>NC_090279.1:168402667-168732417 GCF_040414725.1 Anabrus simplex | reverse complement strand
TCTTTTTACTGCTAAACCTGCATCCTACTCACTTTTTTTTTTTTTTTTACTGAGCACAGTCCTCTATGATACTTCTGAGCAGTTTTCCTTTTATGTGCTTAACAACATGTGATGGTCCTACCTCTTGCTCCCTCCATTTCTTTCACATTGATTATGACTCACTGTCTGCCAATGCAGGATGCAACACTTTACCTTTATGCTGTACAGCTTGGGGTCCCCCAGTGGGTGGGGGCGGTAGAATAACACCCACACTATCCCCTTCCTGTCGTAAGAGGCAACTAAAAGGGTCCCAGGGGCTCTGAACTTTGGAGCGTGGGTTGGCGACCACAGGGCCCTTAGTTGAGTCCTGGCATTGCTTCCACTTACTTGTGCCAGGCTCCTCACATTCATCTATCCTATCCGACTTCCCTTGGTCAACTCTTGTTCTTTTCCGACCCCGACGCTATTAGGTTTGCGAGGGCTAGGGAGTTTTTCATATTCACACCCTCCATGGCCCTTGTCTTCCTTTGGACAATATCTTCATTTTTCGAAGTGTCAGATCCCTTCCATTCTTTCCCTCTGATTAGTGTTATATAGAGGATGGTTGCCTAGTTGTACTTCCTCTTAAAACAATAATCACCACTACAGCTTGAGGTTTCCCAGCACTGTGAAGAGACTTTCCATATTACACCATGCCTTGTGCTTTCGTTTCTACTTAGTTAATCAGTTACCGGGCTGAGTGGCTTAGACAATTGAGGCGCTGGCCTTCTGACCCCAAATTGGCAGGTTCAGTCCTGGCTCAGTCCGGTGTTATTTGAAGGTGCTCAAAAACGTCAGCCTCATGTCGATAGATTTACTGGCATGTAAAAGAACTCCTGCGAGGCTAAATCCTGGCACCTCAGCGTCTCCAAAAACCATAACAAAGTAGTGGGACATAAAACAAATATTATTATTATTATTATTATTATTATTATTATTATTATTATTATTATTATTATTATTATTATTATTATTATTATTATTATTATTATTATTATTATTATTATTATTATTATTATTATTATTAAATGAGATTGTGAAGTGTGTTTGCCTCAAGATGTTCTCTGGCTGTTATTTTATGGCATTGAGCTAACCTTGAGTTACACTTCTAAATATTATTTAGAAAGGTGAAGTTGAGAGTTGAAGGTTGATTTTATGAAATTGTGAAGAAGAGAAGAACTAATGAGTGCTAGATGATTAACGGCTAAAGAAATCAGGAGAGTTAAAAGAAATTATCACAAAGAAACATTAAAATCTATTGATGAAGCTTTCAATAGAAATAAAACAAGAGACTATTATGGGACATTTAAACAATACCAAAATATTAAACTCCCCGAACTCTTCTGATGAAAGATAAGAACAGAAAGGTGGTCCATAATGATTATGACAATGCAATAATTTTGGCTGAATACTTCAAAACATTACTTAATAGTGATGGAACCTGAAAAATGTTTTGAATTTGATCTATTTCCCAGAAATAAAACACTTTTGGAGAAGGTCATACCATCAGTTTACAATGAAGTAAGTGCAGCTGTTGATTCACTGAAAAATTTTAAAGCAGCAGGAGAAAATTAACTAGTAGCGGAACTCTGGAAGAATGCAAATATACAGATTATTCAGAATCTACATAAACATCTCATTGACTTTTGCAATACAGAAAAATTGCCTGAAGAATGGAATGTTGCAATTATACACCCAATCCATAAAAAAGGTGATATATCAGATCATAGTAACTATCGGGGAATTTCTTTGCTAGATATCACCTATAAAATTTTCTCTAAGATCCTGCATTCCAGAATCCATGACCAGCTTGATAGTGTATTAGGTGAATATCAGGGTTGTTTTCGTCCAGGACGAAGTTGTCCAGATCAAATTATCAGTCTCAAATGGATCATAAAACATCAACGCATGAGGAGCGAAAATTTAGTGATCACTTTTGTGGATTTTCAAAATGCTTATGATACTATCCATCATGAATCTATTATTGACATGATGAGAAAAGGGAGGATTGCATTTTTTGGACACATAATACTATTTGCCACATTTTAGACTCCTAAAAGGGTTTTTGATTTCTTTTGGAATGGTAAAACAAAAAACACTTGGTTTAAAGAAATAAAAATGGATTTGGATGAATTGAAAATTACTACAGAGAAAATTGAAAATAGAGAAGAGAAGAAGATTCTAAACAACAAATATACAAAACTATCACTTAAAACATCAAAACATAAGCAGTATGTTGCATCAGCAGAAGAACGGGCTGCAAGATCATCTAGAATGAAGAAGTTTTGGGAAAAGAAGAAATTAACAAGTTTTAAAAAATGAACTTATTTTTTTATGTAAGCCAACGGCCATAGCCTTGTTGAAACACCGGATCCCGTAAGATCTTTCTCCGAAGTTAAGCAACATTGGGCGTGGTCAAGAGGTGGATAGGTTGCCACGCGCTGTTGGTGGGGGTAAGGGAATGGAGAAGCGGAAAGGAACTAGTCACCCTACCGTACGTAAACTCCAGCTCAGGCACACCTCTGTGGAGGTTCGGACCTGCCTTCGGGCAGAATACACCCTTACCTTACCTTTTGATGTACTTATATTTTGAAGATTTTATTGTATAAGGTTGAATTTTTTGTGCTCCAATGTTGGCATAAACAGTGTAAATAAATAAATTATTACTATTAGTTTATCAGTCCTTTATAAACAAGGTTGTGGATTCGGATTCCACTGGTGTCCGGCTGGCCATTTTTGTTCTGTTTGTACTACATGTACATAACATGACCTAATAGATTGAAGGTCGTTTTCTATTACAATGCAGTCTCTTCAACATGTAGTAATTGTACGTAACACGACGTAATAGGTTAGAAATCGATTTTGATTACATATATCTTATTATATATTCTTCCAAATTCTCTAAAAGTAATACAGTCAAAATTAATGCAACGTACTATTTTTTTTTGTTAGCGCTCTCATACACTCGATAGAGTGTGACTGTTGCTCATACAGTGAACTACCATGTCTTTGGCCACTTGCAAAGATAAGATGCTCCTCCTACTTGTTCACATCAGGATTAAACTCCCTTGAAAAAGAGCATAGACAGACAATTTCTAATAACATAAAAATTTATTATATTAAATGGGGGTGAGCACCTGCTCAGATACAACAAATCAAAAATTTACTAATACAAGAGAAAGAGAGGAATGAACCTAACTTAGCTGGAAAGTATACAGTGAGTGGCCAAAAGTCATGGGAAGGGGTGTCCCATTAGAAAATGTGCCATGTATGACCCCGAGCGTGGTGGCTAGCTGTGCTGTCTGTCACAGACACCAGTGTCATGAAGATGGCAACACGTCACGAGTTAACCGACTTTGAACATGGGATGATCATTGGCGCACGGCGTGTGGGTCAAGGCATTGCGGAGATTACACACAAATTCAGGTTTCTGAGGTCAACAGTGTCGAGGGTGGATCTTCAGTATCGCAGAGAGAATGTTACCACCCGCATAAACTGCCTCACGGGAAGACCAGCGGTGTTTAATGAACGGGCATCACATCACCTCTGCAGAACCACACCGGGCGCTCGACGGGCTACTGTGTGATATACTAACAATTTGTTGGTTGTTTTGATCCACCTTTTCAATACAAATTACAGTTTGTGTTGCTAAGTTGTAATGTTACAACACTAATTTACCGGGACATGTTTCGCTTTTATTCACAAGCATCATCAGCCTATACAATTGCCTCAAGGTTTGTCATATTTGGATTGTTGTTACAAATTTCATTACATTGAATGTAAATCTAATTTCAGTGATAACAATATTTAAAACATAAGAATAATATACACATTAAAAATTATGACAATATGATTTGCAATGTTAAAATGGAGTAACTCTTAATTCTAAAACACATTGACGTCCAAAACACAGTTTTTACAATTTGAAAATTTGGCTAAAAATTGTTTGCAATGTTAAAATAAAATTGATTCAACTATAATTTGGCATTAAAATTTGAGTCATAAATATAAATATTGGATGTTAATATATAGGAGCCATAGTTTCTGAAGTGCGTTGGTTTCTAGAATACAGTAACATTTCAGTATTGAGAATTTTAGTTAAGAATTGTGCTCTCTAAATAATGTTATTTACAAAGACTGTAATTTTGCATCATGCGTGATTAGAGTCATGATGATAATCTAGAATTGAAGTCTTGGGTTCATTGGAAAATGTCTTCTAGATTTGATGAGGCTTGCTGCTGCAGTTTGGCAATTTGATCAGAGGAAGTATTGACATATTTAATTCTTGTTTGTAGCGACCAGACTCTCCGTTGGAAGTTGATTGTTTTGATGTAAGTTATGGTTAAAAGGGGCTTCAATCCAAATTTTGAGTATCTGATTATGTTTCTTTCGATTTATAGAATGCAAGAAGCATCTGGAACAAATGAAAATGAACTTAAGTAATATTGTGTGTGTGTTGTGCTTGTAATGTGAGTGTTGATGTTGCATTATCACTTACCCCTTTGTCTGCTGCTACAGAATCTTGTGGACCTTATTGCGTTACTGTGACTATTGACTGTTGTGGTTCTACTCCTTGTGTTGTACGTATGAAAGAGCTGTTGTGAAGGGCGGGTAGGGGGTTGAGGGGAAGAGATGTTGGGCGGGGCATTTGCTATTGACGTGCTATGTGGTAGGGAATTCTTATCTGTTGTCGAGGTGGGGGTAGAGGACGATCCTGCAGGCGGGGCGTTAAGCTTTGGCGTGTTATGTGGAGGGGGACTTTTTTGCATTGCCGAAATGGTTTCAGTTGTGAGTGTATTTAGATTGAATATTTTAAAGAATTTGCTTTTATCTGATTTGAGATTTCGTAATAATGTTGGCAACTTCTCTATTAACGGACTTTTTATTTCGACCGCGTCATTCAAGTTTTTTCCTTTATTAAAGTGTTGATCCAAATAAATATATATGTTTTCGAACTCTGTCATTAGCTTCCCCTTTTCGATTCTTTTGATTATTGTAAGGTCTTTGTCTATTGAGGTGTAATGATGGCCGGTTTCTTTCATATGATTACTCATTGTGGAGTATTTATTGTGTTTTAAGGTGTTAAAGTGTTCCATGTATCTGGTTAGGAAACTGCATCCAGTTTGGCCAACATATGAAGATTTACACTGTGCGCATGTTAGTCTGTATATTCCGGAGCCTTGAAATTTGTTATTGTAGGCATTTAGTGTGTTATGGTTAAAAAATAAGTTTTTGTTAGTGTTATATGTTTTAAAGGCTATTTGCATATCCCGTTTTTTGAGTGGGTTTGCTATTTGGTGAATCTTTGAACTGGTGTAAGTGATGGTTGCGTATTTGGATTTTTAAGTCTTTTCCAGTGCGAGGTTTGTGGCTTTTTTGAGCTTTACTTTGTTGATGATTCGATTTACTATGTCTGCTTTATATCCATTGGCTAGTGCTAGTTCTTTTATAAAATTTCATTTGTTCCAGATGCTTCTTCCATTCTATAAATCGAAAGAAACATAATCAGATACTCAAAATTTGGATTGAAGCCCCTTTTAACCATAACTTACATCAAAACAATCAACTTCCAACGGGGAGTCTGGTTGCTACAAACAAGAATTAAATATGTCAATACTTCCTCTGATCAAATTGCCAAACTGCAGCAGCAAGCCTCATCAAATCTAGAAGACATTTTCCAATGAACCCAAGACTTCAGTTCTAGATTATCATCATGATTCTAATCACGCATGATGTAAAATTACAGTCTTTTTAAATAACATTATTTAGAGAGCACAATTCTTAACTAAAATTCTCAATACTGAAATGTTACTGTATTCTAGAAACCAACGCACTTCAGAAACTATGGCTCCTATATATTAAAATCCAATATTTATATTTATGACTCAAATTTTAATGCCAAATTATAGTTGAATCAATTTTATTTTAACATTGCAAACAATTTTTAGCCAAATTTTCAAATTGTAAAAACTGTGTGTTTGACGTCAATGTGTTTTAGAATTAAGAGTTACTCCATTTTAACATTGCAAATCATATTGTCATAATTTTTAATGTGTATATTATTCTTATGTTTTAAATATTGTTATCACTGAAATTAGATTTACATTCAATGTAATGAAATTTGTAACAACAATCCAAATATGACAAACCTTGAGGCAATTGTATAGGCTGATGATGCTTGTGAATAAAAGCGAAACATGTCCCGGTAAATTAGTGTTGTAACATTACAACTTAGCAACACAAACTGTAATTTGTATTGAAAAGGTGGATCAAAACAACCAACAAATTGTTAGTATATCATAGCATAGTTCAATATGGGTCTAATAATGAGATTAGTTACATGTAAAGGGCTACTGTGTGTCAGATCACCACCCACTTGAATGTTGGGAGTCAGGAACCCATTTCTACCGGACAGTAAAGAGGCAACTGTACCGCATAGGCTTCACCAGACGACGACCAACTCGTGTCCCCTTGCTGACACCTCGACACAGAGCTCAACGATGTGCATGGGCCCACGAACATCGGCAGTGGACCGTGGAACAGTGGCACCAGTGAATCCCGGTTCCAGTTGTATCAAGCTGATGGGCGCGTGAGGGTGTGCCATATGCTCCATGAAACTATGGATTCTGTGTGTCAACAAGGTTGTGTCCAGGTGGGAGGTGGCCCAGTTCTAGTCTGGGTGGCATTCTCATGGTCGCAATTAGGCCCCATTGTCCGGCTGCAGGGAGCGCTGACAAATGCACATTATGTGGACATTCTTTCAGACCATCTGCATCCCTTTCTGGCCCTAGAGTATCCTGATGGAGATGCCATATTTCAACAGGACAATGTGCCATGTCACTGCTCCGTGGTGGCACGCAGGTGGTTGGAGGAGCATTCCAGTGAAGTTACAACCAGGGATTGGCCCTCCAGATTCCCCGATCTTAATCCAGTCGAGCACTTATGGGATTCTGACAATGCTGGTGTACGCTCGACGAACTCCGCTCCAACTACACAAGACAAATTGTGGATAGCAGTGTAAGTTGCGTGGGTTAAGATCACTCCAGAATGATTCCAACACCTTGTAGTGTCGATGCCTCGCTGTATTGCTGCCATTATGAGGGCTCATGGAGAGCAAGTCGTTATTAACATCACATTCCGTGTCTTCCCATGACTTTAGGCCACTCAGTATATATCATGAAGTGATGAAGGAAATAAAAATAGCTGACCTCATGGCCAGGGATACCAGTTACCTTTTGGAGTTTAATTTATCACAAATATTGTCATGAGTTTATATAAATCCACAAAATTTTCCCAAAGGAACAAGTGGGGAAAAATTAATGCCAGAAGGGCAAGCAAAATATAAAGCACCAAAAGGGAAAATAAATAACCCAGAACCCCCTGTGGGTGGAATACACAAAGTAATAATATACCCACGATATTCCCTACCTGTTGTAAGAGGCAACTAAAAGGGACGACCAAGGGATGATTGTATTAGAATCATGAAATTACGTGTGATTAGTACCGTCACACGGGGAACACCGTGGGTGACCTTTACTTGTAAGTAGTACCACTATATTAGGTACACAATAGGTTTGTGATTAGTAGCAACAGAAGGTGAGTCGTATGGGTTTTCCAGTACCCATGATTAGTACCATTGTGAGATACACCACAGGTCTGGGCTTTGCCTGTGATTAGTACCACTATATCAGCGACACCGTGGGTCTGCATTGCCTATGATTAGTACCCACTATATGAGGAACACCATGGGAATACTGGCGCTCGTGATTAATATGCCTAGGTGAGGAACACCATGGGTTTGCGTTGCCTATGAGTGGCACTATTATGTGGGAAACACCATACGTCTGTGTTACCAGTGCGAATTACAATACTTGTGAGTAGTACCATAACGTGTGGAACACCGTGAGTCTATGCTACTTTGATTAGTACACAAGAACCTCGTTTATCTGGATTAAGTGGGACCTAACTGATCCAGCTTATAAAAAATCTGGATAATCCAGAAAACTAAAAAAATAAAAAACAAATACAGTACTTGTTATATAATATATTAACATAAGTTGTACAGTAATACCTTTCATCCCAGGCAAGTTGCCCGTGCGGTTAGGGGCGCGCACCTGTGAACTTGCATCCGAAAGATAGTGAGTTCGAACCCCACTGTCAGCAGCCCTGAAGATGATTTTCTGTGGTTTCCCATTTTCACACCAGGCAAATGCTGGGGCTGTACCTTAATTAAGGCCACAGATGCTTCCTTCCCACTCCTAGACCTTTCCTATCCCAACGTCACCATAAGACCTATCTGTGTCGGTGCGATGTAAAAGAAAATAGCTAATAAATGCCTTTCTTCAATTGTACAATAAATATAAGAACACTTTGCTTACATTTATAAGTCTGTTTTATGCACTGTAATAATGTGTGAGCCTTTTCCATTTTACATTTGTATAGCGTTTGCGTACAGCATGATAATGAAGACATTTTACTAACAACAGTTCTGCTGGTGTGGTTTCAGTCTGGGACTCTAAATAGGCCATCAATTTGTCCAGTTGCATTTTTGCATCTCCTTGAGTCATCATTTCTTCTGATGGAGCGCCGGTTTCATCTTCCAATTCACCACCACTCTCGTCATTACCTGCTGAGGAACAAGAGACAATAATTTATTCATCTGTCATTATGCCATAGCCTGAATTATGTCATTTTTCAACCAGCCATTTTCGTCATTCACATCTGTGTCCAAGTATCTGGGAATGCATGCAAATGTATCAAGGAACTCGGAAGAGTCCACGGTTTCCCATTCTCAGTTCCAGGCAAATGCCGGGACACTACCTTTGATAGAAGGCATAAGAGTTACATTTACAAGAAAATACTTTCTCCCATCAAAAGATTGTAGTTTCAGAACAAGCAACATAAGTGAAAATTACATGCAAATGCCTGAAAAGGAGGTGGCTAATCTCCAAGAGAAAAAACTTTACATTTCAGCTGCAAGAATTACAATGGGAGAATAGATAGCCTAACACAATCTGAGATCCAACACCTCTCCAACAAAATTGCATATTGCACAAACAGTAGCATACATGTTTACTGTAAAAAAAAAAAAAGAAAAGGAAGAGCTCCTTAGAACAGGTGCAGTTAAAACATATCAAAGGAGGAGAATCTTTTCTGAGACTCACTTAAAAGAACATGAGATGTTGCATAGAAGGGGAATCGCCTTGCTAATCACCAATCAGGTTTCCTCTAGTGAGTTACGTTAAATGTCTGTGACAATGTTGAAAGTTCCAGAACCTGCTAACGTGTTGTCACAGGAGAGGAAATATCCACAGAGCCTGTGATGTATTGACTTCTTCCTTAACATGATTCACATCTAAAAACTCAAGCGGTCTTTACTCATATGGGTACAGGAGTCCTTGCAATTGATGCCCTCAAGCATATGCATGAAATTTATAATTTAACAAATGGCACAGAGATAGTTAAGAATAGTAAAGTAAAATAACATGGATTGGAATATGGTAACAGGCAGAGTGTGGTAGGATAGTGAAAAATAGAGGGGAAATATACCGTATTTCTCCGGATCCAAGATAAAAAAAATTAAATTGGCTTAAAAAGTGCTTTGTAAAATCCTAAGAATGCCCTTCTTGTACAGTACACATTTTTAGACTAGCTTTGTTTCACACCAACGCTCAACATTGGTTTTAGTTATGCTGTCATTTTGTGTGGCTGCACAATTAACCTACATTTCTGAGTGTTCAATAACCATTAACTTAAAATTGGCATCATAATATCAACGAGAACCCATTGACAGTTTGCTGGCAATACCTGTTCCACATATCTTTACAATATGATGATCCTTCTTGAAAATATTCCTGCTGTCTGTAAAACTTAATTTTACGAAGCGTCAAGTACAGTAGACGCGTTAGGATAACTCTGCCACTGAGTAGCCATGACCTTTCTAAGAATTCAAAGGCTCATATGTTTTGATGCCATTCTGCATATTTGAGAAACATACTTGTAGATGTTAATAGAACGTTGGGGCCGATGACCTTCGATGTTAGGCCCCTCAAAACAACAAGCATCATCATCAAGCAATAGAACGTCATTCTCACTTCACTATTTCCTGAGATCCAGTGATGTTACACAGAGGCACTGTTCAACCGATTGCCGTGGCTAGTGATGTATAATAAAATGGCGGACGTTGATTGTCAACAAGATTTGTGTGTGCGTGCGGGCGGGAGGGTGAAAAGAAGCAGCGTATTTACAGTGGTAATTGCCAGTGGTGTTTATTAGTGTTAGGTTGCGAACGCAAGATGACCCTTGATTTTTCACATGAGATTTTGAGAAGAAAACGTCATCTTGGATCTGGAGAAATACAGTATAATCTCTGATCTGGTTGCATCTGAATAAATAATGATGATGGTGATGATGATGATATTGACAGTGAATAATTTCTATGAATTTTTCTCTCTTAACAGGTTGGAACGTGTTCCATGGGACTTGTGGTGGATGAAAGACTTCGAGTTAATGGTATTCATGGCCTAAGAGTGGTTGATGCCTCTGTTATGCCCTCTGTACCTTCAGGAAATATTAATGCTCCTACCATCATGGTAGCTGAGAAAGCAGCAGCAATGATTATTGCAGATAATTATGGAGATGAACATGACGAGGAGGAAGGAAACAAGTCCGCAGACAAGCTGTAGTATACCTGTTATGAAGACATCAGTGATGTGTAAAACAATGTACAATTATAAACACTACTGGAGAAATATCTAAGAATGTATAGATATATTCTTGTTAAAAATAATAATTAATAGTATAGCAAGAACTGAATGAAGGGTTTCTTTCTAGAACAAAAGTAATTAAAAAGAAAATAACTTTTCAGAATATGAACTCAGTGTTCTCCCCAGAAATTTTCGTCAGCTGGGTGGCAGTAATGAGTAGCTGGGCAGCATTATTTTGTAAAAAATATGATAACATTTCAATTTATTCCCCTCAGGGCTATAACAGTAATATCAGACAGGTAAACATTAACTGCAAAATTGTACTATTTTAGTGCTATTATCACGAACGAGACATAAGAGTATTTTGAACTTATAGTGTTCTACTGCTCATTCATAATCATGTAACGCCGAAGATTACCACTTGGTTGCAGTGGAGTGACATAGGGGTTTGTGACGTCAAAAGTAATCGAGTGCTTGCATGCGATTGTACGCTTATCCAGATACCGCTCATGCACGACAGTATGCAATAGTCAAGCTAAACATTTTAACTCCTATGTAATTGATGCAGTTATTCCGACAATAATGAAGATTTACCACTTAAATAAACAGTTTTACCATGATGAATATAAGAACAAGTGTGAGGACTCCTCGAGTTCAAGAGCACCCTGCCAGGCAGCGCTAGAGTGGACAAGCTCCACAGTACCGATCAGCTAGTCCTAGGAATGATGCAAGAGGAAACGTATTACTCCATAACTGGTAAGTATATAGGCATACACTGTCTTTTAAAAACAATGAGAGATTACAATTTAAAATACGACAGCAGGGTAGAATGGTAAAAATCATATATGGAAATAAGAGCTATGGCCTTCATCACATGTTGCGGAAAGCACTGGTTACTGGAATGTACATATGAAGATAAATAGCACATAACTCCCAGCATATTAAAACAAACACCCATGAACTATTTAAAGGTAATAATCTATTTACCAACCCAATTTGTTGGTTACTGGACTTTCGAAAACTTGCATGAAGATTTGGCGGATGTTCGAGATTGTGAATCCTGCCAGATTTCTTTCATTCTGAAGAAAAATCGGCACTTCAGATAATGATAAATAAGTCTGTGGATTATATCCATAACATGTTGAAGGCAACAGCCAGCTCCTGAAGGATCAACTGAAATTGTTTCTATGGAATCGATACAATAAAAAAATATTTCACTCCAGATCGGTTTTGAGTTCAGTTTTCCATTGATTACTGTCTCAGTCTGGAAAAGAGTGTCATTTACACTTTTCAAAGAACGTTTGAAAACACTTCATTGTTGCTTGAACCATGGTCTTTTATTTCAGTGAGAACTGTAAATTTATTTTGATTATTCTCTCGTAGAAACTGGGCACAGGGTGAACGGTTAATAAATTTAGAAGAGTGATTAACAGCGTACCCAGCCAAATGGTACACTAAACACTTCTCAATCAAAGAGTTTCAAACTACACTATTGAATTCAGGTATAGAGCTTTCCCAGTCTTCAATATTTACTGCATCATGAACCACAATCTTTTCCCTATTGGAAGTTTCCACTGCCTGTTTCACTGTCTTGTTATGCATTTCCACATTCCGAGCTTCCAACATTTAAAGCCTGCTTTATAGGAACATAGACACTTTGAATATCGCCTATCATCAACTACTCTACCATAGCCTGACTTACAGCCAGGCAGAAATGCTGAACTATTAAATTAATCAAGCCACATAAGATACATGCTTGAAGTACGCAACACACAATGAACTGAGTTTAGGAACTGAAGGTAAAGAAAATTCAACTAATTCACTGAAATATCTTGCACAGTAACGTCTCCCGCACTTTTCTATACCCAGCTTGCCGGAACTACTGGAGCACACGTTGGATATAATTGCTTGCAGTGCTTGCAGTGGTGGGACCACAAACTACCATGCTATAATGGCTGAGTCCTCACACTTGGTCTTATATTCATTATGGTTTTACAGTATTTACATTTTACATTAGGAACACTCAATGACTGAAATATGTATTAATATTATGTAACTAGCACATACCTAGGTTATGTTAACCGGGTGGTCTGTAAAAACGACAGGGCAGTGCGCCTATTAAAAAGGTCTTAGGGAGAACACTGGAACATGAAATGTATTTATTTCCCTGATATACAATTAGTATCAGACTATAATTTAGGTTTATGTTTAGTTTAACTGTCTTGTAACAATACTTATTTTGATACCACTTTGATGTCACACTAATACATCAAAACCAGTCTAGAAAAAACAAGAATAAGTGCAGAGAGGATTCGTCACTCTGACCCCTTGACCTCAGGCATTCAGGTTGAGCAGCGATCGCTTGGTAGGCTAAACGTAAACTGGTGTCCTCATCCCGAGGTGGTGCAGTTCTTTTCAGGCACACTCACAATGGAGGTGAGCTGCATGTACCATTTTAACCACATACCAGCCCTCCTGCCATTCTTAAATTTCTGGCAGTACCAGAAATCGAACCCGGGTCCTCGAGGATGGTAGCTAATAACACTAATTGTTAGACTACAGAGGTGGACGCTTGCTAGGCTGAGGCCTAATTATACATAAAGGTTTTTTCTCCTCATCAAACACAGTTCTTTTGCATCCATTTCTTCTAAGGCCTCGGTGAATTTGGTTTTTTTTTTCCAATTTCAACGAGGGCAGGCATGAACACGCACTGAGGTGCTATCCTGACAGATCTTCTGTCTTGATGTGGGAAATATAGGATAAGAAGAAAGCCTGATAAAGGTGACATATTAGAGGAAGTTGAGGATTAGGTGACCAAAGTTAGGAGAACAAGAGAATGGGAGTGAAAATGGATAACCAGAAGGAATAATCTCAGAGCAAGTACAATTCTCTTCAACACTTTCAGTGCAGATCACGTGCTGGGCGCGTGACGCTATTTTATAAGCACGTGTGGAACGCGCCTAGAGTGTCATGGGACGGGTGCTGTGAAACGTAAATTAGAGGTTTCCCGCATGGTAAAAAAAGGCTCTCCTTGTCATCCTGCACATCGCGTAAGTCCAATCTCCTAGGAGGTTCATCCATAGCCAAATTTGCGCATACATATTCCGTTTCTCTTGTTCCTTTCCGCAGTTTTGTACATCACCATTCTTTTTGGGATCTTTGATCAGCAAGACAGCTTCAATGCAAGGTAAGTATAATAATATATCAATAACAACCTTCTTTATATAACTTCTTTAATGAAACACAGAATAAAAACATAAACAGAATGTCACTTGGTAACCGTAACTATGCAACTACATACACTACATCCCTCCATCACAAATTTAAAATAAAATAATGGACAGTAAGCAATTGTATGATGATAAATGGGGTTAAAAGTTAGGTTGTGAGTTTCACAAATAGGAATAGTCCTTTCAGTTTTAATTACTGCGTTGATGGGGTGAAAGTTCCTTTTGGCGTTTATTGTAAGTACCTGGGTGTTAATATAAGGAAAGATCTTCATTGGGGTAATCACGTAAATGGGACTGTTATTATTATTATTATTTCGTATGGCAAAAACAAGGATACATTATAAGTACATGTCACAATGGATCGGACACTTTCATATAAGCAACATCTCTCTAACACTGCAGCCAAGATAAAAACAAGGAACAACATATTACACAAGCTCAGTGGAACAGGATGGGGAGCAAACGCGACAGTACTACGAACATCAGCTCCTATCCAGTTGCAGAATACTGCTGCCCTATGTGGCTTAACAGTGTATATACTTCAAAAGTTGATACACAACTGAATGTTACCATGAGGACAATATCAGGCACCATCAAATCGACACCCCTAAAATGGTTACCCGTTTTATCCAACATCCATCCCCCTTACATACGAAGAGAACTGGCTCTAGTAAGAGAATGGCAGAAATGTCGCAGTAACCCTCAACTGCCCCTACATCAGGACTGCAACCCTCAGAAACCGAAGAGATTAAAGTCCAGAAACCCATCATGGAAGTTAGGCGAGAAGCTCCTGGAAACACATTTTGATGCTGATGAGATCTGGCGCGAAGAATGGACCTCTTCAAATCCTGACCACCTGGGTTTAATCCACCATCCTTGTAGAGCTCCTCCTGGTTTCAACTTACCGAGAAGGGAATGGACATCTCTAAACAGAATCAGAACAAACCATGGAAGGTGTAAATTCTGGCTTCACAAGTGGGGAAAATCTGAAGACCCATTCTGCGACTGTGATAATGTGCCTCAGACCATCCAGCACGTTGTTATGGACTGCCCAAAAAGAAGATTCAATGGATCCATTAAAGAATTACATAGAGCCTCTACAGAAGCAGTGGACTGGCTGAAAAGAAATGGGACTGTAAATAAAGGGTACAGATCTCTGCACATGGTTATGAGGGTATTTAGGGGTTGTAGTAAGGATGTAAAGGAGAGGGCACATAAGTCTCTGGTAAGACCCCAACTAGAGCATGGTTCCAGCGTATGGGACAAAAGAGTAGCGTTAGAAAAGTGTTGCAAAGTTTGGGCTGGGAAGACTTGGAAGAAAGGAGATGAGCTGCTTGACTAACTGGTATGTAATACCAATATAAACAGTCCGTTATTGGACATTATAAATTTTTCCAGCTAACTCATTCCTGGTTGCCAGCGTTTTGCCCCAGTGTGTTAAGTTGGGTTTATCAGTTGGTAAATAGCACACCCACCAAGACACATGGCTAGTGCATACCGTGGAGACCACTGCGTAGGCTATTTGGAGCCACCGGCAGTGCCAAAGCACTATGAGAGACTTTGTCTCATTACCAAAAATTGATGCCTGCCTGACCATCAGATTTCAGGTTCCCTATGGGAATCAACATCTACATCATATTAACTGGTATGTTCCAAGCAGTCAGCGGAGAGATGGCGTGGAATGACATCAGTAGATGAATAAGTTTTGAGTGGTGTCTTTAAAAGTAGGAAAGATCACAATATGAAGACAAAGCTGGAATTCAATAGGACAAATTGGGGCAAATATTCGTTTATAGGAAGGGGAGTTATGGATTGAAATAACTTACCAGGGAGATGTTCGATAAATAACCAATTTCTTTGCAATTATTTAAGAAACGGCTAGATAAACAAGAGGTAGGGATTTTTTTCTATTTGCTTTACGTTGCACCGACACAGGTCTTATGGCGATGATGGGATAGGAAAGGCCTAGGAGTGTAGGAGTGGGAAGGAAGTGGCCATGGCCTTAATTAAGGTACAGCCCCAGCATTTGCCTGGTGTGAAAATGGGAAACCACGGAAAACCATCTTCAGGGCTGCCGACAGTGGCGTTCGAACCCACTATCTCCTGGATGCGAGCTCACAGCGCAAAGGGATGGGGAAGCAAACATTGAAAGGAATGGAGGGGAAACTGTGCTGGTCAGTGATTCGGAGTATCGCACTGTTTAGACCAAAGAGGATATATGGTGTGGATCTATGCAGCTCTGCACACTGTGTGGAATTCTGGACGCTGCTGGTCTATAGACTACCGAAAGCAGCAGTCCATGGTTTAAGATTAATGTATTTGTTTTGTGTGCCCACTCAGTGGCCATGATCGTTAAAGCCTGTGTGGTTGAGATCATTGTTAGCCGATTCAAATCACGTTGGTTGAAAAGAAATTCACTATCAGAATGTTGGCTGGCAGGGTAGGAGAGGTGGTGGTATACAATTTCTAATCACTAAATTGCGTGCCAAAAGCCTGGATTCATTTCCAGACCATATGAGGTTGTTGATAGTGATTCGTTCATCGGATGGAGACGTAAAGCTTTGAGCAGACCCCTTGGAGTTATTCAACTGGAGCAGACTATATATCGACCCGGATTTCACCCTCTCTCTACCTCATCGTCATAATCATCATCCATACACGCAGGTTGCCCAGGGGTGACAAATAGAAAAACCTGCACCGGGGCGAGTCGAACGACCTCGGACACTCCCGGCACTAAAACCATACGATAAAAAATGTTTGAATTAATCTGCTTTCTTCTCGGCCTTTATATTGTGGCACCTGATTCAATTCTCATTGGCTGTTATTTTAAAAATACTTTATTGTAGACGGTATTTATTTAGAAGAGATATTGAAAACAGAAAATGTGCGGTTGGTTTTCCTTTTATTCCTTACGTCCTAGTACACACCAAAGAGAATATGTACACACATACATGTATTCATGTTATATCGGCAGGCTAATTCTATTCGTACTCGTTATATAATAATAATAATAATAATAATAATAATAATAATAATAATAATAATAATAATAATAATAATAATAATAATAATAATAATAATAATAATAATAATAATAATAATAATAATAATAATAATAATAATAATAATAATAATAATAATAATAATAATAATAATAATAATAATAATAATAATAATAATAATAATAATAATAATAATAATAATAATAATAATAATAATAATAATAATAATAATAATAATAATAATAATAATAATAATAATAATAATAATAATAATAATAATAATAATAATAATAATAATAATAATAATAATAATAATAATAATAATAATAATAATAATAATAATAATAATAATAATAATAATAATAATAATAATAATAATAATAATAATAATAATAATAATAATAATAATAATAATAATAATAATAATAATAATAATAATAATAATAATAATAATAATAATAATAATAATAATAATAATAATAATAATAATAATAATAATAATAATAATAATAATAATAATAATAATAATAATAATAATAATAATAATAATAATAATAATAATAATAATAATAATAATAATAATAATAATAATAATTTTTAAAAAAGGGACTCGAAAAATCTCAACAGATGCGGGTATTTTCAGTGTATTATGTTGGTTGTACCGAAGTAGGTAAATAGCTGACATTCGAGGATGCGCATTGTTTTGGTTTGTGTGTGTTCGTGTGACATGAAAACGGGAACGAGTAAATAAGCCGGTTTATAAGCTTTACAGCAAGGAAGAATTTGAGGAAAAACATGGCTATTAGGACTTACGGTGATAAACCGATAAGTTTCCAGGTTGAAGAAAATGGCGAATATTACTGCATTGGATCTGAGGTAGGTATTTGTATTCGATATTAATAGTAATAATACAATTGTAATACGCTGTGTGGCATTTCCATAAACATGGCTGACATCAAATTACTGTGTTGCGAGTTCTTGTACAAAAAATTGTTCTCAATTTCAGTAAAAGTACTTTATTATTTCCCGTTACAGAATCATGTTTTGTCCTGGTTTAATTATATTTTATTGCTGCACTTTGATGATCACTCTCATTTTAATGCTTGTGCATCTGCAAAAAATCAAATACTCGGTGGCCAAGTTTTCATAATACTAAATTCGTTCCATTTTTCTCTTTTAACGATATAATACATCATTTGACATGCTTTTTGATACTCAGAAATACTATACCTACAGTGGATGTACCAAAAAAAATTGCTAACGTGTTATGTTGGCAGTTGAATTTTGATCCTAACCTAATTTGATAACAATTTTTTAACCAGTGCTTCATTTATTATCATAAGGGCGTATGCCATATTCTGAAAAGAAACAAATCAGTAAATGGGTCCAATAAAGTAAAGCATAGGCCTAATGGAACAAATATATCAAACTTGTCGTATTGGTGAGGAGGGTAGAGTTCTGCAGTTGCTGGGAGGAAATTGTGTATTCTCTCCTTTAATGCACTTTCGAAGGGGAGTTTGGTAAAATAGCCTACAAAGTGTCCGTTCTTCCTATAAAATTCCGAAACTGAGTAGCTTCCATGTTTCTCACGAGTGGCAGCCTTTATTTAGCCCTCGGAGTGATACATAAAAACCTCTTAAGTGATAAGCAACTGTAACGTCTTAGTACAAGCTTCTTTTAAAAATTCATAAAAAATACAGAATGACAGTAAAATAGGGCCTATATCATATTACATATCTTTTTGTTCAGTATAAACTAGAGAATGTGATTATGGAATAATATTGGGTACACGCCTTGATTCCATTTTATTGGGGGTGGTGAATTACAATTTTTCACTTTTGTAAAAAACAGTGTTTCAACTTTCACTGTACATAGCTTCAAAACTATAAAAGACCCAAACAAAAGGTAAATGTATAAAATGTTCACCACTTTGTTAGCAACAAAAGACTTACAGTACATATTAACCATAAAACTTAAGAACAGAAAGTTATGTACAAAAAACCAAAACTATGTACATCTCCTCTTCGGGCATAATTCTTTACTTTGAGTCACTTGCAAGAGTTTTTCTTTTCCTCCCTTTTACTATGGGCCTGTAGAAGTGTTTCAACTTATGGTAGCAAGTAGGATGAATGCCACAATTACACTTAGGGCACCAGAATTTGCTTCGCTTTCTTTTTATCATCCTCATTTTCTGATGAGTCACCACTCAAAGAAACTGCTTTTGGTACTTCGTCACCTGGCAAATCACTGTCATCACTGAAAACATAATTTTCATAATTTTCTTCTAACATATCCCGAATATCGTCAGAACAACATGGATCGCACATTTTAGTTTATTGAAAAACTAACCAATCAAGTAGAACAACATTAGAACACTGCCATGCGGTGTGCCTCTTCGAGCGACCGACGCTAAGACTTGTTTTAGACAGTACATAAGCAAAAAAACCTATTCGATAATTCAGCTAGATGAATCAAATTAGCCAATGAACTGAACTATTGATTAGTGCAAAGTTCGACGATATTCATTAAATGGTTGCCCAGCAACACCGTTCTAAAAAAATGAGTCGTTAATAATGACTTTATCATTTCACAAAGGCATAAATGACTCGTATCGCTTGGAGGGTTAATATACACCATTTCCCATCCTGGTAGATCTGCCATGCAAAACTTGGGTCGCTAGTAACATGGTTCGAACTGGCCGTGGACGGTATGCTTCATCGCTTCACAAGTGGGGCTTATGATCATCCCATAAGCCAAAAATTTACCCTGAACTACCTCACGTTTCTAACATTCTAAGGAAGTAGAAATTAATGAAATCTTACTTGGAATGAGTGTTGGAGGAGAGATGTATTCTTTGCGATGTCCAGGAACCCACTGTCCCACCCTCAGAAGTATATTTACTTTTATAACGTAATCAAGAGCAATACACACAGTTTTCCATTGCTGAAGCAGCAACTTTCATTCCTATTGGCCAACGTAAAGTTGGATGTGGCGCCATTCCCGTCAATCATAATAACTAGATTTTCATACCAAGCTGGGAAGAATAAAAGCACATAGAAAAAGGAACATGTAAAGGAAGGAATGTGGAATACAGGATAGAAATAATGTTATATAAAACTTACCTTAATGTAACTGAGTAGCTGCCATGCTTGAAATTACGTCGCCCATTTTTAATATTTTGCATATGAATGGCAGTGCGATTGTTGGACATCGCCCTCGTGTCCCCCCACCCCCTCAATGCATGTGACCTTCCCTTTTCTGTCCATGATCTGAACAGAGTGGTTCACGTGGAGATGCACAAATCCTTTGTGCTCCAAGCAATCGTATGCCTTCCAACAGTCTGAGATTACAGTATGATGATTCCTGGCAGAATCCAGTCCTTTATAACTTTGAGTTAAGACACCTTGTCCTATTCTCCACTGGAAAATGAAAAAGTTCTTGTGGTTTTCCCTTTCCACCCCTTCAAAACACTACACACCTTCCTCTATTGTATTTCCTCCTCCCGAATTTACTCTTGTCAATTTCCACAATGACACCTGGCCCACCTTTTATTTTTTTTTATTGGCCTCCGCCCATTCTTTACAAACTTCCTGACAGCAGCTAGACCAATCAACAATAGTTTTATCAGAAAAACAAAACTCCAGCTTCACAACAAGATCCGGGAGTTTCAGTAAAATACACCACAATACACCAAAGTAACCAACTTCAAACAAGTTCAAATTAGAACCCTCAAATAAAGTATTTTTTCAAGCACTACAAACCAGTCACGCCTAACACCCCATTCAACTTGACAACACGCAAAGACTATACGATCCCCATGATTACCAGTCTTATTCAAACGCAATGGAACATCATGAACTCTCTTTTTGCACACTCTTACTTGAAAGTAAGTCGTGACGTTGATACAACTCCACTTAATCATTCAAGTTCATCTTGTATTTGCGACCAAAATCTATTATATTAAGAACACATGCACTGCAGGCAGTTATTTCACCAAGTTTCGATCAAAGAACAATCGAAGATGAACTGATATTGACGGCGCAATGACGTATCTAATTGAAAATCGGATGCATTCAGTTATCCCATACAGAATAAATCGAACAAATTCAATTAGCCCACATACAATGCTGCTGCTATCGTTGCAGGCCGAAGAGAATCTGCTGATTTTCTAGTAGCACAATCTCTGTCAGGAAAAAAGTACAGAAGTAACTTGAAATTTCTGCCCTATCCAGTCCAGGTCAGTGGTGTTTTCATAGGAAGCTAGAGGCCTAACTCTGCTTCACGGCTTCTGACCTGGGGGGCTTATGCTTGTCCAGGCTCTACCCTAACCAGTATAGACCAATGGTGTTTCCAATGGAAGCTAGAGGCTTAAGGCCACTTCACGGCTTCTAGCCTGGGGGCTTACGCCCCTAGATTCTGTTTGCTTGCCCCATCCACTGGTCTTGTCCAGGCCCTACCCTAACCAGTACAGAGCAATGGTTGTTTCCACAGGAAGCTAGAGGCCTAAGGCTGCTTCATAGCTTCTAACTTTGCTTGTCTTCATATTATTGGTCTCCTAGGCTTCCAAGCTCCATCCTGTAGCCTTAGTTTCTAAGTAGACAAGTTGACAGTCTTGTGCACCGCTTGACTACATCCGTCGCAAGACTGCCACAAGATGTAAACAAAGAACAGTCATTCTGCGTGTACATGTATGCAGTGAAAGTTCGGTAGTGCAGGCGGAAGTATTGATAAAGCAATCCATTACATTGTCACTAAGTATGAAAGAAGGGCAGTCTCTGGACCTGCAGATGGATTTATGTCGGCTTCAGTGCAGGCGATGCAGTGACTGGAGACTAGGCTATTTTGTAAAATCCTTTGTCGATTATCTTAGTGTTTCATCATTGTTTTCGTATCTGTCTGGGTATTATGATTATGTTTAATACAATTATGTAATATGTGAGTAGTGCTGTAAGTTGATACTAATAATATAGATTTCATTTAAATACAATTCTGGTAAGTATGACATTTGTTAATGAAGTAATTCCTTTTAAAATTAAATAATTGTAATGCATAGGGCTAGAATTTAAATAAACTGCTTTTAATATTCTAATTTTCAGCTTGTGGTACAATTAACAGTAGGTCTACAGTTTTTCTAACATCAACACTGCACAATGCCTCCATATGTCAGTGCACTTTTTTCATGATTAAAATTAAAACATCCACTCATACGAAATATGTGTTGCAGAATTTTAATATACATTTTTAGTGGGTTATGATTGACAGGAAATATTTTACCTCTCTTGAAGTTCGACCCAGTAACTTTAATATTTATTATTAATAGGAGTAAATAATACCAGCATGGATTCAGAAAAGGCAGGTCCACATTTGACACAATATTTACATTGCGTCAAATGATGGAAATGTATTGGGAATGTGGAAAGGACATGGTAGTAACGTTTCTAGAAATTGAAAAGGCATGTGAGTGTTCCAAGGAATTTGGTATAGAAAACATTGACAGAGGCACAGATTGGGAATGATACAATGCAGATGGTAATAGCATCATGGATAGAATTCTACATAATATCCTGGAGAAGATGATGGGCGAGCAAGTAAAGTCTGTGCTCTCTGGTGATGACATTTTAGTTTGGGGAGATAATGAAGAGGAAGTACAGACACAAGTTGATTTATGGAATTAGGAAATAAGTTTTGGAATGAACGATTAGTAATGAGAAAAGCAAGACTTTGATTGTGACGACAGGTAACAGAAAATCCAGGGGAGTGATAAAAATAGGAAATTAACCTCTTGAAATAGTGAAAAATTTTAAATATTTGGGCAGCATGATGTAACAAGATGGAAATTTGGATGGAGAAATTGATTTAAGAATACAGCAGTCCACAAGTTTCTACCAGTGCGTGAGAGACATTGTATGGAACAAAGATGTGCCAATGAAGTGCAAAGAAGGTTTTATATTTGTCCTATTATAAAGCTATACTGACCGAGCTAGATAGCTGCAGTCGCTTAAGTGCGGCCAGTATACAGTATTCAGGAGATAGTGGGTTCGAACCCCACTGTCGGCAGCCCTGAAGATGATTTTTCCGTGGTTTCCCATTTTCACACCAGGCAAATGCTGGGGCTGTACCTTAATTAAGGCCACGGACGCTTCCTTCCACTTCCCAGACCTTTCCTGTCCCATCGTCACCATAAGACCTATTTGTGTCGGTGCGACGTAAAGCAAAAAAAAAAAAAAGTTATACTGACCTATGCTTCAGCAGCCTGGATGTTGATTGAGCGGAACAAAGTAAGATACAAGCAGCTGAAATGAGGTTCTTGAGGAGCATACAGGGAAAGACAAGACGAGATAGAATACGAAATGAGGAAATAAGGAGAAGCGTGAGAGTGTGTAAACTTCATGAAGAGATTGATATAGCAAAGCTAAAATGGTTTGGACACATGATGAGAATGCCAGAGAGAGAATACCAAAGAGAGCATTCATGGATACAGAGACTGCAAAGAGGCATAGGGGACAGCCTAGAATGAGATGGACCGAGCTCGATAGATGCAGTCACTTAAGTGTGGCCAGTATCCAGTATTCGGAAAATAGTAGGTTCGAACCCCACTGTCAGCAACCCTGAAAATGGTTTTCCGTGGTTTCCCATTTTCACACCAGGCAAGTGCTGGGGCTGTACCTTAATCAAGGCCACGGCCGCTTCCTTTCCCACTCCTAGCCCTTCCTTGTCCCATCTTTGTCGTAAGACCTATCTGTGTCGGTGCGACGTGAAGCAACTAGCAAAAAAAAAAAAAAAAAAAAAAAAAAAAAAAAAAAGAATGAGATGGTGGAGCTCTGTTGTGGACTGTATTGCAAATAGAGGAGTCAGTACAGTACTAGAAGAGGAGTGGTGGAAAGATCGAGTAAGGTGGAGGGCTTTGGTACACTACCCTACCCAGAGAGAATCTGGAAAAGGGAATGGATGATGGAGAATAAGAAGAAGAAGGAGGAGTAAATAATAAATCAGTTTCTTGTGTTATTAAATGTAATGTTCCTGAACCACTGAACCACGTGAATTGAAAGTCGTGGTGACAAGCTAAAAAGGAGTGACCCGTGTCATTCAAGTTAAGAAACAATGGTTTCCTACCCGGGCCGTCATTTTCTCAGTGTGGAGGCATTGTTCATTGTTGGTGTTGCTGTAGCCCCCTTGGAGGTAAAATGATTAACAGTAATATTTGTCCCCACTGGAGTAAGTGTACTTTGATATTGGAAGCTCTATAAAACCATCCATGCACCTGGTAGAGAACATCATAGGAGGATATAGTGGGAGGGAAGAGCATGTTATGTCAATGTTGTTATGACAACAACTACCCTAACTCCAGCAGAGCAAAATTGTGGCACCCCAGCATTTCTTAAAATCTTCAGCAGTTGAAGGGATATAAAAACAAATAATATTCAGTTTTATTTACCTGGCACCACTTTTTACATTTCTCAGTTTGTAACTAGCATTTCACATTCATTTTCACTAGGAACTTTTATAATATCCGAGTATTGCTTTCAAGTTTGTATATTATGTTTAAATAGGTTGTCATGCATCCGTTAAATTAGTTGAAATAACATGACATAATATTTTACATTGGTTATTTGTATTTCAGGTGGGAAATTACCTCCGACTGTTCCGTGGATCTTTGTACAAGAAGTATCCTGGAATGTACAGGAGGAGCATTACAAATGATGAGCGAAAAAAACTGGTAGAACTTGGTGAGTAGGAGGATGATTCTTTAACCATTCACTTCAGTAATACAGTGGAACCTTGATTCTCTGCTTTTGGAGGGACCATGGGAGTAGAGTTGCCATAAGGTTCAGGATGAAATTCAGGACACCAAGATCGATAAGTTCCAAACATAGGTGCTGACTCCACTGGAGCACTTGCCCCCATGCATATAGTGGTATGGGGACGCAATCGTGTTTTTGCTCCTGTAAAAATATTTGATATACTGTATTCATCCTTGCCCCAGTGCTCAAGACCAAAATTTGGCGCCTATGGTTCCATGGAGTGTATTTGGGTAATTCCATGTAAACTGTCCCATCCATTAAGAAAAGACACACTTGTTATATGATGTTAATGTTAAAAATCATATAGAGAATAAGAAATCATACCTTAAGTAAAATACCTACTTTACAGACCACTCCAAAATTATATAATATTCAATATTATTTGCATAGATTTTTAAGTAACAGATGGGACATCGCCTTTCTAAAGCATTTGAGATTTAAAAAAAATAATTTGCTCTCATTTTTAAAATTCAGGACATTTAGGGATTTTTAAAAATTCAGTCAGTACTTTGGGACACGTGCTCAGATTCAGGATAATCCCACTTTTTCAGGACGTATGGCAACCCTACATGAGGGAGAAAACCCCCAACATTCCAGTACGGGAAAACTGAAAATACGAGAACAAATGAAAGCTATCAACAATTTGACTAAACATCACATAAATGAAATATGTATAATTAGCCTATTATAATCTTACAGAAATTCCTATGTAAATTATGTTAATTAAAATATTGATTACTTAAAATTCAGTTTTACTATGGATTTTCCCATAAAAATTAAGTTCAGTAACTTTGATCAGTCAAGTTCGTCAATAAAATGTGCTACTAAATATCTCCAAGCCAAGCAACAATTAATCACAAGTAGATTTTTGGTCCTTTGATGTAATAAAATATAACACAAGTCTCGGATGAAAGAAATCTGGAAGGAGAACGAAAGATGAACCGGTAAACCATTTGTTTCCCATGGTTGAGAGTAGGCCAAAATCAGCAGAAGAAGAAATAAAGCACATCCTATAGAAAAGTGCCCAACGGCAAAATCCCTTCTTTTAAAAAACTTCCTTATTATTTGGTCGCTATATATGCCATAAATTTGTGTATAAGTGTTACAGCGCATAAATTACCATTAGGCCTACTCAACTTTTAAAGGTTATATTGTGATAGAGAATATGATTTCGAATGCAGGTATCCATTCTCAAAAGTTCTCGAATGCATTATGTTCGTCACTAATCACACAAAATTAATTGAAAATAAATTGTTAAAACTCAGGAAATTTCTGTTTATTTGTGACCTTGATCTCAGCTGTGAAACATGTAAAGACACCCATTGCACAAGCCAGTACAGGTGGGAAATGATAAAAACATTTTAAAACTACAGCAATTTTTATATGGACATTTAATGTAAAAACGTAAGCTTAAAAATCACCATTCAGGCCAATACTGTGATATCCCACAACCTCCCATGGCTTTATATGAGGTGCAGCATCTGTTCAGTTCACGAGAACGCAGCTGTATCATAATGCCTGATGGCGCAAGAAGATTGAGTGCATCATGAAAAACTACAGTACCGGGCGAGTTGGCTGTGCGGTTAGGGGCGCGCGGCTGTGAGCTTGCAGCCGGGAGATAGTGGGTTCGAATCACACTGTCGGCAGCCCTGAAGGTGGTTTTCCCTGGTTTCCCATTTTCACACCAGGCAAATGCTGGAGCTGTACCTTAATTGAGGCCATGACCGTTTCTTTCCAACTCCTAGGCCTTTCCTATCCTATTGTCGCCATAAGACCTATCTGTGTCGGTGTGACGTAAAGCCACTAGCAAAAAAAAAAAACTAAAGTAGCTGTGTAAGATTCATCTTAGATAATACGTCAGAATGAGTAAAAGTGCAGAGAAATTCGTTTTTTTAAAAGACTTTGTCCCATTTATTCAGAAGCAAGGCATAACCAACCACAGCAGTAAAATATCTCAAGTCATAAGAAATCTTCCAGGCATATTGCAAACTCTCAAGACTCAATTTCTGTTTGAAAGCCGGCAACTAGTGCCCTGAGAGAAGTGCCAAAAACTTGCTTGGTGATACAAATGTAAAAAGTTAGTCAAAAATGAATGTCTAACCCTGGACAAAGTATGAACATGTGATGAAACTCGTTCCATCTCAAAGTACAGCTGTCAGATTGCACTCTGTCTGCTTCCAACTGTTGTAGTCACTCTGCTTTTTTTTATGTCCTCTGTGGTTTCCTTAACCCTACAAGTGCCAATTCTGTAGTGCCATGCATTAATGCTGAAACTGTAATGGTTTAGAAAATATTTTATAACATTGGTAATAACTATTAGGAATCAACAATATATGCACCATTTTGATCAGAAAGAGTTGTTTCATGATAAAAAGATATTTAAAAAAATTAAAATATTAGAACTAAAGATCCTTTATAGAAAACAAACTTTTTCTTGGTTTGAATTTTTGTTATCTTGAAAACACAAAGTGAAATTGCACAAAAAATTTCATCGTAAAAAAAAAACAACAACCAGAATGTTCCCCATACAATGCTGAAATAATCCTCAAAGTTTCAAGAAAATCTGTACGTAATTAGCACTCCTAGACAACTTTGTCACAATAGGAGAAAAAGAAAACATTCACTTTTTCCTTGCAGCTTATTCTGATTCTACTTTCTCTTCATGGCTTTCTTCCTTTTATCTCCACTTGCTCTGAAGAAATGCTCTCATTGATCCCAGCATGTTTCATGAACTCCCACATTGAATCCTGGTCACCAGTATGTGGATTGCCCTCGCTTTTTGGATGTCGTTACACATACAGCGCACTTCCTCAGTTGTCTTCAGTAGTGTATAGTCATGTGACAAATTATCCAAACTTCTTCTAGCCTCGTCTGGATTTTCAATGTCCTCAGAATAATTTTCACTATCAATTTCACTGAAGTCACTACCCTCATCAAAAGCTTGTAAAATATCCGATTCACTTAGCAACGTTTTTGATTTCAACGCTGCCATGTTTGTTTACTACAATCACATGACAACTACTAGATATGAGATTATATGAAACTCCAACGAATACTACCAAAAGTGACACTAGTGGTGGAAAGTGTGAACTAGAGACATTTGAGTTTATGTAGTACAGATGTTTCACCAACAGATGATTGTCTTTTAAGCAAGTTTACCTCAGATCGCTTTTCTTGTACTTGTTCTAGTTACCACAATGACAGGACTTTAACACGAAGATCGGTAGGCATCACATAGCCTCGAATCTATTGCATGGTATGGGTTTAGAAAAATACAGGAGTGCTGAAAAAGAGTATCTTCAGTCTAATACATTTTAAATGTGAGTGTCTTAACAATATCTGTAATGAAGACAATTCCCTGAAATTTCTTCATCTCAAATACATCCACAGGAATCCATGTCTGAAATAGTGAACACTTTTTAAAGGGC
Organism: Anabrus simplex; assembly: GCF_040414725.1. NCBI lineage: Eukaryota > Metazoa > Arthropoda > Insecta > Orthoptera > Tettigoniidae > Anabrus > Anabrus simplex. The sequence continues at coordinate 168,704,231 of NC_090279.1, read as the reverse complement.
CTCGATGTCAATGCAATCACTTGACTAGCATATAAGTTAGTTTGCACGCACAAATATTTAAAGACATCATGATTGAAAAATGATTTATAAAAGACATTAAGGAAATTTAGAGAGGGTATGGAAGAACTAAAAGTAACTCTGGATAATTTGCAAAACAAAATGGAAAATTTAAAGAAACTGAAAAACATAAAAGTTAGCTTTAAACTAAAAGTAGACAAATGACACAAAACAAAAAGGGAAATGCAGATTACGAATGACAGAAAAGATCAGAATGAATGAAAAGCTGTTGGGCAATTTGGAAAGAAAACTTATTGAAGAAGATGACCAGGAAATGATTGATTAAAGTGGTCCAATGAGGCCATAAAAGAGGCAGCAGCAGCAAAAGAAGTAGACGAAGGAGGGCATAACATTGTTTTCCTCACTATTTTTATTTACACCCTTACGTACATCAAATATTGAAACCAATGGATGATAGAAAGGAAACCAGGATCATTGCTCCTTTCCAGATTACTATTCACCTTCCAGCATTTTCACTTCTCATATAATCACACTACTTTCACTATCTGAAGCTATCAGATCACCTGAATCGTTATTGTGCAAATTATCACGTATTTCTTCTTCCGGAATCTCACTTATTATTAGTACAAAATTTACTCATATTTGAAGCTTTGTCTACCACACAACCGTCACTTGCTATTTCACTCAGTTTGAGAAGCGCCAAAATTGACTTGTAAACAATAAATAGAAGAATTCAAAGGGAGGATTGTACAGTGTCAAGAAAAGAGGGCACTCGAAACATCTACCAGAGGAAAAAGAAAATTCTAGGTTGAACTCTACTGGCCTCTGAAAATACAAGCCTATTAGAGCACGCTACACTGAACAAGCGCTAAATGACTTTACTCCTCTATGGTCCACAGAAGGCGGCATGCGTGAAAGACCATACTCCTCTGCCGGATCGAAGGTGTTAATGATGATAGACTGTCACAAGATTGGCTCTTTGGAATTGTGGTGGTACAGAAGAATATTGCGAATACCTTGAACGGCATACCGAATGAACAAGTCAATCCTGAAACAGGTTGGCATCAAAGTAGGCCATCATCAATATCAGACAACTGCTGACTTCAGTCACATTGTTAGAAGACCCAGTGGACTGAAGAAGACTAGAATCCTGTTTATAAATTTGCCCACATATCCTCAATGACTTAAGTTATATGATCGCATAATAGCATCGGGTAATATTGTGTGTTATTTCCTTCGAATTGTTCTGAAGTCAATATAAACATTAAAATAATGGAAATGGCAAATTTGTTCCCAATCCTGAAGGTCTATGTTAACGGAGGTTAAAGAACATAATAAAAATTAATATTACACACTGGAATGATGCCTGTAAATTTGCAGACATATCCTCAGCCAGGTCTTTATGTTCCTCTTTGGTCTCTCCCCACTTCATTCATATTCTTGTCATTGATAATGTCTGTGTTTGTTAGGTCATCAGCCCAGAGGCTGGTTGGATCCTCAAATAGCACCATCAAAAGTTATGCGGTTATAAGGAAACCCCAAAAATCAATGGCAGCACCAAAATGAGGCGTACTAGGCAAAATGAGGAGTGAGGTAGTTTGCTATTGCTTTCCTCACTGGGTCAGAAAGTACTTCGATGGAAGCTACACTTTACTCTTGCCTGTGCCAAGAGATGGATGCAAAAGTACTGTATCCATCAAGAAATGACAGCAGGCAGGTCAATGATAATACCTAATCATAATGGATAAATGTTTGTACTGCTGAGATTGTTAACAAATTCATTCTAAGAAAGTATTGAATACCAATGCCACTGGCTCCATAAGCCTGCAAGTGATGATTATTTATTTATTTATTTATTTATTTATTTATTTATTTATTTACTAGCTGTAGTACCCATTGTCGGGAGTACAACCATATAGAAGGTGCAAAGTTATCTAACTCCCTAGCTACTTTCCACCAATATTCAGGCAGGCTGTTTTACTACTCAAAACGCAGCAGTAATCCCACCTATCGGAGATGAGTAGCAGCAACAGAGACGAATCACATCACAACAATGGTCAATGTAATGTTACTGTTGATCAGTTTTATGAGCTTTAGATATTGTAGTCCTTCACGTTTAGTTTTCTTCCGACTTTGCGATATTAGAGCTAATGTAAAGACAGTCCTTCCCTCTTTCATAACTCCCTCTTGTCTTATTATTCCAGCAATCGTTTCTTTATGATTTTTTCTCAATTTTTATAATCACCTTCACATTTTTCCTTGTCGATATGGACCAATGACCACGTGGTTTTACACCTTAAGACAATCATGACAAAAACCATCACCAGTGAACACGATTAAACAATATTTCTGTGTCAACAATGCTTGTTGTTGATATGGACTAAGTAACAAAAGTCTAAATTCATTATTCTGTTAACATAGTTGGTATGGTAAAACTGTACAAGATATAAATTATTGGAACTTGTATTGTCTTTAACTTTTGTTAAGGTATTTGATACTTTTTGATAGGACCAATACCACAGGTATTTAAAAAATTAAATTTTAGTCACCTTTCCCTAAACTACCATTTCATCCAGCGTGAATAAAATTATTTATAGCCTAGACTATAGTGCATCATTCTCCGAGTGTACATACCAGTTTTCATTAAATTCTCTTCAGTCATTTTCTCATGATGCCCATACATACATTCATACAGACACAAATGACGGAAAATTAAAAAGTGCATTTCCTTGTTACTGAGGGCATGACCGATACAGAAATACCAATCTTTTTAAATTCTGAGCAATGTACAGACAAAACTCTTATATTTATTTATTTATTTATTTACACTAATGTTCATAGAAAACAGAACACCTTGAAAGACTAGAGATAGGACGTTCATATTAACAGGACATGTTTATTAGTATGTTCTGCAGAAACTATTAGCATTTCAGTCACCTAGGTTGAGCATGTGTCCTGCCCCTAGTAGGCACTGGGTTCTCTATGAGCACCGATAACTTTTCCATGCTGGATTCACCTGGTTCGACAGTTCATCTTTGGTGGTTGGCATTGGGTCACAGTGCCGCATCCGTCGTTTCACCATATCCCACACTTTTTCGATTGGCGACAAGTCCGGTGATCAGGCGGGCCAGGGCAACAGTCTGACATCCTATGACAACAAGAAGACACATGCTCGTGCAGCTACATGTGGTCACGCATTGTCCTGCTGAAATATGGCGTCGGGGGTGTCGTGTAGAAAGGGTATGGCTACGGGTCGCAGGATGTCATTCACGTAGGTCAGACTGGTCACAGTGCCCTGGACATGCACCAACTGTGATTTGTGGTTGTACCCAATAGCACCCCACACCATAAGGCCTTGAGTTGGTGCTGTATGTCTTGTGCGAATGCTGTCAATGTGATGCCTCTACCCCTGTCTGCGGCAAACCAAAATGCGGCCATCATTTTCAAACAAACAGAACCTGGATTTGTCCGAAAACACTATCTGCTGCCTTTCCTGTCCCCAGTGACGTATCATTCACCATTGCAGTCTAGCATGTTTATGCACATTAGTCAAAGATAGCTGGAGAAGTGGACGATGCGCCGGTAACCTAGACCGTAATAAACGGTGACGGACTGTCACTCCTGTTAGTGTATGATGTGTTTCACTGTTGCACCAGAGCCGAGGAGGATGCAGATCTATCCTGTAATGCCATTCAGATGAGGTATCGATCATCTTGGGGGTGGTCTGGGTGGTGCGATTAGACCCATCTTGTCTTGTTCTACGGCCTTCTAGAACCATTCTGCACACACCCATTGCACTGCCGACTCACTTCGTCCCACATGAGTAGCAATTTCCTGGATGAATGCATCACGTTCTCTCATGCCAATAATGCGTCCTCTTTCAAACTCACCCATTTGTTGGTACGGTTCTCACACATGTCTGCTCAGGTCACACTGATCTATTACCTTCGGTTTATAGTGACAACGAGAGCTGCAGGGACATTTTACCAATCGGTGGTGGTGCGCCGAGATATTGTTGTGGACCTTCAACCTGAGGGCCGACATGGTTCACATGCTAATCATTTCTTCAGAACATACTAATGCACATGTCCTGTGAATATGAACTTCCTATCTCTAAGCTTTTGAGGTGTTCTGGTTTTTATGAACATGAGTGTATTTATAGCATTGATAATTGTTAAATGTGTTTATTCTTTTCTTTGTAGTATTGATAAATGTTAACTTTCCATTTTATTGCCATTTTTACTTTTAGGTTAGCTTTCTTGATGATTTATTTATTTATTTATTATGCCTTTGTAGGTGGCGAAGTTAGGGCTCTTGGCCCTCTCTTACACTTACACTTACATCTCAGATCTGTGTTACTTTCTTGGGTAGAATTCTATAGCTTGTTCTTTTTCTTCTTTTAAGGCTTGAGTCAGCATGTGCTAGCTTCAAGTGTGTCTTTGTTGAGGGCATCTGAGGTAGAAGATATCATTGAAGGCAACGATGAAAAGTATAAAGCCGTTTCTGTTCATTCGTCAGAACCTCCTGTACCCAGGTAAAGTATAATGTTACATATTGTTGTAAAATGTCTTAAATAAGCCATTGCAGATCCTAGCAACTTATCTCTCTACTGTTCTCTCAGCGTACGTAGTTGAGCTTTGCAGTATATATTGCTCATTTAATACAACAATGTCGTAACTAAAAAACAGCCTGTTTTGAGTTATATTGGTTCTTGTATGCACTTTTAATTGTCATACATAACTCAAAAAAGGCAGTTTTTGAGTTCATCATCATATCCACGTTGTTCCATCTTAAGCGATGGGTCAGCAAATGAGGTTTCTCCACCAGTTGCGGTATCTGAACTTCTCTCCTTCTTCGATACTTTCCAGGGTATGTCCTCGCTGTTGAATGTCAATCTTCACCATGTCCTTGTACCTGAGTCTTGGTTGCACTCTTGGTCTTTTGTCTTAAAGTTTTAGATCATACATTTGTTTCGATAATCTGTTATCCTCCATGCGTCGCATATGTCTATACCATCTCAGTCGCTGCGCTGTTATTCTATCCTGCAGTCTTACAGCTCGAGCCTGCTTGCGGATTTCCTCATTACTGACTCTGTCCCTCTGTGTTTTTCTGATCATGCTGCGGACAAATCTCATTTCTGCTGCCTGGATTCTACTAACATCTTTATTTCTCATGGTCCATGTTTCACAACCATAGGTCAGGATTGGTACGTAATAGGTTTCATATATGACTCCTCTTACATTTTGTTGGTATTTTCTTGTTCCATATTATGTCTTTGACTATTTTGTAAAAGTTGCTACCTGCCTGAATTCTGTGGGAAATTTCCTTGTCTATAGAACCAGTATCAGTATCCAAGACATTTGAATTGATGGTTCATCTGTAGCTGTTTCCCCTCCATTTCAGTGTGTCCGATTGGTTGTCCATATCTCTTCATGACCATAACCTCACTTTTTTCTTGGCTGAAGATGAGTCCATATTCTTTAGCAACTTCTATTCAGGAGTTTATTTGTTCTTGAAGGTCTTCTTTAGAGTCTCCCCACAAGCATATATCGTCCGTGAACATGATAACTTTCATTTTCTTACCTCCAATGGTTTGATGAACTTTTCTCTGAATCTCGTTCATCACAGTGATGAAAAGAAGGGACAAAACACCACCCTGTCTTAACCCAGATTTTATATCAAATGTTTTAGTCATTCCTACAGGTGTTTCGACTTTACTTCGGGTATCTTCATACAAATTCTTGATCCTGTGTATCATGTCATCCTGTATTCCAATTTTCTTCAGTGTTTCCCACACCTTCTCTCTGTTCACAGCATCAAATGCATTCTTGATATCCAGAAAGGCTAACCACAAATCTTGGTTGTGTTCGTAGTATTTTTCCATTAGCTGATGGACTGTAAAGATTAAATCAATTGTTGATCTCCCCTTCCTGAATCCATACTGTTCTTCGAAGAGGTTCTCTTCAATAAGGGGTCTGATTTTATGCTCTATAATTCTTTCATAAAGTTTACCAACTTCAGATGTTAAAGTGATGCCTTTATAGTTGACATTTCTTCCTATCTCCTTTCTTGAAAATTGGAATTATGATGCCTGTTTTCAAATCGACTGGTATGTCTCCTTCTTTCCAGATCTTACGAAAGAGTCTGTAGATCCAATGTTTTCCAGAAATGCCCATAGCCTTGATCATTTCTCCATTAATTTCATCAGCACCAGCTGATTTTCCAGTTTTGATGTATTTCCAGGCATATTCTACATCACTCCATGTTAAGTCTAACCCGTTTTCAGAGGCAGACTTGCATGAGATAGTACTGGTACTGTTTTTTTGTGTAGCCTGCATGCAATTCACATTTAGCAATTCATCAAAGTAAGTCCTCCAAGTCTCTTTGATCTTATCATCTTCAGTGATTAGATTTTCACTATCATCTCTTAGGTATTTGGAGTTTTCTTTATCTCTTTTTCTATTTTTCATCGTCCCATATAACATTTTCTTATTGCCATTAACATCCTTTTTCAATTCATCACTCCACTTGTTCAACCACTTCTCTCATTCTTCTGTAACAACTTGTTTTGCTTGTTTTTTAGCAACCCTGTATAGTTCCTTATTATGGTCAGTCTGGTCCTTGAAATATTTTCTGAACATGTTGTTCTTGTTCAGGACAGCAGTTCTTGTTCTGTCATTCCACCATGGAGTTTCCTTCCATCTTCTTGTGCCATTGGTTCATCCACATACCTTCTCAGTTATCATTACTAGATTTCTTTTAGATCCTTCCATTCCTGTTCCAACTGTTCTTTCATCTGTCTTTAGTAGTACTGTTTTGATGTTTTCTTGGAACTCTATTATTCTATTATTATTCTATCATTGTCCTTCAGCTTCCAAGTCTTGAGTTTCTTTATCTGTGTGGTTCTTACCTCTTTTAACTTGTTAAACTTAAAGTATCCAATGAGTCTATGATCACTTTCCTGAGAGACACTAGGAATCACTTTTATGTCTAACAGTCTATTTTGTAGTTGTTTCTCAATCGAAAAGTAGTCTATAAGAGGTTTGCTTTTTCCATCCCATCCATATCTTGTGACCTTATGGCTTTTTTGTTTTTGATGCCATGATACCCTATTACAAGGTAGTTCCTCAGACAGAGATCAAGGAGTCTAGTTCCTTCTGGGTTTCGTGGACCCCATCCGTGTGGTCACAGTTCCTACTTGAGCATTCATATCCCCTATGATAATTGTTCCATCTCCTCTTATTCCTTCCTCTATGACTTCTTCGAAATGTTCTTTTTCTTCATCTTCACAACCAGTATTAAATGAGCGATATACTACCCACTTGAGAAAATATTATCTTAAATGAAAGAACAGTCGACATTCTCTCCTTAGATCCAGGCGTGAATATCAATTCTGGATCTGAAAATTGATAAGGGATGCGGTAGTGCTTCTGAATAAGGGACCTGTGTTACTGTTTGTTGCATGATGTAAGCATAATCCTACTTGAGACTTGGAGCTTCCTTAGTAATTGCTTCTCAGGTGTCTAGACAGGGCAACTGTCTAATGCAACGCAAAACTCAACATTAGCTATCAGCCGGCCGTGCAGCTTTTGGCCAGTTTTTGTACATTTGCCTTTCAGATGGTAGGGTAACAGTATGTCACGAATTCTAATAATATAGTAACAACTTCTGCAAGCTCGAAAGATAGTATTCTTGAAATAGCAAGTAAGTTGGCCATTTGGTATTTCAAGATTACTTATCATCATAATGGTGAATACTATTCAATGTATTCAGCATAGATATTCTTATTGATCCATTTTCACACTATGTAATCTATTCGTTAAGAAATATAAACAACTGCATCGAGCAGGAGTTCCACTGAGAAATGTATACACATAAAGTTTCCTCTTGAAGACAACTTTCAGGGTTTGTATATGAGGTGGTTGCTCTGTTTCCTATCAAAATGGCAGTTCCAGGAACATTACAGATTTCACCCAGAGAATCAGTCGTGGTGTAAACATGAGCACGTGCTTGGGTTAACGTTTATTGGTTAGTGCTGCCGCGGGACACGTACACGGAGACATGAAACTAGTTTGTTAGCCACATCATGGCTAATGCGATCTACATGCAAAATGTCCGAAGTATAATTCCTCATATAATTTAAGTCAGAAAAATATACATAAAACAATTTGTCTTAATAGTTATTTAATATAAACTAGCAGTTTCCCGCTGGCTCCGCCCGCAATGTACAAAGTATGGTATTGTTCGTTGCTATCCTCATGGATGTATTTGCAAAGTTTTGAGTTAATGGAATAAAGCACATGATCTGCTGTGGTAATAGAATGTAATATTATGTCAACAAAACACTTGAAAATACATCACATAAAGAAATTTAATTAAACGTTCCTTGGAACAACACTACGTGCCGAACTGTTAAAAAGTCCTTCAAAGATCTTTGATATGGAGACAAATGTACTCATAACTTTTCTCAGAATCTACCAATTTAAGTAGTTATTGCCTCAAAAGAAAGTGCTTGATCCACTGAGTGTTTTTAGACTAAAACGAACTGTGTACTTCAATTTGAACAAAAGATGTGATTGCTTCAATGAGAAAAAATGTTGAAGAAATGAGACGTCAAATTGAATGTGCACTCATAACTTTCCTCAGAATCAACCAATTTGAATAGTTAAGAGCTGAAATGAAAGAGCTTGATCCACTGAGTGTTCTTAGGCAAAAACGAACTCCGTACGTCAATTAGAACCAAAGATACGATTGCTTCAGAGAGACAAAAAATTGAAAAATCAAATAATTTGAGGAAGGCAGAAGTTAAGTGATTTATAGTACCGGATGACAAATCTGTGCATGAATACCTTTCAGTTAAAAAAATGAAGGAAATCGACCGGATAGAATGGCTGGACTGACTGACTTTAGTTTTTATAATTTTTTTTTAATATATAGACAAGCATTTCAAATTGAAGAGCACCAGTGTCGTATGCGCTCATGCTTGACCTGCCATTTCTTAAGCTGTGAGTAAGAGAAGCAAGCAGATGCAGTGAGTGAGTGAGTGACTTACTTGTTCTTGTGCATGACAGGTTTGTTATTGACACACTAGCAAAGGAAGCAGGTTGTACGGTGTTGAGACTTCCTCCTTATCACTGTATTTTGAACCCAATTGAGTTGGTGTGGAACCAGGTGAAGGGGCTTGTTGCACGCAACAATGAAACCTTCGAACTCGCAGAAGTCAGGACATTTATTAATGAAGTTCTGGTGAACGTAACCGCTGAAATGTGGCAAGCTTTTATTCACCACGTGGTAGAGGAAGAGCAGACATTCTGGAAATTGGACAGTCTGTGCGATATAAGTGTGGACCGTCTGGTCATTAATCTGATTGACATGAGCAGCAGTGATGGAGAGGAGAGAGAGGAATCCGACTTGGAAGGAGTTCGTCCTTTATCAGATTCTGTTTAGTAAAGTACTGGACTTTTTTATTGTTTTAATATTGCCTTTTCTATGCTATAAGTTCCCCTGTAGAATTTTATTTTATTGAAATATTAAATGTGTGAAGTTTTACTTATATGTGCTGGTGTGATTTATTATGTATTTACATTTCGGCCATAAATTCAAATCTACCTTTCTTTTCTGATACGTTAAATATCCAGATGTCATTTGCCATTCGATTATTGTTTATTTCTCGCGGACAGTAAGTATAATTTGTCTCGTAATCTGCATCACAATTGTGTGTCAACTACATCAGTGGTATTCAGCAACAGTCTGTGTAGAGCTAACTCTGATGTAATCGCCGCAATCAAGCGAAGTAACAACAGTTCCAAGACAGCCCATGCGGTTCTTACCATGTGCTTGGGAGTAGCCCAGTGATTCTCCAATCAGCATTCAGACCATGGATAGATACATATGGATACACAATGTTCTTTGTTTACATCAGGTTCGGTTCTCTCGGTGACGGCAGAAATGTAAATATCAACCTCTGGTAAAACAGTGTTTTGAAAGTGAAGCTCTGGGCAAAGATGGAGAGATCGAAAAAATTGGTTCAACACAAGACATAAAACATAAGAAAAGGAATACACGGAAAGTTGTGACAAAATAATTCAGTGCTTTGAGGGGTGGAAAACTCTGTCAAGAGCACCTTAAAATTCTGTGGAAGAACCTAAAAGTGAAGGCTAAAAAGCAGAAAGCCATGGACTTGCGGGGGAAAAAAATTAAAACTGGAGGTGGTTTCTTCATACAGATCGCCTACATCCAGAGTGAATTTGTGGAGGACTTCCGTAGCTACTATTGCATTGCTGCATGCTGTAGGTATGAAGTGCATTTTATTTTCAAAGACTTCGAATTTATTTTCCACACTCCAAAAGCGCGTTCTGCAACATTGTGGATTTCTGCATGAGCGGTGTTCAGCAGGTTTATTTGGTTCTAGGAGCGGTGTCATGAGTAAAGATGCCAACTATTACGATTCAGTCGTAATAATTACGGATTACCCATCATAATTACGCCTTTACAAATCACACACCACAAATTACGATTTTTTGTTGATTTTTAAATCTAAGTGTATGAAATGTTCAAAAGGATACACAAGGAATGCCATTTCAGCTTGAATTCTCAGAATATTATTCTCAGTAATCATTTATACCCCTTTCCTGTCCCTCGTTTAAGAATATTTCTAGTTTTCACACGCCGAACGCAGTGTGCGCTTCCAGTACCAGAAAAATAGGCGCCTGTGAAGTGGTATGTCTTGCGAAGTTGTCTTTGTGCGTCACATGATCACACTTCCATGCAAGTTCTTTTGTCTTCGTTTTGGCGGCAAAGTGGTGACAAACTCTGTTTCATTGTGAATACTCTATGCATGACTGTTGAAGAAGTATTTATTGCGATTTTGGTTGCCAAATTTACATATATTGCTCTTCTAGGATATATGCTAATTGTGTGTTATGAAATGCGAAGGTTTGAAATAATGACGCGATTTCTTGTGCAGGAAAGTACGTGTGGTGACGTTACTGTGATTAGTGATGTTAGTAATAAACCAAAAATAGTTCAAAAATTTAGAGAGGAATACTCAAAAGAATGGCCCTGTTTACTGCGTTCTTCAAAATCTTATTCACACGTGTTTTGTAGTGCGTGTAGCTGCGATATTTCAGATGCGCATGAGGAAGAACAAGTCTGAATTCCGCGCTAATGTGAACACCGAACTGTTAAGTGCTCTGTTAGTGTTACTTTAGCAGGTAAGAATCATACACTCTTTATAAGCGTCTTTGAATATCAGGTTGAATTGTATGGTGTTCATTGATTTTTCAATGATATGTAAGTTAGTAAGATCTTGAAAAGTATTTTTTATGGCCGTTGCCGCCCCCCCCAGTTGCCCTAACGGCTGCATTACGAATTGCCTTTCTTGAAAGTTGGCATCTCTGGTCATGAGGAATGGTTTACAGGCATGACCCTTATCTCCACTAACATTCCATTATATAAACGATGTTCAAAGTTCTCTGCAACAGCACTATTGTCCCAAATTCGTGAACCAGGCTATCGGCAAACAGTATTGATGTTCTTCATACTCGCAAATAACTTGCATGTTAATAGAAAAATACCCCTTCCGATTTCTGAAAATTTCCAATATAAATGGTCCTGGTGCGAAACGCTGGCAACCAGGAATGAGTTAGCTGGAAAATTTATAATGTCCAATAATGGACCATTTATATTGGTATTATAAATTTACTCATTAGGGACAAAATATTTCAGGTTCCCTATGGGAATCAACATCTATATCATTCCGAAAAGGTCACCATTGTCAAAGGGATGGCACGAAATGGGAATATGCGTGCAGTCAGTTGCACCCACAATGTGTGGGAAACACGCCAACGTGAAGAATTTTTAAAATTTTCCGAACATTCATCATTTTTTGCAGGCATATTTATGTAACCCCCTCTTAACATTAATAGTGATGTAACCACACGATCAGAGATGCGGCCAGCAGTCGTGCGGTGAACGTTAATTACCGGTAGATCACCGGCAGTTAATTGAAATGTTCTAGTACGAAACACTCGCAGGGCATTCAACTGTAATTTGGGAGATATAGCTGAATTCTGGTCAGAATTTTGTTGTAAGTGATCTCCAAGTAGATTTAGAAGGGAAGTAAAGAATTCCTTCCTAAGACCAAAACGTTCCTTTTTCTCTCTCTATGTACATATCATATGGATATTGCCTTTCACACACTGTATTTACTATTGCATTCCCGTCATTTTCTGTGTCGAGATCGTCAATATAATCCAGGAAATCCATATCCACGTTTGAAATGTCTTTCTCTTGTATAACATACGGTATTCTAATTAGTCAGCAAGTCTAATCCATGCACGACGTGAGGGTAAATTCTAACCTATATTCGTGCGTTATTTACTTCTTCAGTAATATGCTACAAGATGGTGCTCTTCAACATTTTACTCTTGTAGTAATTTAGTCTGGGAGTGTCTGAAAAGACTAAAATACTTCGGAAGTACGTAGGTGCTTTGAAAAGTTCTCGGAATGTACTAGAATTAAGTATCTTACCTGGGTGGAACTGGTTTTATTTTTCAACATAGTCTCCCTGTAGACTAATGCATTTGGTCCAGCGATGTTCCAATGCCTTGATCCCATCTCGAAAATGAGATTCCTCCAGTCCTGCAAAATACCTCTCCAATTCGGCTGTCACTTCTTCCCTTGTAGAAAATCTCCGTCCACCGAGGAAAATTTTCAGCTTGGGGAAATACCGTAGATGAAAGTCTGATGGTGCCAAATCAGGTGAATAAGGTGGATGTGGCAACAATTTGTACCCCAGTTCATGAAGTTTTGCCATGGCAATAACACTTATGTGCGGCGGAGTGTTGTCCTGATGAAAGATGGCCTTTTCCCTTGCCAAACCAGGCCTTGTTTCGCGTATCTTTTCCTGCAATTGGTCTAGGAGGTTTGCATAGTATTGCCCCGTAATTGTTTGGCCAGTATGAAGATAATCTATCAGCAGAATGCCTATTGCAAAAAAAAAATGAGGTCGTGACCTTGCTGGCCGAACGCACTGCCTTTGCTTTCTTTGGTGGTGGTGAATCAGCATGTTTCCACTGCTTTGACTGCTGTTTTGTCTCTGAGGTATAGTAGTGGACCCAAGTTTCATCTGTAGTCACAAACCAGCGCAAAAAATCTTGTTGGTTGCACTGAAAACGGGCCAGACTTTGTTCGGACATTTCCAATCTGGTGCGTTTATTGTCCAATGTCAAGAGCTGCGGCACCCATCTTGCGGATACGATTTTCATACCCAATTCTTCGGTTGAAATATAATATACCCGTTCAGAAGACATCCCTACAGCTACAGCAATCTCCTGCACTTTCAGTCGATGATCCTCCATGACCATTTTATGCACTTTTGCGATACATTCTGGGGTCGTTTGGCCGTCCACTACGCGGATCATCATCCGAGCTCTCCAGACCAAATTTAAACTCGCTGGTCCACTTGGCAACAGTTGAAAATGAAGGAGCAGAGTCCCCCAGTGTGTTCTGAAAGTCAGCATGAATTTCCTTTGCTTTCATACTTTTCTTTACAAAGTATTTATTCACTGCTCGAATCTCAGTTTTTTTTTCCCATTGTCACAAATCACTACGCGGAAACAACAACAAAGAGTCGTCACTACCACACTCCTGCAGCTTGAACACTGACGCGCCACGTGTTCACTCACAAAGGATGTGTGATTATTGCGCGGGAACCTCGTTGCTCTAGCACTGACATCTAGCGGTGATTCCGAGAACTTTTCAAACCGTCCTTGTAATTTACTCTTGTATGGAAGTCTCTGAATGCTGATTTCAGGAGTACTTTACTACAGAAGTAGAACTTAATCTTGGTTGGTGCATGCCACCCTAGGAAGGGAGAGGGTGAAACCCAGTGCCAGCACGTAGCCTACTCCTGTCGAATAGCACCAAGGGGTCTGCTCAAGGCTTGACGTCCCCATCCTACGGGCGAATCACCATCAACAGCGTTATATGCCCTTACTCCATATGATCACTGCGGAGAGGTTTGGAATTTAATCCAGACTTTTGGCACGCAATCTAGTGATTAGTAATTGTACGCTACCACCTCCCCTACCCTGTCGGCCAACATTCTGATGGTAAAGATTTTTTCGACCAACGGGACTCGAAACGGCTAATCTCTGTGTCAGTCCGTTTAGATTTCAATGCCTTAACGATCATGGGCACCAGGTGGGCTTGTTCTCAACATATGACCAAAAATAATATTCTCTTCTTATGAAATCCGTTACAGGTTTTATTTCCTGATATACTGCTGCATTTGGGATGATATGCCATTCTCCTTTTTGGTACTTCTTTTAATGTATGTTCTTACTATTCTTCTTTCTAATCTTAAAATTTTGTCTGCGTTATTCTTTTACCTTAGTTTAAATAATGTTTCACTTCCATAAGTTATTTCAGGTTGGACTACAGTCTTATAATGTTTCAATTTTGTATTTATTGACGAACATTTCTTGTTGTATGTATTTCTGGTTACTTTTTGGGCTTTATTCATTCTCTCTGTCATGGTATTTATAAAAATATTGTTATGTATTATTTCTTGTTTAAAATGATGGTAAAATTTCTTATATTTGCAGGGAAGGAAAGACTAAGAAAAGCATGCCATGGGTTCCATCTTTACCTAATAGTTCCCATCTTGATGCTGTGCCTCAGGCTACGCCTATCAATCGCAACAGGGTAAACAACAAGAAGGTTCGCACCTTTCCTCTGTGGTAAGAATGCTTTTATGAACATTTCGAATACTCTAATTTAAAAAATTATATTGAATACATTTTTTTCCACTTTCCTCATAATTGGTGTAGCCTAGATGGACAAAGTTTAATAAATTTATGTTTAGTATATTAACATGTTGAGTACCAAGAGACCCTATTTGGGTATGTGAGAGTAGTCAAGTTTTTGAACTTCACGTCCCCATATGGGGTCGTATGTGCGTTCAAAATCGAGAACTGTGCGAACCCATTGAGGTGCGCAATAAGTGTGTGTTTCGAAGCTGTATAAATCCTCTTTCTGCCATCTGTTGCCATCTATTTAAGTACGTGCATAGTCCACCTTTCATTCATCAAATTCTGTTTTGGCGTGACCTCATATGGGTATGTCAGGAATGCTTTGTAGGGTGACAAAGTCATGGTCTATCTTGCCCATGGATTATTTATATAAATGTGCATTGGTCTGAGTTTCCTTTAAGTCATTATCAGTAAATCGAGCAGTAAAAGGCTTGGTGTAGATGGTCTGGACGATTTATTGAACTAGTTGGACAAAGATGTTGTAGACAAAGTATATCGCTACAGTGATTTTGAACCCAGTACAGAGCAAATAGCGATCTTGCATATTCATCCACATTGATGAATTACAATCTTCAGCATACACTTCTCGACTGTGCTTCCGGTTTCCAAGCACCTATTGCAACACTTTCAACTGACATCAATTGTCTTCAACGATATAGTCACTGTTTCCCACGTTGCACAATCATCACTGCTAAGCTATGTGTACAGACTGTTACCGAAATTAAAATTTATACAAACAATGATGTACATATTCAGTATTCCCTAACTACAAATTCTTCTTTTTATATTATGCTCTTACATCCTAATTTACCTAATTCACATGATTTTCACTACCGTACTTTTCATAACAAAATTTTATATGAAATTTTCCTAACCTAAAATCGGGAGATGGTCATTTACAAACATTTCCTAAGCTAGAATCGGGAATCGTGCTTTTGTCTGGCTCCAGTATGGAGAAGCTAACACGTCTCTCATAATCAACGATATATATCGCGTCCCTGCAAAGTAAAAGTATGGCCGAGCGTCAGGACATTAACTACTGATGAGTGCTACCCCGTATGGGGGTGCGTGTACGTGTACAATTCGTAATGGCCAATACGACCCTATACGGGGTTGCAATATTTGACCTAATATGCATAGTAAGTTAACCTAATATCCATTCCTGACCCGGTCGAATGACTGCGAACAGGCTGTGGATTTTCATTTCATTTTCATCATAAATATATCCTCATTTCAGCGATCACTTGCTTGGTTAAGTCTGTGAACACTTTGGCATCAGGAAGTAACTCCATGTTATTAGCTGCACTAGACCGCAATCCCATGAATTTCGGTCTGGCACTCGACATGTTAAATTATATTATAAAGGCACAAAAAATAATTTAGTATTTACAACTAAAATAAAGTGCCTAAAACATTAATTTACAGTCCAGCCGCTGGCTGTCCGGCCCTGACAGATTGTGATGAAAAGAAAAAGTAAGAGTAGAGAAGTGTATTGCCAACCTGCGGCGATTTGAAACTATACATATAACTTTGAAATCGCTATTATGAATTTACAATGTGCCATATGATTTTAATATTAAATTGGAATGTGCATAACTTCGACTGGAATGTTTTGTTATATTTACGCTGTTTTGGAGTGCAGTTAATTTTAATTGGAATGTTTTATTATTATGATTACACTAGTGTTGGTTTTCAATATATTAGAGGTAATTTTCGCACATTTCCGTACACATTAACACAAAATTTGATCTATGTATACGTGAAATATTTTAGGTGTGTGTGTTTGTTTATATCGTATGGTTCAAAATCGGCAACACTGTCTGAGAAACATCAGGGCCGGACAGCCAGCAGCTCAACTATAGATTAATCTCTGCAATACCAAACTTACTTACTTACTTACTTACTTTATTTATTTATTTTTTATTTATTTATTTATTTATTTATTGATTTATTTATTGATTGATTTATTGATTTATTTATTTATTTATTTATTTATTTATTTATTTATTTATTTATTTATTTATTTATTTATTTATTTATTTATTTAAATCAAACCCAAATACATTTACATTGACAAAGAATTAACTGAACATTTAGCTTGCATCATCTTCTTCCTTTCCCAAAACCTCTTAATTCTGGCTGATCTGGCTGCCCTTTCTTCATCAGATGTGACATATTGTTTGTGTTGTACAGTTTTTAATGACAATCTTATTTCTTTGTTCTGGAGAAACCTTTTTTCTTCTCTATTTTCAATTTGCTTCATTGTAATATTCAGCTCTTCTAAATCATTCTGAACTTCTTTAAACCAATTATTTTTTGTTTTACTTTTCCTAAAGTAATTAAATAGTTGTTTTATTATCCTATTATCATTTAATCTAGAAAGATGACAGAAAAAGGCAATTCTTCTTTTTCTCATCGTATCTATTATAGATTCACTTTCCCTATAAACCACTGCATTAGGCAATAATCTCCATTGTCCATCCACCTGATGTTTTTTATTAATGATTGTTCTGAGTATCCTTCTGTCAACCTTTTGCTGTGTATCAGTTGTTGCTTTGGTGTTCAATTTAAATAGTGTTTCCAAGCATAAGTCGCTTCAGGTTTAATGACGGAACAGTAATGTTGAAGTTTAGCATTTGTTGAAAGATATTTTTTTCTTGTACGTTGGCCATGTAATTCGTTGTGCTTTTTTTTAACTTAAATGTGCTGCTTTCTATTGATGATTTTTCATTGGTGTTCCAAGTTATAATTTCACCAAGATATTTAAACTTATTCACAATTTTAATTTGCTAAGGTAATGGTTGGTGCTGTAACAGGGAAGGTTGGCATTATTTCTGTTTTTTCATATTAAATTTGCAATCCAACTTTTCTTGCTATGTTATCAAGTTCTTCTATTTGCAATTTAGCTTCTTCCATATTATTAGCAAGTAGTGCAAGATCATCAGTGAATGCTAAACAATTGAGTCTTATTTTTCTGCCAATCTTGATGTTAGGTTGACACATCTTATTCCATTCCCGCATGATTTTTTTCCAACACACAATTAAACAATAATGGTGAGAGTCCATCTCCCTGCCGAAGTCCGGTATTAATGTCAAATGGCTTTGAGAGTTCATTTCTAAATCTGACTTTAGATTTAGTGTTCTTAAGGGTAATTCCAATAAGGTGAATAAGTTTTGGATGTAAACCAAATTCTTTTAGGGTATTCAATAATGACTCTCGATGGATACTATCATACGCCTTTTTAAAATCAACAAAAGTGATAACTAACTTTTTGTTTCTAACCCTATGATGCTTCATAATCCACTTTAAACTGATAATTTGATCTGGACAACTTCTCCCTGGACGAAAGCCTCCTTGGTATTCTCCAAGTTCACAGTCAAGTTGTTCTTGAATTCTCATGTATAATAACTTTGAAAAAATTTTGTAAGTGATATCCAGCAATGATATCCCCCGATAATTGTTGGGATCTGATCTATCACCTTTTTTATGTAAAGGGTGTATTATCGCCATATTCCACTCTTCGGGCGTTTTTTCAGTATTCCAAATGTCTATGAGGTATTTATGTAAATTCTGAATGGTTTATGTATTAGCATTCTTCCATATTTCTGCAGTTAGTTGATTCTCCCCTGAAGCTTTGTAATTTTTCAGTGAATCGATGGCTTTCAACACTTCATTGTAATCTGGTGGTATAACCTTTTCTATTGGTGTTTTATTTTTTGAATGAAGGTCATACTCTAGGTATTGTGTTGGTTCTTTGCTATTAAGTAATTCTTGAAAGTATTGAGCTAAAATTTCTTCATTTTCTTGGTTACTATGTGCCAGTTTTCCATTTGTATTTCTCATCATAAATGTTGGTGGAGTATACTTTGATTGGTATTTTCGAAATGTTTTATAAAAATCCCTCATCTTATGTTGTATAAATGCTTCATCTATGGGGTTTAACCCTTCTGATTTCTTTGGCTGTTTGTTTTCTAACATTATTTAGTTCTTCACGGGACTTTTCTGTTCTCTTTTGTTGATCATTCAACCATGCTTTGTGCCTGTTTTGAATCGCTGTGTCACATTCCACATTCCACCAAGCATGTTTCTTTCGTTTCTTAACAGGAGCAATTTCTTCAGCTATGGTTTTTAATTTTTCAATTACCGTCCCCACATTGTCGCTTAAAGGAGTTTTAGACCTTTCAAAATACAGTTTATTGTTAATTAAATAACTAGGGTCATACTTCCTCCTCCTATTGGATTTGGATATTTTGTTCTTCTCTTTTGGCGTTAATTTTATTTTAATCTTGGAAATATAGTGATCTGAATCTATGTCTACCCCACGGAGTACTTTCACATTATAAATTTCTTTGTGATAATTCTTGTCCATGGCCACAGGGTCAATCTGGAACTCCCCCACTTTAATATTATTGCATTTCCAAGTCATTAGTTTGTGTGGTCTTCTTTTAAACCTTGTAGATTTCAAAATTAATCCATGATCTATACAAAGATCAATTAATCTTTGACCATTTTTATTTGTAAATTTATGCGCTGGCCATTTACCCACTACTGTACGAAATCGTTTTTCTTTTCCTATTTTAGCATTAAAGTCACCAAGTAAAATTTTAATATGTGTATCAGAGATACCTGAAATCAACTGGTCCAATTCTTCCCAAAATTTTTCTGTTTCTTCCTTTTCTTTGTTATTTTTGTCATTCGTTGGGGCATGGACATTTATCAATGTGTATGTTTTATTCTCTACTTTAACTGTTAGGAGTGCCGTTCTTGGGGAGGTCGAAGAAAAAGTTTCTATTGAATCTAATATGCTGTTATGGACCAAGAATCCTACTCCAAATTGAGGAACATTCTTCATTACTCTTTTCCCTGGAAGACCGTTGTAAAGGCGATATCCTCCTGATTCTAATGGGTCCTGATCTGTATTGCGCAATTCTTGAAGAGCTGTTATTACTATCTTATGCTGGTCCAATACATCTGTTAAATGTTTTAACTTGCCAACTTTCATAATTGAATTGATATTTAATGTTGCAAAAAATGAAAATTGTCCTGGTTTATTGAATTTCAGTCTTTTCTTAACCGTATGTGTCTGCATGTCATCTGTTGGGCTTCCAGGCGCTCCGACTCACCTTGATCTTCTACGTGACACTCCACCGTATCCGAGTGGTGTCTTTGTTTGGACCTGCTGATTTTGTATGTCCAAACCGGTGGATTTATTCGTGAGAAGACTAATCATATTTGGCTGATTATCTGATCAATGATCAATGTTTCTGACCGTAGTCAGGGTTTACCATTCCAGATGTGAACTGGAAGGATGATTAATGAAATATATACCAAACTTATATTAAAATTTGCAATAAATACATTTAAAATTCATATGTAGACTTTTGTGCTTGGTTTCTAAGGATATTTATGAGAGCCTTCCACAGTGTACACGTACATTTCATTAATCAAAGTGTCTGAAGGAATTATTATTTTGTATTTTCAGAAATTGGCAAAGCTCATGGTGTTCTCCCTTTAGTACCAATCATTAAACATGTTTTATCTGCAGATGTTAGAGTAGCGCAATAGGGAATAAGAAGTGTGATCACTTGACATAGTACATCTGGTCTGCCGCTGTGCAGCGCGACAATCTCCTCGATTCAACTTTTTCGCTTGTTTACTTGTGTTATGTTTTTTATTTTGTTTTGTTTAAGCATAATGTTTACATGATAAATTGATGATTAATACATATTAAGTTGACTTTGCATAGAAAAATATGTCACCTACATCATCATATATATCACAAAAGTAACAATACAATAAACGTAATAAATTACTCAAAATATGTAGTCCTACGCATTGAAGAAATGCCCAGCCCTCAATTATATCAAATTAATAGAAGATTATTTTAAAGCAGAGAAAAAATAGGAGACTAAATTTTATTTTATATTATCTGAAAGATAAACAGGAAATACATTTACAGTAATATAGCATCCTTAAAAAGAGAGTGAGGCCTAAAAATAGTGACTTTTCAAAATAAAACTAATTTAAAATATACTAATTAGCTTGTATTCTGTATAGACAATATTTTGACCTGGTGGCATACAATGCTTTAAACAACATGAAAACCGGGCGAGTTGGCGATGCGGTTAGTGGCGCGCGGCTGTGAGCTTGCATGTGGGAGTTAGTGGGTTCGAATCCCACTCTCGGCAGCCCTGAAGATGGTTTTCCGTGGTTTCACATTTTCACACCAGGCAAATGCTGGAGCTGTACATTATTTATGGCCATGGCCACTTCCTTCGAACTCCTAGGCCTTTCTTTTCCCCTTGTTGCCATAAGACCTATCTGTGTTGGTTCCGACGTAAAGCCACTAGCAAAAAAAAAAAGCATGAAATATAATAATAATGTTATTTGCTTTACTTCTTACTAACTAATTTTACGGTTTTCGGAGACGCCGAGGTGCCAGAATTTAGTCCCACAGGAGTTCTTTTACGTGCCAGTAAATCTACCGACACGAGGCTGTCGTATTTGAGCCCCTTCAAATACCATCGGACTGAGCCAGGATCGAACCTGCCATGTTGGGGTCAGAAGGCTAGTGCTCTACCGTCTGAGCCACTCAGCCCGGCAGGATGAAAAATAGGACACAACCTCAAGCTAACAATAATCCTGTACTGGTACACACACAAAATAACAAGGCCAGTAATAATAATAATAATAATAATAATAATAATAATAATAATAGGGGAATAGAGAGCATTATATAGTGGAACCTCAATTCTCCGGTTTTGGAAGGACCCCGGAAGAAAAACATACAACACGGGAAAGCGGAAAATCTTGGAACGAATGAACCATCAACAATTTGGTTAAACATCACAAAAATGAAATATGTATATTTATAATCTTACAAACGCCCCTAAACCAAACCAAACTGCAGCTCCAATGGGCCTCCAGGAGAGAGGCAGGCAAGTTAGACCGCGGGGGTGGCTTCAAACGTTTATTACTGGTACGTGACTTAAAAATCTCGAAACATTACATTCAGTTTTTCCGGGGAAACTTCGTCAGTTTCCTCTGAAAACTTTTGTCATATTCCTTTGAAAACTTCTTTCACTTAACACATTCACTCCCGTAGACGCCTTAAGGCGTTTAAAAGCTGCCTATGTGCGGGACCGTATCCGAGTTAAGGCGTTTAAGGCCACGCGGTGTAAACGTCGTTTGAATTTAGCGCAAAATTTGCATGAAGTCGTAGTTCGTGGTGAAAACCATAGATGGCATATAAATAACCAGTCCCTCGCCTGACTACCTGACCAGAGGGTACATTCCAATGCTTTCCTTCTTTTTTTCTTTGAGTAAACACAGACCCAAGCCAGTCGTGATATTCTTGTGAGGGTTTGTACTGAAGTGAGTTTTTATGTTGCGACAAGATGACGAGTTACAAAGACAGTATTCGAAGTGAGGAAATTGAAGACATACTACTGAATGATGATTCCGGTGATGAACTCATCCCTGATTTCAGTGATAGCGATTGCAATTCCGATGATGACATACCAGACTATGGACAAAGTGAAATTCAGCTCATTCAAATAACCGATAGGCATCCGTCTTATTGTCCGCCTCCAATCAATTTCACTGGCAGGGTAGGATTAAATGTTGGGATCGAAGATAGCAACGAAATTATGTCTTTCGTCATTTATTTGTAAATGACGATGTCCTTGAATATATATGCGATCAGACAAACCTTTATGCAGAACAAGTTATTAGTGCAGCGCCGCGTCCTTTCACTAAACATTCTATATTTCAGACGTGGAAATCGGTCGACGTAAATGAGATGAAAAGTTTTTAGGACTAATGTTTGTAACGGGAATAATTCAAAAACCAAATTTGAAAATGTACTGGACAGAGGACATTATTTTCGGGTTGCCGATTTTTTCAAAAACAATGACACAAACCCGGTTCGAAAACATTTTGTCGTTCTTGCACTTTAGCGACAGCAGTCATTATGAGGGGAAGTACTACTAGTTATCATCCTAAAGGTATGTTGAAAATTTCAATATTGTACTTACA
Organism: Anabrus simplex; assembly: GCF_040414725.1. Classification (NCBI taxonomy): domain Eukaryota; kingdom Metazoa; phylum Arthropoda; class Insecta; order Orthoptera; family Tettigoniidae; genus Anabrus; species Anabrus simplex. The sequence continues at coordinate 168,681,359 of NC_090279.1, read as the reverse complement.
TACGATAGTTTCCTTACAGTAACATTTAATGTAACATAGTGCGCTATAGAGCTGAGGGGATTTAATAAGGCTGGGCTGGAGGTTTAAAGCACCCGCTGAGGAGCCGGTAGTGAACGTGTTAAGCAACTTTGATCAGCCAAACTCTTCGAAAAAACGCCAAGCCAAACAACAATCAACCACAAGTAGTTTTTCATTCTCTAATCTAATAAAATAAAGCACATTAGATACAAAAGCGTCCAACATGTTGGCAAAATCCTTTTCTTTAAATCTTCCATTGTAATTTGGTCATTGGTATATTGTTCCTAGTCAGTTTATGGAAATCTTATACCGCGTAACTTAGGTCTACATCGACTTTTAATGGTTAGGTTGAACTCGAGAATATGGTTTCAAAAGTATCAATCCTCAAGTTCTTGAATACATTATATTTAGTTCTGCCAGTCACTAATCACTATCAAATTGGAAAGAGAAAAAATACGATTATTCGTGACCTTGAGCTCAGCTGGAAAGCGCTCTCACTGTACAAGTCAGTACGAGTGCGAAATGATACAAAGTTTTTTAATGTACCATGCGCAAATAAAACGACTGTGGCTTTTATAACATTTTAACACAAAAACATGAAATTCCCAGTCTTATATTAGGATGAAAATTTCGATTCCTGCCTGAAAGCCCAGTGACTATACAGTGCCTTGAGCGAAATGCCAAAATCCTGTTCGGTGACACACTCGAAAAAAGTAAAAAAAAAAAAAAAAATTATCTAACCCTGGACATAATGTAGACGTTTTGCAAGTACGAACATTTGACGAAACTCGTTCCATCTGCAAATAGAGCTGTCAAAATGTGTTCTGTCTCCTTCCAATTGTCGTGGGAACTCTCTGCAAGATACGGTTTCTTGAAAGACACATTATCGAGGATTTAGCGTTGATGGGACTGAAATTTCTTCACGGTTGATCCGGGAAATCGTTTTTTTAAGGAACGGATAATGCAGGATTTTTACAACGTGATTTAATTAAGATGCTCGCGGGACCACGTAATTTGAAAGAATAATACGGGAAAACGTAGTTTCCGGGAACTATAATCGGGGTTCTACTGTAATTTATTCTATTTGTATGTGTAAATTAATGAATAAAACATGCTTGATATTACTGTATATATGTGAATACTGCGCACATTTTTCTGGAATTTAGCAAAAAAAACTTAGGTACATGGATTATTTGAGATAAGGTTGGTACTGCTTTGTTTCAAACAGTGGATCGCGTTATATTGTAGCATTGTCTGGCCTTTGTCTGTGTGTCATCAGTAGCATGTTAGATGTGATGTGTGAATCACATTTTAAGTATGACTACAAATTCTCATAATTGCTCGTTTAAAGTTAAAGATAAGCTTGTGTTAATGAATATGCAGAGAACATTGGAAAATTTTACTCGTGACTGGCAACAAGCAAAATGCCACTTCAAAAGGCAAATACTGTATTTACCCGATTATAAGCCGGCCTTTCTTTACTTTTATCGTGGTTCAAAACATACACTTTGGCTGAAAATCGGTATTATTAACACGGCATGCTTTATCGATGTAGAGGAAAAGTTTCGAAAAAAAATGCCAGAAGTAAGTTTTCATCTTATATAGTTGAGCCTGGGTTTATCAACAGTGTGTTAAGATTCTGGTGTTTCTTCAGTCTTTTTGTGAGATATGTTTGCTAACTAGTTAATTCTCGCAAGAGTTACGAACAGTGCCAGTCTGGAAGGCAATGGCAGAACCAACTGGTTTTTGAGCATGCTGCAGTGGGATTTTTTTTTGAATACAGCCGTAAAACATGGGGCGTGGAATCAGCATAAACACTCAGGTTGTTGAAACAACATTTGAACATTTGTATCACAATCTCCAGCTAAGAATGACAAACCATCTTTTACATACCTTTATCATCCTTTCCATGGTTTTCAGGATCCCTTTGCAACTTGTCCCTGCTTCAAACAGTGTTCTGATATGGGAGTTATCAAATATTATATTGTCGTTTACAGAACTTGGCTAGAACTACTCCCTGATTTGAAGGTTAGGATCATTAATCACTTGAATATTAATAGGAAAAATGTATCCCTTCTGATTGCAGCATATTTCAGTTCTGTTGCCTCCAGGGCCAATCCACATGTCCAACATAATTCGCACACACGACCCCACAGGTGTGGAAGAAGTTGTTTATTTTATGTGGCCTTTCTTTTACTTAATGTCAATGTTGGCCCTGCTTATGTAATCAGGACTTCTTGTAATAGACGGTTCAACTCTCCCCAAGGTGGCTTATTTGTACAGGCATTGATGGCATTGTATATAGCACAGTCAATTCTGCTACAATTTTAGGGTCGTAAAGCTTTATCATTTTTTATACTACTCTTATGAACTATATTTATTTTTTCAAGTTTTGATGACACTGACCCAGCAACAATCCTGGAGAATGCATCACAAGTGGAACTGCTTGTGCCGATCAGGTTAGACATGGAAATAGAAGGCCAAAAGCTACGCGACACTTTCACATGGAACAAGAATGGTAATATGTTGGTTTGAACTGTATCTGTTTTGATTTGATTGCCTCAAATAGAGGTTGAATGTTTGCTTTAATGTGAGTGTCTACTTCTTTCCAGAGAGTCTTATTACTCCTGAACAGTTTGCCGAAGTCCTCTGCGATGATCTGGATCTCAACCCACTGACCTTTGTTCCCGCAATAGCTCAGGCTATTCGTCAACAGATAGATGGATTTCCCACAGATAGTATAATTGAAGAAAATTGTGATCAGCGAGTCATAATTAAGGTGGGTCCATTTTATGAATAGCACGCATATATAATGCAGCTATATCTTTTATCCTCTCCCTTTCTGTCCTGATTTCATACAGGGATGTATACAGAAACGATATTGAAAATTGAAAGTTGTATAATTTCTCTTATATATGTTATATAACGAAGTACAAACCACTGAGCTGGATAGCTGCTGTCGCTCAAGTGCAGCCAGTATCCAGTATTCAGGAGATAGTGCGTTCGAACCCCACTGTTCGCAACCTTGAAGATGGTTTCTCATTTTAACACCAGACAGATAGTGGGCCTGTACCTTAATCAAGGCCACGGCCGCTTCCTTTCCCACTCCTAGCCCTTTCTTGTCCCTTTGTCGCCATAAGACCTATCTGTGTCAGTGCGACATAAAGCAGATTGCAAATAATAATAAATTTAAAAAACCAAACCCCATGGTACTACAGCCCTGATGAAACTTGACCTACCAAGCTACTGCTACTCAACCCAGAGGCCTGCAGATTATGACGTGACACATGGTCAGTACAACAAATCCTTCTGGTGGTCAGTTTTGGCTTTACCATGCAAGTTGGCCGTGTGGTTAGGAGCGCGCAGCTATGAGCTTGCATTCAGGTGATAGTAGGTTTGAACCTCATTGTTGGCAGCCCTGAAAATAATTTTCTGCAGTTTCCCATTTTTTTCACCAGAAAAATTCTGGAGCTGTACCTTAATTAAGGTCCCGGCTGATTTCTTCCCACTCCCAGCCCTTTTCTGCCCCATCGTCATTATAAGACCTATCTGTTACGATGTGACATAAAGCAAATTGCAAAAAGAATGTTTTGGCTTTCTAGACTGGAACCGCTATCCCATGGTCAGATAGCTTCTCAACTGTTCTCACTTGAACTGAGTAGATCTTGAAGCAGAACTGACCTTAGTCTAAATTTGATGTTCTTTACTCTTTGGCCTGCAACTGTTTTACACCCATACTTGTATACTTATTTTTTTATTTATTTATTCAGGATCAGCAACAGCATAATGCCGAATTACAAAGATCCGAGCTATGTTCAATATATATGAATCTAAAATGAGAGAGATATAAATATTTACAAAAGACACAAATATATATAATAAAAACTGTACAATCATATATAACACATATTTACATAAACAACGATATTAACAAAGAAAAATACATTTACAGTAAATACACGACCAGAACGGGAAAGAACAAGAAGGAAAATTAAGTTACATTAGAAATATCATGTTAGAAGGAAGGAAATGTTAGGAAGATGTCTAGCTTCTTGTTGATAGATAATGTATTAAACATTGCTGGAATACGTATAGAAAGGGACCTTTGGGTGAGAGAAAGCCTGGAGTAAGGAATATGGAATAGGGTCTTCATTCTGGTACTACGGGATGCGACAGGGAAAGGGGAATAAGGAAGCTAAATCTGGAGACCTAAATAGACCATTAGCTACTTTGTATAGCAGCTTTAGTTTAAAGTTAAAAACTTCATGATCGTTCCGTATTGAATAGAGAAATAAGAAGATGTACAATATTAGAAGGATCCACCTTTCAATACTTCGTTGTAAGTTGAACTAAAAAGAAGTCACAACTTGTTTATTGGGACCGGTTTCGACACATTACAAGTGTCATCATCAGCCAAATAGTAAAGTAGGGCAAGGTATAAAGATCTTAAAACAACTAATACATTGAACACAGGCAAAAAATTAACATTGATTCATATCATAGCAATTCAGTTAATGACCAAAACACAATGATCGCAGTTAAGAGAGTAAACAGAACAGCATTGTCTTGCGCCGAAAACAAATATAGTTGAAGTTCACAAGCAGGTCAAATATGCACTTATGTAGAGTCGTCGCTAGACAGGTCTTGTAGGCATTTGTTTCTCAGGCCGAAGAGTAAAAGGTGACGTAATTGAAGTCTTAGGAAAACAGTGTAGGATTTAATTTCGTCAAATTCAAAGTAGATATATAAGTTTGAGAATAATTTAAAACATTAAAAAGAATAAAGCCAAATAAAAATATATAAAAATAGGAAGAAATAATAAAAGAAAATTGCAATGTGAGGTTCAACTCGATACAACTTGCCGTAGTAAATGATAGATGAATGGGAGATGATAAAGAAAAGGTTGGGGAACGTTCATTAGAGGGTGGTGGTGGTGATTATTGCTATTAGAGGAAGTACAAATGGGTAAATATCTTCTATATAACACTAAACCGCGGAAAAAAGAGGAAGAGGTCCGACACTTCGAAAAATGAAGAAATCGGTAAAGGGAGACAAGGGCCACGAAGGGCGTGAAAATGAAAGACTCCCTAGCCCTCGCAAACCTAATAGCGTCGGGGTCGGAAAAGAACAAGAGTTGACCAAGGGAGGTCGGACAGGATAGATGAAAGTGAGGAGCCTGGCACAAGTAAGTGGAAGCAGTGCCAGGACTCAGCTAAGGGCCCCGTGGTCACCAACCCACGCTCCGAAGTTCAGAGCCCCTGAGGGGTTAGAGAGTGGGAAGGAAAGGAAAAGTGGAAGGGATCCGATATTTCGAAAAATGAAGATATCGGCCAAAGGAAGACAAGGGCCACGAAGGGCGTGAAAATGAAAGACTCCCTAGCCCTCGGAAACCTAATAGCATCGGGGTCGGAAAAGAACAAGAGTTGACCAAGGGAGGTCGGACAGGATAGATGAAAGTGAGGAGCCTGGCACAAGTAAGTGGAAGCAATGCCAGGACTCAACTAAGGGGCCCGTGGTTGCCAACCCACGCTCCGAAGTTCAGAGCCCCTGGGGCTTAGAGAGTGGGAGGGAAAAAGGAAGAGAAGGGGGGGGGGAAACTAAGGAGGATCAAGGGGGGTGTTGCGGAAGGGGGTAGTGGCATGAGAGGGTATTGTGTAAATTGTGAAAGATTGATCTCTTACTTGTTGACTTCAGGTTATTTAAAATGGAGATGAGAAAATCGAAAAGGGCATTGGGCTTCTCAGAAATATCATTCAGATTAAGATTTGGATCGAAAAACTGGTCAAGGTGTATAAAACAGTTTTCAGTGATGTCTAGGAGAGGGCCTTTATTCAGAGTGCTGAGAATTTCAATATCCTGGTTTATTGTAGTGAAAACATGTTTTGTGTCATGTATGTGTTGTCCCACTGCTGAAAATCTGTTGTGCTTTATTGCATTAACGTGTTCAAGGTACCTAATTTTGAAGTTACGACCAGTTTGACCTATGTAAGAAGAATTACAGTTGTGGCACTTAAAACGATATACGCCTGCTTTAGAAAAGACACTTGTTCTTTTTAAGGAGTTGGAGAATAATTCAAGGTTTCTATTATTAGTTCGAAAAGAAATCATGATATTATGTTTTTTGAAGACATTAGCTATACTGTAGGTATTTGTATTGAATGTGAATGTGGTGTAAGCAGCTGGTTTAGGAATATCTTTTAAGAGTGTTGTGTTAGGGCGGTGTCTAAATTTGTTAATGATTTGTTCAATAAAATATGTATTATAACCATTAAATTTGGCAATATAGCGGATGATGTTAAGTTCCTTATTTAAGATATCTTTTGATAGTGGAATGTTGAAGGCACGGTTAACCATACTGTTGTATGAGGCACGTTTATGTGACTGTGGGTGAAAAGAGTCTTGTTTTATGGTATTAGCTGTATGTGTGGGTTTTCTATAAATTATATATGATAATGAGGAAGGTAATCTGCTTATTGTTATGTCTAGAAAATTAATTGATTTGTTTTGTTCTGTTTCAAGAGTGAATTTTATATGCGGATCAATTTTATTGAGGCTATTAAGAGTAGAAGCTGCATTGATAACTCTATCATCCAGTATCACAAAAGTGTCGTCTACATATCTAGCCCAAAATAATACATGTTTAAAGTCGTCATTTTTATCAATGAAATTATGTTCTAAAAAGTCTAGGTATATTTCTGCTAGGATCCCTGAGGCTGGAGAACCCGTAGCCAAACCATCTTGTTGATAAATTATATTGTCAAAGATGAAGTTGTTAGTAACTACTAATTTTAAGATGGTCATAAAATCATTAATTTCAAGTTTGCTTAAGCAACTATATGTGTTTAAATTATTTTCAATAATAGGAAATAATTTTTTGATATTAATACTGGGATACATATTGACAATATCGAAAGAGTGTAGAGAATGGTGTGGTTGGATTTTAAAGTTATTTAATTTCTCAACTAGTTCTATGGTGTTTTTTACAGACTTATTCGATAAAAATTTGTAATTATTCTTAAGAAATTTATGAATGAATTGTGCTAATTTGTAAAGTGGGCTTGGTCTGTAATTAATAATTGGTCGAATAGGGACAAGTTGTGACTTCTTTTTAGTTCAACTTACAACGAAGTATTGAAAGGTGAATCCTTCTAAAATTGTACATCTTCTTAGCAGCTTTAGGTCGGCTACTTTCCTCCGAGCAGAAAGAATCTTGAGGTTCAGTTTCCCAAGCACTTGGATAGTGTTTAGGTTCCTGGCTCTGACGATAGCACAGAAAAAAGATTGTACACGGTCAAGGTGGCAGAGGTTTGAAGAAGCAGAAATGGACCAGACTGGAGAGGCGTATTCAACATTAGGTAAGATACAGGAAACGTAGAATGCTCGGAGGGCATTTACATCTGTGATGTCAGAAAACCTGTAGAGTAAACCGAGGAGTGACATAGCACCTGAGGTGACCCTGTTTATGTGCGAGACAAACAACAATTTACTGTCAAAATGCACTCCTAAGTCTTTTTGATTGTCAACAAGAGCAATCGGTTGGTTCAATACGTGATATTCTTGTAGAACAGGGGATTTACGAAGTGTGAACGAAATGGTGGAACACTTGAAGGGATGAGGTTTAAGACGCCATGTAGTACACCAATCAATCTGTATGTGGGTTTGTTTGTCTTTCTTTCACATTAAAACTACTTGATAGATCATCCTCTAATTTGGTATCTTTGGTTAATATATAGGCTACTTTGTCACTGTATCTGTTAGGCGGCCGTGTAGTAAAAGAAAACGTGAAGCAAATCAAGAGGAAAATGTACACTTGGGGCTCTTAAAAGTTAGTATGCTGCCTAAATATTAGTCATACAAACAAAAAAGGGCGTAAATATTAGTCATACAAACGAAAAAGGGCATAGATAAAGGATTTAGTATTAAATTTCCCATACAAATACAGTAAAACCTCGTTAATTCGAAGTCGTTGGGACTAAAAAATCGGACTTCGAATTACGTGATTTCGAATTAACCGCCAATTCGCAATTCAGAAGTACCAACCCTCGCTGCGTTACAAAATATTCTAAGGCCCGTTACTGCATGCAGTTAACCTTGATTCACAGTTTATACCTTTCAAATGCCGTGAAAAAAGAACTATTTCCAAAATGTATGCAAGAAGGTGCATTTACAGTATTCAAATAATGCACTTGGATATCTCACTGGCAAACATAACCTCACGCAACGAAAGAAAGAAAGAAAGGAAAAAAAAGCACGGTTCAAAGACGAGAAATCTATACTGGCTCCCATGTGCAAGTACTTTATTCATTAAATTACTATACTGTAAGCATTTTAGCTGCCTTGTATTTACACAGAAAGTGCCCGATGTCCTTAAAATCGAACTTTCCTATGACTATCCTTGTACGATTTCCCGCCATGGCACTTCTCTTGTACTTCAGAAATGTAAACACTTGCCGCGTCACAAAGTATTCTAAGACTCATTAATACATGCAATCGCCTCGATTCTCGGTTTAAACCTTTCAAATGCCATGGGGAAAAACTATTTCCAGCATGTATCCAACAAGGTGCATTTACAATGTTCAAATAATGCACTTGGGTAAATAACTTACAAACATAACCTCACGCAATGAATGAAAAATATCACACAATTCAAAGACGAGGATAGATTATGCTGGTTCCCCTGTGCAAATGCATTTTTTTTTTTTTTTTTATATCTCTGTACTGTTTGCATTTTTAGATTCTTTGTACTGGCATGGAAAGTGCCTGACGCCCATAACATTGTGGTTTATCGATCTTTCCTATGAAGAGGGGATAAAGTTTCTCGCTTCCATGTGCATTGCAACGCACTACAATGAACCCCATCCCTCACACTTGTACGATTTTCCGGCTGGCACTTTCTCCTTTAAAACCATATGATCGTTTGGGCTCGCATTAAAATAAAGTAATGCAGTTTCATCGGCAGTGACAATATTGTTCGGTGCCTACGAATTTATTATATGAGACACGTTTTTTTTCTTTCGTCAACTGTCGGCATCGCCAGTGTTCGCGGATTCTGTTTTCCCGCACACTGCCCATTGCGTGATATTACGGCGTTCCTTAAAAGTTTGAATACAGAAGAATTCCGATTTTATTCAACTCAGTAATCATGAAGCGCACTGTAGATCCACCGAAGTGAGTGTAAATGCGGAAAGCTATGGTACCATACCACTCCACGTTCCGGAACACACGTTCTATTATGACGCGGATAAATTTCGAGTTGAAATTACTCCGTAACATACTGCTGTTTTAAAATGTAAAGGCAGTTTCGAATTAAAAGTCTAAATTTCGGTAATGGGGCCGACATTGTACTTCGAATTACGAATTATCCGTATTTCGAATTAAACACTTTCAATAACATGCAAAACTGTATCTCATGTTTCCGGGAACGAGACTTTCTTCGAATTGGGCGGGATTTTGAATTAACCGATTTCGAATTATCGAGGTTCTACTGTACTTCATGTGTTTTCTGTATAACTGTTTCCCGGAAAAATGCCAGTTTTTATACCTTAACCCTTTGTTTGCTAAATATTTTTTGGTGGGGTGGGGAACAGAATGATAAGTAAGAAAGGATTTTTACTCCAGACTCCATTAGAATGGTAATCTATATATGCGCTCAACTGCTGAAATAAAGGTAAATAATAATTTGCCACTGCCACTGATGCTATGCTGTCCAATGTGTAGTGTGAAGACTAGTATAGGGAAAACAAACTGGTTTAAAGTTGAAACTGGTCTCCGACAGGGAAGTGTACTATCCCCCATACTATTCATCTTAGTCATGAGTGAAATTCATAAGAACATTAAACAGAGATTGGGAAGACAGGCAACAAAAGCCATGTTGTTTGAAACAGAGATTGGGAAGACAGGTAACAAAAGCCATGTTGTTTGCAGATGATATAATATGGGGTGAGGATTAAACGGAAGTGCAAAAACAAGTAGATGTAGGGAATCAAGAGATAGAAAAATTTGCGATAAGAGTAAGTACAGAGAAAAGTAAAACAATAGTGATGACAAGCGGAAGGAAGAGGAAAGACAAAACTAAATGGTAAAGTTCTGGAAGTGGTTAAAAGTTTCAAGTACTTGGGAAGTGTGATCACAGAAGATGGAAAGATAACCGAGGAAATTGGGAAATTAATACAACAAGCCAACAGCTTCTACCAGAGTGCAAGGGGTATTTTGTGGAACCAAGATGTCCCGAAGAAATGTAAGAAAGTATTATATTCAACCTATTATGAACCCATATAACCTATGCAGCTGGATCGTGGACTACAACAAAATGGAGAGGAGCGTAGAATACAGGCAGCGGAGATGATATTCCTAAGAGGTATCGAGGGCAAGACCAGAAAGGATAGAATTAGAAATGAAGAGATAAGGAAAAGGACAGGAATCTTGAAACTTCAAGACAGGATAGAAACAACAAAGCTAAAGTGGTATGGGCATATGATGAGAATAGGAGAAGAGAGAGTGCAAAAAAAAAAAAGGCTTTTTCAGAGACGTTAACAGGAAAGAAACCACAAGGAGAACCTTGAAAGAGGGGGACAGATTCAGTGTTGGAGTGCATAGAGAAGAGGGGAAGAAAACCAGAAGATGTACTTAAAAAAGGAGAAGAGTGGTGGAGAGACAGGCAGCAATGGAGGTCCTTGATTCACAACCCAACCAGGGAAGCTGGAAACAGGAAATTAAGATGATGATGATGATGATGATGAGGCTGCCCAATGTCCCATGGATACTAATGCAGTTACCAAATTCCAAAGATAACTTCAACCACTCTCTGTTATCTCCGGTAGGTTACCTGAGTATTTTATAATAACAGAATTCCGCAATGCTACATAATGAATAAGTTCGTACAGAAGAATTTGTCATTTCAGGGATTTGTTTAGGGAAGTAAAATATTAGCTTACTGTTTGAACCGTAGAAATACAGCAATATCTTGTGTAATTAAAACACTTTTTTTGACGAAAACTATTGGCGAAAACTTTGGATGCGTAAATTATTCAAGGAATTCAGATATTTTAAAAATTATTTACGATTCATTTACATTTAAAAGATACATCGAATATAGTACAAACACAATTGGTTCAACTCATTTGTGGTTATCGTCATTTGGCCTAGAATTACGGGGTGTGATTTTTTTCTGAAAAGTCAAATAGGGTATATAGTGTCAGGTACGTTGGACATGTGGGTTTGAAGTAGCAACACTCGAAAATTTTCTTCCCGTTGCGAGCTGACAATACGACCTGAAGTGAAATAAACATGAACTAATAAAAGTACACTAGGCATTGAAGGAGGGACCCTGCTACATTTCCCCAAACCGTTCGTATCCATTCTTGTGTGAGTGATGTGTCCATCCACCCTTTTTCTTGGACATGAACGCGGATCCCTCACGGAAATTTTACTTAGGCATTTTTTTCGTTTTAGAACAATGTAAGGGGCAAGGTTTCTGCCATCAGCTGTTATAGCAACCATTGCAGTACATCGTTGTTTTTCACTTCCGATAGCGTGTATGATAAGACTCGTCCCTTTCTTATCGATTGTTCAACTTTGTGGCATTTGGAAACTGATTGGCGTCTGACCTGCGGTTCCTATTTGGGAGATCAAACATTCCTTCACTTTACACTTCATAAAACGATAAAAATCAATTACTTTTTGGATCGTCATTTTTTGGCATAATGTTGTTCTTCGTCGAAGAGAAAGTCCATTTCTCTTCGTAAAATTAATCATACAGCCGCAGCTAACCTTCAAATCCGAGACACTGATTCCGTGTGCATGGGCTATTTCTCGTTCTTTAAAATACAGCATTTTGCCGGACTGAGTGGCTCAGACGGTTAAGGCGCTGGTCTTCTAACCCCAACTTGGCAGTTTTGATCCTGGCTCAGTCCGGTGGTATTTGAAGGTGCTCAAATACAACAGCCTCGTGTTGGTAGATTTACTGGCACGTAAAAGAACTCCTGCGGGACTAAATTCCGGCACCTCAGCGTCTCTGAAGACCGTAAAAGTAGTTAGTGGGACGTAAAATAAATAATATTATTATTATTAAATACAGCATTTCATGAGAAACGGCACATCCAATGTTGCATAACAAAATCATATATTTAAGCAGGTCCTCTTCTACTTGCGGAAACTTGCCGCTTTTTGGTCCGCGAAATGCTTTGCAAACTTTGTTGGTCGCGTGGTGCACTTCTCTGTTACTGCGGTAGCACACGTTGCATTCAGACACTGAATACTTGTGGCCCGCTGCCCTGTTCCCGTATGTTTTGGCGTAACTAATCACCGCGAGTATTACTCAAATACTTGCTTACTGTGGACTAACAAACTGTTTTGTGATCACGCGTTTCCCGTACCCGAAACACTTGTAAAATATGTTTGTACCAGACTGGAATAGAGCATCACTGGTCACTTCTGGGCTGATTCTCTCACCAAACTAGTGCTGTGGTATTTCCTGCTGGCTAATAACAGCACGCTGCTCTGTATTTGGAATGCCCGCTTTTGCAGTAGGAAGGTTGCAACTTGAGTGGTTGACATCTTTATTTCGAAACGCATCCGAAGAAGCGGGTGCGTCAAATACGTGAACAGTTCTTTTTCTCCACTTTGGACCCAGAAATATTGCGATGCGTAAATTATGCAAGGGCGTTAATTATGCGAGAAAATACGGTAATATTAAAAATCAATTTCTTATGGTGCTCCAACATTCACCATGGTGAGTATCGCTACTCGTCAGACAGGTAGCTGCTGTATATTGGCATGATTGATGCTGCTATCTCTCACTAGATTCTGAAACTATTTCTAAAGAGGACTGAGGAATCCAGTCAGGTTTCCAGGTAACGTTCAATTTCTGCAGTGAATTTTTAAAAGGTTGGGATTTAAAGTCCCGTCAGTAAACAAAGGGTTAAAGGAGCATTTTGAGCATGCCTCTGTGGGCACTCCCACATTCAGCGTGGAGTATGTTTGCATGGAGTGCTGAAGCATTCCCCTTGTGTCATGGGTAAGAAGGCACAAACTACTACAGTAAAACCTCATTAATTCAAAGTCGTTGGAATGCAAAAATTGGACTTCGAATTACGTGATTTAGAATTGATCGCCGCTAACTCGAAATTCAGAAATGCCAATCCCTGCTGCATCACAAAATATTCTAAGATCCTTTATAGCATGCAGTCACCTTGATTCACAGATAAACCTTTCAAATGCCATGGAAAAAAAAAAAAATCCTAAATGTATCCAACAAGGTGCATTTATTGAAATAACGAATGCTCTTGGATGACGCCAAACACTGTCAAATGTAACCTCACGCCCGGAAAAAATAAAACCCGATTCAAAGACAGAGGGTACGGTAATCTACTGTATATGCAGGACGCAGTTTAAGCAAATAGGCCATAATGTACACGATTTAAGTGCAGTATAAAGCACTTGCACAGGTGAGCCAATAAGGCTGTCCAAATTGGAAACACGACACCAACAAAACAAACTTTATATTTAACGCAAATATAAATCATAAAAAATAACTTTGTACAGTAGGGCTTTTTTTTTTTTTTCCCCCACACATTAGACTTATTGCCTTTTAAAGAAAGAATGTATGAGAGGTTGCTTCATCGTATTTTTTATAAACACTAGCTATGAACTGCTCCATATGGGCCATAGCCTTAATTGTAGCTACAATATAATTATTAAGTTAATGTCATAATGGTCCACCTTTCAGTACTATAATATGCAAACTAAATTACATTATTTAGGAACTAGTTTCCGCCTGGGCTGGCCATCTTCAGCCTTATAGTAAAACATCTAATAACTAAACAAATATACATGCACACAATTGACATAAAATAAATGAAACAAATATATACAAATTGACATTAAAAACTGGGATGAAATTATGAGTAAATTTGAAAATAACAAGGTTCTAAATTCTTACATCTTGAGCATGCTCATCATCAAGACTCTTTCATTTATTAATATTCACAGAACTGATAGTTCTAAAACTGCTAATCATTCCTAATTCAATTGTAAACGGGAACTGGTAAATATTGATCCCGTTGTTCATCAAATCTGTTTGAGTGGTGTTAGCCGCATGCAAGTCATTGGATGCCGCTGTAAATAACCACCAGCTGACGGAGAACTGCTAGATGTTGTTTCAACATCAATTAAAGTAATAAAATGAAATGCTCTCGTGGTGTTTGTTAAATCATGCTGAAATGTTGCTGGACGTTGTCAGGACGGCATATGAAGATTTCGTTAAAACATTGTGCCTGGTATAAAATTTGCAATTCATTGCGGTGTCCATGAAGTTAACCTGAATAAATTAGATAAATTTAATTAATGAATTGAAGGAGAGAGTGTGTTAGTTAGATGGCATAGGTTATATGAGACTTACCTCTCAATACGGCATGTGGTGTGTGGCCTATTGTTGTGTGTGCTTCAGAGTAACTGCTGTGAGATTCAAATGAGAAGGAAGGGGCGGGCAAGGAGGGAGAGGCAGGGCAAGGCGTGAGGTCATGGAGGGGAGGTATGGGGGGAATTAAGGCGGGCCTGAAGGATGTGGGAAAAAGGATAGCTGCTGAGGAAAGGTATTGTGAATATTATGAAAAACTGAATTATGATTTGTTGGTTTGATGTTTCTGAAAATGGAAATTAGAAGGTCAAAATTTCATTAAGATTATGATTTGGGTTTAAATATTGATCTAAATGTATGAATCAGCTTTCAGTAATGTTAAGGAGGGGTCCTTTGTTGATGATTTTGAGTATTTCCATATTTTGTTTTATGTCTGTGTATTTGTGATTATAGTCATGCATATGCTGTCCTACAGCTAAAAATTTATTGTATTTCAGGGCATTGACGTGCTCCGAGTACCTTATATTAAAATTTCTCCCGGTCTGTCTGATGTAAGAAGAATTACAACTGTTGCAAATGATCCTGTATACTCCTGACTTTGAATAACTATTGAACTTGTTTGTGGATATGGCATTATGTAAGACTTGTGCCTTCCTATTGTTTGTTTTGAAAACTACTTTTACATTGTGCTTTTTAAAGATGTTGGTGACTTGATCAATTTGTTCGTTGAAGGTAAAGATAGAAAGGGAGGAGTTGTTTTTCTTATATTTTTTCAAGGTGGTAGAAGGGCAGTATGTATATTTATTATTTTTTCTGTAAAGAAACTGTTGTATCCATTGGATTTAGCTATATTACGAATAATGTTCAACTCATTTTTGAGGTCTCTTTTAGACATTGGAACACTGGAGGCTAGGTATACCATGCTGTTGTATGTTGCTCGTTTGTGAATTTGGGGGTGTAAAGAATCTTGATGGATTGTAGTGACTGTTTGAGTGGGTTTTCTGAAAATTTTATATCGTAAGTAGCTTGGGTGCCTGATAATAGTTAGATCTAAAAATTTATTTTCCGTTCTAATTTCGAATTCAAGTGTGAATTCTGTGTGTGGTGGTGGTGGTGGTGATTATTGTTTTAAGAGGAAGTACAACTAGGCAGCCATCCTCTATATAACACTAATCAGAGGGAAAAAAATGGAAGGGGTCCGACACTTTGAAAAACAAAGGTATCGACCAAAGTAAGACAAGGGCCACGGAGGGCATGAAAATGAAAGACTCCCTAGGCCTCCATACGTAATACCGTCAGGGTCTGAAAAGAACAAGACTTGATCAAGGGAGGTCGGATAAGATAGATGAAAGTGAGGAGCCTGGCACAAGTAAGTGGAAGCAATGCCAGGACTCAGCTAAGGGCCCCGTGGTTGTCAACCCACTCTCCATAGTTCCGAGCCCATGGGGCTTCTATGTGTGGGTCAGTGTTATTTAGATTAATGAGGGTGGTAGCTGTGTTGGTAATGCTCTCATCCATAATTACTATGGTGTCATCTACAAATCTTTCCCAGAAAAGAATGTTAATCTCTTGATCAGTGAGTCTTAGTGACGCTCCCAGGCCACCTGGATTGAGATTTTGAATTAATTTTAAGTTTTTTGATTCTAACTTTTCCCTATTAATAAATTTACTTAATTTACCCTGAGGTACATAACTGATACCTTCAATGTAATTGAAGTCAGTGGCGTAGACAATATTTTTCTCAAAATAATAAAAGGAATAGTAAAATTGACAAAAATATAATCAGGCCTCCTGTCTATATGTGATCAAGTTTGTAACCTTTCAACACACTGACTTGATTTTACAACAGTGTCACCTATCAAAATATCTTTAATGTACGGTACTGACCCAGACACTTGCGTTTTTCATCGTGTACAATGTCTGTATCCTTTCCAGTATAAACAATAAAGTCAAGGATAAACCCAGTTTCACAGTCGCAAAGTATAAACGCCTTTATACCAAACCTGTGTCGCTTTGATGGAATGTACTGTTTCTATTTTAGGCGCACCATTCCAAGCAGCTAGGCTCTCACCAATACAGATATTTTGGAAGGGATAGAATACAGATCGGAAATTCTCTCTGAAATAGTTTATTATAGGCCTAATTTTGTGAAGTCCGTCATCTGAGGTTGTAGATTGTTATCAGAAAAGTGAAGCAGCCTTAGGAGGAGGGAGAAATTGTCAAGAGAGAGTCACTTTACCGAACATCGGACTTTTGAATAATTTATTTGTTGACCAATAGTTTTTCATTTTTTTTCTTCACATGGCCCATCAACAAAACAGTTGCGAGGAAAAGATAAAGAGTTTCTACGGTTATGCCTTGCCACTTACGTAACTTCGATTTTTCCTTTACGTCCGTATTTTCCGCAACAAATAGTACTTGTTTATTTCTGACACTATCAAGTTCATAATATTACGATCAACAACTTCTTTGAAAATTGACACTTCAAGTCATGAATTGTTGTCATTATCATTCAGAAAGAAGATTCACTAACCCTTGAATTTGATGGATCAAAATGAGCAGAATGCGTAGGAAGAATAGGAAGAAACCTGCCTACAGAACTCCAGTTTCTTGCTTCGGTTTGAACAGCTGACTGCTTAGCCTTCTTTGCGACAGCGGAGCTCTGCACTTCGTCCTCAATTTCCTTGTTGTCATCTTTCGAGGAATTACCAATTTCACTCTCATTGAACACAATACTATTACTATCATAAATATCAATTTCATCGTCAGACTCCTCGTTAGTCAGAATATTACTTATATCTTCCGGAGCAAGCTCGCATCCTCAGTTCGATCCCGCCATTACCACGTGTATTTGTTTACTATCAGAGAGTGTTTGTTTCTACGGAAACCAGAGATGAGGGTAAAGAAAAATAATGTGCCTTGTCAAGGAATAGTCATGCAATCCACTCACAGGCAACAACAGTAGGAAACAGTTCCCGGGTGTTGTAGTTTGTGGCACAATCGCGTAAGAAGTTAGGTTATGTAACTACGGATGCTGGGACAGAACTTCTTCACAGAACATACGAGATGTGATAAAACACAGAATAAAGTTTGCTGAACATGTCAGATATCTCCCAACTTTGTTCTAAAAACCCGCAAGTACAATGTCAGGAAAGAATTTCAAACATTCAACATGAAACGTGAATAGACGGCGGTACTGTTCAGGCGCAAACTACGAGAACTTAAATAGACGGCAGTACTCCTTTGGGCCACGCACAACACTGCTGTAAATAGACTGCAGTACTGCTCATTGGGTTAAAGTTATTATTATTATTATTATTATTATTATTATTATTATTATTATTATTATTATTATTATTATTATTATTATTATCAATTTTGGTGTGTTCCAAAAAATCCAAGTAAATCTCAGCTAAGATACCAGAGGCCAGCGATCCCATAGCCAATCCTTCTTGTTGATAAATAACGTTATCTAAAGTCAAATAGTTGTTGCTTATAACTAATTTAAGCATAGACATAAAATCCTGTATTTCTAGTATACTTAGGCTGCTGTATTTGCTTAAATTGTTTTGAATGATGGGGTATATTTTGGAGATTTGTATGCTAGGATACATGTTGCCAATATCAAATGAGTGGAGAGAATGGTTGGATTGAATGTTAACATTTTTTAATTTATCAATCAGTTCTTTAGTGTTTTTGACAGATTTGTTCGATAAGAAATGATAGTTTCTTTTTTAAAATCTTTGAATGAATTGTGATGCTCTGTATAACAGACTTGGTCTATAGTTAATGATCGGGCGAATGGGGACGCCAATTTTGTGTATTTTGGGGAGGGCTTTGGCGGTGGGTAAACCTGGGTTCATATTAATTAATTTAGTTTTTTCTTGATCTGCTAAAATATATGAAGTATTCTTGAGGGTCTGCTTAAGTTGATGTTGTATTCTCACGGTAGGGTCTTTCATTATTGTAGAGAATGAGCTATCTTTAAAAAATTGATTTGTTTTGCTTACATATTCATTCTTGTCCATTATAATGGTAATGTTGCCTTTATCTGCTTGTAATTAATATTCAATATGGATCAGAACCATGAAGTTTATACCTTATGACTTAATTGTTGTGTTGTCAGCATCACTTGCACTTGTCACAGAATCCAACACGGCTAGAGTGGCAAGTACACCATTCTTTGACGGAATAGTTGCCGCCTGTTCCTATCTTCGTCGTGTTCAACATCAGCTGTAGCTGCACCTCCCTCTGGCGTCACGTGATCACAGCTGAATATCATGGCATGATCCCGCTCTTCTGAAGTAGTCGCCGCGTGGTCTTTGGCGAGGTATTCGGAGAAAGTCAAACAGACATCTGACTTTTTCCGTAACTCCTCCCATTCATTTTCATTGTTTTCTTCTTCACCTACTTCTGCTTCATTTAACGAACCAAAACCACACTTGACGAAGTAGTTCTTGATTGTCGATGAAGGAATAGCATCCCAGGCAACTGTCACTCTCCACATTGCATCAATCACATTCCACTTGCGTATTTCTCCCGCTGGAATATTTCTAGCAACTTCCCGGAGAAAGTAACGCACCAGTTGCTTTCTGTAGGCACGTTTCACAGATGAAAGTATGCCTTGATCTAGGGGCTGCAAGTAGCTCGTAGTGGTGGCCGGCAGAAAAAGAAGACGCACGTTTTAAAATTAAATTATGTTTGTGTGCAGCGCACTGATCCAACAACAGAAGTATTTTTCAGTCCTGGCGTGCCATTTTGTGCTCAAGGCATACCCGCCACTGCTCAAAAATTTTGCCTGTCATCCAGGAATTTTTAGGCGACTTATATTTGCACGGAAAGTGCGTGATGCCCTTAAAACATTGTGGCTTCTTGAACTTGCCTGTACCAAGGGGAGGAAGGCTCTCGTTTCCGTCCGCATTGCAACACAGAAGGATTGTGATCCTATCCTTGTAAGATTTTCCGTCATGGCACTTCTCTCCTTTAAAACCATAAGTCCGTTTGGGCTCGCCATTAAAAAACAATGCAGTCTCATCGGCATTGAAGATAATGTTCGGTGCATACGAATTGATTATGTGAGCCACGCTTTCTCGCCAACTGTCTGCATCGCTATGAACCTTGTTGTGCGTACTGGGGTCGTACCCTGCGTAGACATTTCATGAAATGGGTCAAAATTTCAATGCACCGTGCAGCATTCACAGTCGTTCCCTCAGGTAGAAATTCCTTGTGGATAATGCCTTGACTATCATAGAAGGTGATGAGCATTGTTTTGATGCGTGACTTTTCGGCTCTGACCTTTTTCATAAACATGTATTAGCATCGCATGTGTTTCTTTCGGTGTCTTGCCAAGCTTAAAACAAAACTGTACATTGATCTTTTGGTCGTTCATGTTCCTGTTCACAGTACTAAATGCACTAAACACGCACTGTGTCAAACAGGTCTTACACGGCACACACACGATGCTCAACTGAACAATGTTTGGAGTAGGTGGTCAAAACCGGCTGCTACGAAGGTGCAGCGTTGCGTGCCACCAGTGTTGCTGGATCGACCGTTCTGACTTCATTCACCGAACTTTCTTTTCACAGGTTGTATTATTTTTAACAAAATGAAGGACAATTTCTAATTAAAAGTCTGTATTTCAATACTGGGACCGACATTTTTCTTCGAATTACAAATTATATTTTGAATTAAACAATTTAAATAACATGCAAAACCATACCTCATGTTTCCAGGAATGAGAGATTCTTCGAATTAAGTGGCATTTTGAATTAACCGATTTTGAATTATTAAGGTTCTACTTCATTGGTTAAAATTATAGTATTTTTCTACTCTGATGGCGGGCGGCCTACATGCTGTCAGGGGAAGCGGGGAGCATGGGGCCGACCAATCCAGCACGACGTGAGAGGCCGTTATGGGAGAGAGACAGAGGCCACTACTACAACGTTGCCAGGAGCGCCCGCGCGCTTTAAGGTTGTGTTGAAATCCACACAACAATAAAATACAGAGCTTCGTATGTTACAATTCGATTATGGCCCGTGGATGAGTTTTATTATTTTTATTTATTCATGTATTTATTTTTATTATTTTCTTATATCTTCGATGTAGTAGGATACGAGTTAGTTAGTAATGCATATAACAAGTGCATGGACAACAGACCGAAAAACAATTCGTTCAAAAGTACAGAGTTAGTAATGCATATAACAAGTGCATTGACAATAGACCGAAAAACAATTCGTTCAAAAGTACAGAGTTACACAACACATTTTCTTACTTTATCTTACCTTATTCCAGCTGAAGGATCCGTGTTACAGCACCCCAACACTCGCCATCGTCACCAGAGCTGTCACCGGAAATATCCTCGTCACTCGATTCCTCACTGTGGCTGTCGTCTCGCAGATTTATAATGATATCATCCATGACTGTGTCCAATACCACGTCCATTTTGTAATCGTCGTCTTGAAATTTTTCAGCATGTGACACACAAGCCTTCCACTCCTGTTCGGTTACTTTATCCAGCTCCTCTTCCATTAAAGATTGGACGTCAGTTAGTTTGAACGTTTTGTTCCTTTTCCCTACAGCAGTTTTAACGTTTCCCCAAACCAGCTCTATGGGATTATATTGACAGTGATAGGGTGGCAGGCGAACAACGGTATGACCCTTTCTGTCAGCAAGTGTATCAATTTCGTACATTTTTGCCTTTGGCTTGAATTGTTTCACAAGAGACAACAGTTCGAGTATGGTGTGATTGCTGTCTTGAGGAATATTCCTAGCAGATAACCACGATAAAATATCAGCTTTTCGTGTGTTCGTTGTAGGAATTCGTTCCAGCTGTACTGAATGGTAGCTGGCATTGTCCATTACAATCACTGCGTCTTTGATGTTCCTTTCGTCAAGAGCATCTAAAAACTTCAAAAACCACTCTTTAAAAACCATAGCGTTCATATCAGTGTGGTAGTCATCACTGGTCGATTTCACCTTTGGCCTGAAAACCAATTTACATTCCTGTAGAAAACCAGTGCGACTGGAACCTACGTGACAAACTATAATTCGTCCACCTTTCCCTACAGGAACTTTTAAACCTCCTGTACCCTCTTTATCTTGCCAGATTTTTGTTGGAGCGTAATTCTGATGAATGTAAGTCTCATCTAAAAAAAATATATGGGGCGATTGGTCCGTATTCCTCAGGAGATGCATTTTTCTCAAAAACGTTACTCTGGCTGTTACTATATCAGCTCTCTCCATTAAAAATCTTCTCCCGTCGTTGCTTTTTTTATACTTGAACCCCATAGACTTTAGTATCCTCCACAAAGAAGTAACTCCCTGTTTAAATTTTATATATCTTTCTAAATCATCACGTAATTTGTTCAGTGTCGGGTATTCACCCTTTACGTAATAACTGAGGAGAGTTCTTCTAATTACATCTTTATGGAATCCGTCGATTGCCTTTGTTATACAGTTCCTTTTGATTCATTTGCGTGGTGATTGAAATGAGATGGAACCAGATGACTGGGTGCTGTCTTTACCTTCCTTTACTATACGCTGAACGGTTCGCGTACTAACTTGACAAGCTTCCGACACTCTCTGCTGCACTTTATACACACTCACTAAAGGGCCATTGTTTTCTGCTTCCTTTTGAAAATATTCATGAACATTGCTGATCAGTTTTCTACCCTGGCTCCTTATCTCCTTCCTCTTCGCCATTGTACGATATACGTATAGTGCAATTATTATATAAAAAAACAACACAGAGCAACACAAATAGAAACAATAGAAAAAACTAACGTCACATCACATGCCACGAAAACGTTAATCGAAGAATGCAGTAGAGGACGCGGCAAGAATTACTCATAAAACAAACTCGTCAAACAAGCTCTTTGTAATACCCAACGCACACTGTAAGACTACTCGGCAACACAGCAGTTCATGGAGCGAAGTGAGCGCGGCAAAGTCTCCGGGCGACTGAATAGTTCTCAGCGCCACCGCTAGGCGATCTTTTGTCTGATTGGGCAGTGACATACTGCCCGCACCCCACTTCCCCTGACAGCATGTAGGCCGCCCGCCATCAGAGTAGAAAAATACTATAATATCAAACTGCACACTAAAAATTTTCTTGAATATAAAAACCAATATAACGTCAGCAACATTAAATTGTTTACAGAAATTTCCGGTTATAACAGATGCTAGATGACTGTCAGTAAGTTCAGTTTATGAAATAATCTGGTATGATATTAAACAATTGAACATCAACCTTTTTAGAATTCCAGGGGGAGGCAAGCGCCCCCCCCCCCCCACCCCTCCCCTTGCAGGCGCCCATGCACAGGGATAAAAGACTTCCCCAAAGGAGGTCTAAGATTTCTGCAGAAGAGTGGCTAAGATGATGTCAGAGACTGGAGAATCTGTGGCAGAAAGGAAAATAACCATTTTGTTGGTGGAATTAAAGACTCTTCTTGTATATTCATAGTCTCTAGATAGCTGTATCGGATGGTGATGAGGAGGAGGATAAGAAGAAGAATTGTATGGCCTCGGCTACCTAGTTACAGACCTGAAGCTTTTCCTTTAGGAGGCTGCGTAAGTATTTCCCAGTTGGTGCAGCAAAGCAAATCTAAACTGGTGGTTCCCAAGCTTGAGTTAGTTTTGCCAGATGGAAACAGAGCTTACAACATACTCACAGGTATGATGGGGAGTGCCACTGGCAGAAATCAAACCTATAAACTTCGAATCTACAGAGTGTCAGACTCACTATTTCAACTTCACCAATACAACTTTAGTCAGAGAAACAGATTCAGATGACATAATTAATATTGGAATTAAGTAACTTGGTACATTTTTTCTCTTGATGAATACTGTTCCAAAACAAGGAAAAGGTAAGAGATGGGTATGTACAAAATGTCACTTATATAGCAAAATGTTGCTTATAATTTTAGAAACTTGAAATTATGCGAATTAACCCTTTTCCTGTCCAATTTATTTTGAAGGATGGAATAAATCCTTCACAAAAAAAATACCACCTTTTGTGTATTGAATTTTGTGCTACAAATTTTTGTAATATTCAGTCTTTTTCAGGTTAAGTAGCCTGTTAGTGATGCCGTATGGCATCATTGAGAAGATTCTATGCAAGTCCTTCAATTTTGTGAAATCTATTGTTCGAAATATTCTGTGGGTAAAAGATAATCTTAATTATGTAGCCTAACTTGCATAGTCTGAGAAGTTGCTGTGATAAGTGGAAGGTGTGAAAACACACAGGACAAATACCAGTAAATTGGGAAGAAATTAACCCGTTAGAGACTGAAGTTTTTTCACTTTTTGTAACCTCTGTTCATTTATTCTGAGTTTCACAGCTGGCAAGAAGCAAGTAGCGTGCATACTTGTTTGTTTCGTTAACTGTATTCAGAAATGGTTTCCCAAGATTTGATAAAAAAAACTTTCAGTTCTCTTGACGAATCATTCAGTTGTTGGAAATCAGTGGATTTATGCCGGTTTTACAAGTGAAATTTACTTTTGCAGTGCTGTTCTTGTCATCATTCCAAATCCAATCACACATTAAACTTTTGTCCACAAATTCCCCACTGTCATCACTGCTATCACCATTATAGTCTGTAAATTCTCCTTCATCAAATTCACAATCACTTTCATCCAATATTTCATTTACTCACTCTGCAAATTGCTCAAGTTCCACAAACTGTACAGTGCGATTTGACTTGGGCCCTACCGTATGTGCGAATGAAAACACAGAATGCCACTGTCTCAAACAAAAATGATTTGCCACAAAAGTATCAATGTTACGTGATGGATTATTTACAGGGAGCATCTATAAACCGCAATGAACACATTGCAGTAAAAAAAAAAAAAAAAAAAACTAACCCCATCTTTAAGGAAAAGTAAGATATACACACTTTTAGCTCTTCCGTCATAACAACCAGAACCAATTGGTTAATGCATTATTCACATTTCTGTATATGGTGTGATTCAAACATCATCTCTTAAGTGATGAATTAAGAATTCTTTGTCAGTACAAGAAAGGACCTGGTATAAAAATCGAGCTTGTAATTTTAAGTGACTGTTGATATTGTGTTTGTAACCCTGGCACCTGCAGTTCTAAGTGAAATCCAAATCAGAGTGACATGATCTTTCATTTCAAAAATCCCACATGCCATGTTCCGTCGAGAATCTTTAGTTAGTCATCGTTCTAATTTCATTGTTTTCCACGTCCTTGAATTCATATTCTTCATTTTTCTTGTGTTTTCATCAAGTGTGATATTTCACAGAATCTTATACCCTTACTATTTTTGTCCTCCTCCAACTCTTGTCAAACATATGATTCATAACTTCTCATAAAAATGTGCACTAGCTTAGAATTTACTATCTGCTCTTTGCACATTTGGTATGTAATTTTTTTTAAAGATGGTTTTCCTTGGTTTCCCATTTTCACACCAAGCAAATGCCGGGGCTGTACCTTAATTAAGACCACGGCTGCTTCCTTCCAATTCCTAGGCCTATCCCATCCCATCGTCGCCATAAGACCTATCTGTGTCGGTGCTACGTAAAACAAATAGCTAGTAGGTACGTTTTTATTGGACCAACTATCATATATAGTCCTTGGCACGTAAGGCTAGTCACTAAAAACCAAATATCACTGTCCTCTTTTACATATTGAAATCACCAGACATAGCCATAACCAACTAATCTCAATGTAAGCATTGATAATGGAGGTTCCCTTACCCAAGTAAATCATGAAAGTTAAGATGAAATAAATCAGGATATTAATAATCAAGTCAGTTTTCATGCTCAATGAGGAATTAAGGAAAGAAACACACACTCTCATCCTCACTCAATTTAATACAATTCTGCCTTTATTTTGATATATGCATTACCATAACCATATTCTTGAGAAGAGGGATACGTGTTGAACGATGCAATTTATTTAATAAATCTTTGTAGTTTGATTTTCAAATGTTCCAGAACTTAATTAATGTCTTTCCTTTCTTTTGTGTGAATGATTATCTCTCTTCAACAAGCAGTAAAGGAAGAATTGAACGAAATAAGACAGTATTAGTAAAATGCTGCATTTGTTATTTCACACCAACTTCGTTATTAAATGTAGTATTCGAACATACCACAATTCTACTTACCTGGTGTTATACAAATAGATTTACAATCCTACAGAAAAAGAAAATATGCTTTACTTGTACTCGCAAATGTAACTAGTGATTTGCACAACACGGGGCATTACGTATAATCTTGCAAGTCACGAAAAAATAAATCCCAACATGCGAGATGAACAGTAACTATAAGAGGACGTAACAGTAAGTAGGGTCCCTAAACTCGCTCGCCGGGTGCAGGTCTTTTAATTTGATGCACGTAGGTGACCTGCGAAATTAACCAATGTTGGTTAAAATTCCGGAAGCCAGACACGAGTGTTAGGAGTTACAGTTTTACAAGCACAATGAACAGTTAAGCATTGGGCTGCCTTGGCAAATGTAAGTAATTGCTGGAATACATCAAGGGCCAGGATGATGCTCTCATTATCGAAAAAGTTCTTTTGAGAAACTTGAGAAGCAAAATTTAAACAAAAGTGCTTCTCAGCACAAAAGCAATTAACCACGAAACTATATCTCACGAAAGGACGGCTATGGCATACTTACGGATCTTGATGTTTACTTCCTGTCATTGCGGTAATTTGAGGAAGTACTGTACTGGAAAAGCGATTGCGGTGAACTTGCATTAGGGACCATCTGAGCATCGCATTCGGGGGGTATTGTTTAGAGAATCCTCGGAAATCATAAAGCAGAGAGTGTACACAACAATTGGAAGGAGACAGAGCGCGTTTCGACAGCTCTACTAGAAGACGGAATGTGTTTCATCAAATGTTCATACTTGCAAAACATCTACATTATATCCAGGGTTAGATGTTTATTTTTTTTTTACTTTTTGTAAGTGTTATCGCCGAACAGGTTTTCGGCACTTCCCTCAGGGCACTCTATAGTGACTGGACTTTCAGGCAGGAATTGAAACTGCTCCTTCTTAAGTAACACAAATTTAGTATTTTAATATTATCAAATACGATTTGGTATGTTATTGAGACCAGAACAGATGTTGCGCCTTACATACATAAAGCCGTGGGAGGTTTTGGGATTATCTATTACTGTTTTGGTCCTAATATAAGGCTGGGAATTTCACGTTTTTGTGTTTAAATGTTATAAAAACCGCAGTCGTTTTATTTGCACACTTTACATTTAAGAACTTTGTATCATTTCGCACTCGTAGCGACTTGTACAGAGAGCTCGCTTTCCAACTGAGCTCAAGGTCTCAAATAAGTAATTTTGGAAGTATTAATGATATTTGTTCTCTTTCCAATTTGATTGTGATTAGTGACGGGCAGAATTGGATATAATGCATTCGAGAACTTGAGAATTGATACATTCGAAACCATATTTTAGAGTTCAACATAACCTGTAAAGGTCGATGTAGGAGTAATTTATGTGGTACAAGATTTCCATAAACTGACTACGAACAGTATACCGGTGACCAAATTACAATGGAAGATAAAAAAGGGGGGATTTTGCCATCATGTTGGACGCTTTTGTATCTAATGTGCTTTATTTTATTACATTAGAGAATTAAAAACCACGTGTGGTCAATTGTTGTTTGGCTTGGCGTTATGGGTATTAGATTTTTCAAAGAGTTTGGCTGATCAAAGTTGTTGAACTGAAAGAAGTTTTCAGAGGAAACTGACAAATTTTCTCTGGTAAAACTGATTGTAAAGTTTTGAGTTTTTTAAAGTTGCTTACCGGTAATTGTTTGAAGCCGGCCCCACTGTCTAACTTGTCTGCCTCTCACTTGGAAGGGTCGGGTTCGATTCCCGGCCAGGTCAGGCGTTTACCTGGATATGAGGGCTGGTTCCAGGTTCACTCATTCTACGATTACCTTTAATTGAGGAGCTATTTAATGGTGAGATGGTAACCCCGGTCTAGAGAGCCGGGAATAACAGCCAAGAGGATTCGTCACACTGACCATGCGTCATCTCATAATCTGCAGGCCTTCGGACGAGCAGTCGCTTGGTAGGCGGAAGGCCCATTGGGCCTGTAGTTTGGTTTAGGGGTGCTTGTAAGATTATAAGTATGCATATTTCATTTTTGTGATGTTTAGCCAAATTGTTGATGGTTCATTTGTTCCTGTTTTTTCCATTTTCCCATGTTGTACGTTTTTTTCCCGTGGTCCCTCCAAAAACGGAGAACTGAGGTTCCACTGTACCTAGGTGTTAATATAAGAAATTATCTTCATTGGGGTAATCATATTAACGAGATAGTTAAGAAAGATTACAGATCTCTTCACATGGTTGTGGGAATATTTAGGGGTTGTAGTAGGGATGTAAAGGAGATGCTGTTTAAGTCTCTGGTAAGACCCCAGTTAGAGTATGGCTCCAGTGTATGGGACCCTCACCAGTGACTAGTTGATACAAAAATGTCAAAGGAAAGCAGCACAATTTGTTCTGGGTGATTTCTGACAAAGGGGTAGTGTTGCTAAAATGTTGCAAACTTCAGGCTAGAAAGACTTGGGAGTAAGGAGTGAGATGCTCGACTATGCGGTATGTAAAATCAACTTCATGGTCCGTATCGACAAGGTGGAAAATAAAAAATACTTAGTTGCGAATATGCGTTGTGTTTCGAGCTGTCAGTGGTGAGTTGGCGTGGAATGACATAAGTAGAAGAATAAGCTTCAGTGGAGCTTTTAAAAGTAGAAAACATCATAAAATGAAGCTAAAGTTGGAATTGAAGAGGACTGATTGGGGCAAATATTAATTTATAGGACGAAGGGTAAGGGATTGTAATAAATTATCAAGGGAAATGTTTGATAACTTTCAAAGTTCATTGAAAATATTTAAGAAAAAGCTAGATAAACAATTATAAATAAAAGTAAATATGAGCTAAACAATTGATAGGGTATCTGCGACCTGGGCAACCGCCGTAAATGCGGATCATTGATTGATGATTGATTGGTTGATTGATCGATTGATTGATTCTGTAGCTCTCTATTCCCACACGGATGTATCATTATTAGTAATGGAAAGGAACAAACAAGTGCAAATCAAATCATATATAGAATGATAGGAGCATCATAAAGAAAACATATTATAGGAAAAGCACAGCGACAGTGACTTATTTTGACTTGTTTGGCCCCTTTTCTCCTTTTGCAGTTATCCTGTGTTCCTAGTCTTTTACCGTCTGTATCCATCTCATCATTTTGTGTCTTCCCTTTTCCTGTGTTTATCCAGCTTTCTTCTTATCCAGCACTTCCCACATCAAGACCAAAGATCTGCCAATATGGTCTCTCGGTGAGTGTTGAAACCAGCCTTGCTGATCAAGTTGGGAAGCGGAAATGAGCTCGTTAAGGACTGAGAAGAAATGGATGTCGAACTAGGATTGATAAGAAGAGAACCAATCTATTTGAAGATGGCAGTGTATGAAGATGCGGAGATTGTCCTCCTCCTTTTGTATTTTCTTTCTATTTTTCCCTCTTCCAACATTGACCTGTTAATTGTATTTTTCCTGTATGTGTTCCTATCTTTATATAATTATATGAAGACCTATCATTGTGTTTTTATCCTATTATGTGTTTTGTTTCATGCACCTATCTCACTACCCTTGTACAGGGTGTCACAAAAAATAAATTTCGTAATTAATCCGTATTGTCAACCTCAACAAGATAGGTCGTCTTAATCATTGGGTAACTGCACCTTTAAATTACTGTACAATATTATTCCTTCTTATTTTATTTTAAGAAGCGACATAAAAACAATGACTTATCCATAAATTAATTGTCGCACACAAGCTGGCCGGACAAGTGAGAGGCAAAAGCAGGGCAGAGAAAATATTTCATATCCCTTCAATATATGGACCACACGATTTGCCCAGCTACTCAACCAATATATATGAAAATTCCACCTAAGAAAAACAAGCCTTGTTCAACCAGATACTATGCACTCAAGCATCCATAAACTTGAGATGACATTAACCTAATCAAGATATTATTTCTACTTTTAGTACTTTGTGATCTTCACATTGATTTTGTTATTTTGAGAATCAAAACTCAATGGCATTTTTGTCATCTAGTAATTTGTTCCTATGACAAAATATTTTAACAGTGTGAATTGTTTTTTTAACTGTGTCCACATGTGATAGACCGAGTCATTTTGACTCTTGAAAATTTATGGGTAAGTCATAGTTTTTAGTGTTACCAAGAATATCATGTGCTTTTTATTATAATTATACAGTATTTAGGCTGAAGATGTCTCGCATGGAAGAGACGAAACATGACCCTTTTTAAAATAAAATGAGAAGGAATAATATTGTACAGTATTGTAAAGGTGGAGTAACCCAATCATTAAGACCTTCTATCTTGTTCATGTACACGGTGGGAAAAATAAAACTGGCCTGGAAAATGTTTAGACTGACATGGCATTCACCCTCGTTATTGAACAAGAGAATTGCCCATCACAGGAAATGCTGGAAACCGTGATTTTGATACACCAATCGATTGCTGTGACATGCCTGCACGGGCACATTTCCCGAGTACGTCGCTGTGTCATTATGTGTAAGGGAGAGGAGTGACCAGTTGAATGCAACACAAAATGTGCTGATAATAAAACTGTGTGTTCATTGTTGAGTGTTATTCAAAGCACGATTCGTGGAAAACCTGTGTGGAACTGTGTGCGCAAGAGTTTAAGACTGGAAGTGTTTTGGCAAAACCTCCAGTAAAGTTTTGCAATGCAAAACTTAGTGGCAGAATGGCATGAAATCGGCTCCGTAGCGAATCAAAACGGTAACTATCCAAAAAGAAGTCAAACACCAGAAAACATTGCTCGAGTGAAGAAAAGCCTGGAACAAAGTTCGACGAAATCTAAGTGCCGTTTACCTGTGCAAGTTCGAATTAAGAGAATGTCATATCAAAGCATTATCAAAAAGAACTTGCATGTGTATCCTTTCAAATTTACTGTTGTGCATACGTTAAAGCATCCAGACGAACCTTTGCGTGTTAAGTTCTGCCGGTGGTTTCCGAGTGAAGTGGTGTCTGGACTTAAGGATCCTCAGTTTTTCATTTATGAGGCCATTTCCAGCATCTTCTGTGATGTTCATTAACAAGGTTCAATCCATGTTTTCCAGGCCAGTTTTATTTTGTTCAGCCGGATTAATCAAGTTGGCCAGTTTACGTGGAAATTCTCAGATCATGTTACAGTACTTCTACTTTCATCTGTATTTATAGTGCACCTGAAGAGGATCTTTTAATGACTTTTATTTGTGTTACATGTCCAGGGGACAGTTTATCTTGCACATGTTTCAATTATGGCTTTGATGTTGACAGTTGAACATCCATGTGGGTAACACTTCTCTGGTGGACCAAGTGGAGTGGGACATGAGTGCGAAGGATAACAATCCGGAGACGTTTGCCATGAAGCTATGTGCCGAACTGGGACTGGGAGGAGAGTTTGTCACTGCTATAGCATACAGCATCCGCGGGCAGCTCAGCTGGCATCAGCGTACTTATGCCTTTAGGTCAGGTTCTAAGTCATTCTGATTACACAGTTCTTGTATTGAGAACAAATTCATGTTACACCATTTTCTATTTCTTACTGTCTAATAATCCATTGTGGCACATGAATTGTGATTTATTATCTTTTCTTTGCTAATGGTATAGCTTCATTTGTGCAAATAACTTGCACATATTGTAATCAAGATGGACTCCTTTAAAGTGATAGGTATTGACATCTTATTAAAGATCTGAAGAAGAGATATTTATCATGTTTAAAGGAAGCTTTCCTTCAGCACCTCATTCTATAGTAATATATGCCACTTTAACACCAATTTTTTTTTCTTTGCTTTTGAGCGATACCATTTACTGTAAGTGATGGACGATAATCCATAATATATTATTATTCTATTTCATTTTGCACCAACTCCTATGTAATAGTCTCTATTCTGTTCCCAGTATTCTTTAAAAATCTCTCTCATGGTCAGTAAAATCTCTATTTTATGTTTTCTTCATTGTAAGATGTAAGATACAAGAAAAGGAAAAGTCTTAGTACCATGTATATGCTAAAATGTTATCACTATTTGTCCTATACACAATTTTACTTCTTCTCTCCATTTTCTTATAGGTATTTCTTTTCAGTTTTTCAAAATGGCTGGTCCTTCCAAAATCCTTCATGAACTTCGCTTGTTGACATTCATTTATGGCATGCTCACAGAAACGTCGTTTCGTTTTTACAGATTACTGTTAATGAAATTGGTAACTTCTCTTTTACAGTGAGGCTCCGCTGCCAACTGTTGAAGTTCCTTTCCGTCCTCCATCTGAAGCAGACCAGTGGGCACCCTTCTTAGAAACTCTGACTGATGCGGAGATGGAAAAGAAGATCCGTGACCAGGACAGGAATACCCGGTATGACACAGCATTTAAATTTGTCTGTACACGCTGCATCCTGATTAGTACATTTTTGTGCTGTTAAAGAAATAAACTTTATGAGGAAAACATGCTGTGCAAATTTAAGAAGTGTTATGAAATTAAGGCTAGGATTACAAAAAAACAACATTTGTGGTAAATATTAAAATATTCTGTTTAAAATGATCATTATCTTTGTGCAATGGTACCTAGTTTCGATAACTAATTTTACTTATCCATGACAGTACTTTAATATCCCCTGCGCCAAAGGGACCTAAAGTACTTTAATATAATGTTCTATTGTGACCATTGCTCCTGTTATTTCCAAGTGCCACTTCTAATTTGATTTTTACTCGTTCATTTCACCAGCTATGTAAAGATAATAATTTTAAAATTTCCACCCTGGAAACAAAAGGAAAGTATATGGTCTGCTCAGAGATTGTGATTGAAGATACAATCGTAGAACCAATAAAGCAGTAGAGTTGTGAAATAAGCGTAGATGGGGAACATTACTTGGAAAAGAAATCATAGAGATTCTAGACAGTATGTGGCTCAATAAGGAGACATTTTAAGAATGTTCAGAAATAAATCCTGATAATATTTTGTAATGTGCCAGCTAGACCAAACTAGGTTTATGGAAGTGAAACTCGGGTGACAACGAAATAGAATTGAAGCTACAGAAACAGATTTTCTGAGAACTCTCTAAGGTTATTCACTCCTACAAAGTAGCCAGAGTGAGAATATTAGACAGGCTGTACAAATATCAGGGATCCACAAAAAATTTGATCTATCTGTATAAGCAGAAACGGATTGAACACGGAGAGAATGGAAACCAACTAGCTACCCAAACTGTGCTCTTCAATATCAATTTATATGAAAGAGAATCTGGGTATCCCTACAAATGATGGCTAAATGTGATGTTAGAATAGGTTGACTGACCTAATTCAAGGAATAACATATGATAGTGATTTTTTTTTAAGAACAGGGACTGAGGCTTGGGAAATGTGATGTACTAACCAGAAAAATGTAGAAAGGGGGAAAATCTTTACTGGAATCCACTACATATTATCAAAGACGTGAATGATAGCCCCTTTAAAAAATAGCTCTTTTAAATTATTGTATTGCAGTTAATTGAAGGTGAATGATTCTTATATCAAGGCAACAGTTTGTATCTCCCTACAATGTGCCTATCTTGGAAATATGCACTGAATGGCCAGAAGTCACGGGAAGCGTTGTCCCATTTGAAAATATGCCGTCTATGACCCCTGAGCATTGCGGCTAGCTGCGGCATAACAGAGCAGTCTGTCACGGACACCAGTGTCATCAAGGTGGCAACACGTCATTCGTTCGACACTTTGAACGTGGGATGATCATCGGGCACGGTGCATGGGTCATAGCATTGCGGAGATTATGCACGAATTCGGGTTTCCAAGGTCAAGAGTGTAGAGGGTGGATCTTTAATATCGCAGAGAAAATGTTACTACCCGCGTAAACTGCTAGAAGACCCCATCACGTCGCCTCCACAGAGCCATACTGGGCGCTCAACCGGCTACTGTGAGTCAGATCACTGCCCAGTTGAATGTTGGGAGTCAGGAATCAATTTCTACCAGGACTGTTAAGGAGACAACTGCACTGCATAGGCTTCACCAGCCGACGACCAATTCGTGTCCCTTTGCTAACACCTCGACACAGAGCTCAACAACGTGCATGGGCCCGCAAACATCGGCAATGGACCATGGAACAATGGTGATGTGTGGTCCAGTAGATCCCGTTTCCAATTGTATTGAGCTGATGGGCGCGTGAGAGTGTGGCGTATGCCCTATGAAGCTATGGATCCAGCTTGTCAACATGGTTGTGTCCAGCATTTTCATGGTCGCAATTAGACCCCATTGTTCG
The DNA here is from genome assembly GCF_040414725.1 of Anabrus simplex. Classification (NCBI taxonomy): domain Eukaryota; kingdom Metazoa; phylum Arthropoda; class Insecta; order Orthoptera; family Tettigoniidae; genus Anabrus; species Anabrus simplex. The sequence goes on along the minus strand of NC_090279.1, from coordinate 168,647,656 downwards.
GCTGCAGGAAGCGCTGACCGGTGCACATTATGTGGACATTCTTTTAGACCATCTGCATCCCTTTCTAGTCCTACAGTACCCTGATGGAGATGCCATGTTTCAACAGGATAATGCGCCGTGTCACCGCTCTGTGGTGGCAACCCATGTGGTTGGAGGAGCACTCCAGTGAAGTTATGATCTTCGGTTGGACCTTTAAATCCCCTGATCTTAATGCAGTCGAGCATTTATGGGATGCTGTCGATGGTGGTGTACGCTCCATGAACCCACCAACTACACAAGACCAATTGTGGGTCCAGATCCCTCCAGAATGATTCCAACACATTGTATAGTCGATGCCTCACCTTATTGCTGCCGTTTTGAGGGCTTGCGGAGGAGCAACTCCTTATTAATATCACATTCAGTGTCTTCCCATGACTTTTGGCCACTCAGTGTATGTTTGAAAGTAAGTGACATATAGTTTATAATGTCAACATTAGAGGGAGCCTGGTGGTCTGTATTTGAGGTTATGATCTGTAAGTGGAGATGTCCTAACAGTTAGTTTGAAGCCCTCTTTGGTGGTAACTTGATTACATATTTTTTTCATCAGATTGAACGTGTTGTTGTCGGTGAGAAGCTATATAGTCTTGAGCTATAGTAAAGCAAATTTTGAATTCTGATCAGTTTTGTGAAGAAAGATTCTTAAAAAAAAAAAAAAAAAAGAAGTGTGCTATTGTCACACTTCGGATAGGTTTTTGAGTACAGTTGTTCAGGAAAGGGCTAGGACTGGGAAGGAAGTGGCCGTGGTATTAATTATGATATAACCCCAGCATACTGAATATACATATTGTTTGAAAATGGGAAACCACAGAAAACAACTTCAGGGTTGCCAATAGTGGCAACCATCTCCCTAATGCAAGTTTGTAACTTTGAGGCCTTTTACCTCCAAGCCAACTTGTTTGTTATTGTTATTATTATTATTATTATTATTGTTATTATTATTATTATTATTATTATTATTATTATTATTATTATTATCATTATTATTATTATGTTAACGTTTATTCATCTTCTCTTTTCTATATCCAAGAAGGTTTGCCATTTGGATTCTGTGGCAGTGTATATTTACCACAGTTCTGTCTGATGATGCTGAATGTGTTGCTAGATTTTCATTTCATTTTCTCTGGGCTCAAGCTTTGACTGTACTGTTTGGAATTTTGTTGGTTTTATGGTTATACATGTTTTTCTTGTTTCTAGACGTATGCGACGACTAGCTAACACTACGCCGGGTTGGTGATCCAGCGAGAACAAGTAGGCTGCTGGTGTAGAAAGAGAGAGTGGACTTCCATAGATCTCTATCTACCCAGTAATAACTCTGAAATGATGTGTGGGTTACTACTATAGCTCTGGCAAGGAGCTGTGTGAAGAATCCTGTTTGCATCTTTAGAGGAAGCCTACTTTGTTTCGGCATTGTAACCATGAAAATGGAACTGTTTGTGCTCCACTCTGCTGCGAGTCACGAGTTTTGGTGAGAACTTATAGAGAAACTGATGAACTGTTAATTCAGTATCGGTGAATATCTCTGCCCATATACTTTTAATTGAACTTAGTGTAGTGAATGGATGTGCTTTTAAGTTTCTACTGAATATACAAGCGTACAAGTATTGCTCTTCACACTCGCATTGCAGTACTGTGTACATAAACAAAGTAGTCAACTCTTGTTCCATGAACATTGTCTTCGATCACATGGACAGGCTGTTGTTAGAACCTTAAGTCATGAACTTTTTTATTGTGTAGTAGATAAGGTTTTTAACCACGTTTTAAACTACCGTATGTGTATTAATGTGTGATTCAAATTCAAGTTCTAGTACAATTTTTTTTTTACAAACTGTACAAAACTGTATATATTTATATGTGAAGGAAAGTAATAGAATCAAAGATACACGTTCTAAAGTAACATGCCATACATTAAATAAGATAGGAACAAGAAGAAATAGATAATGGGACAAAAATGGTGGCAAGTTGTTGTAAGAAGGGGGAGCAACAGAAAGAGGAGACAAGTACATAAAAACACAAAAGGACAAGACAATCTCAATATCTTGATATACTGCCGTTTTTGAATAGGTAGTCCCTCTCCTCACCAATCCTAGTTCTTCTACATCCATCTCTGGGATTAGTGAGGAGAGAGTCTATTCGTTTGAAGGTGGCATTGTATGCAAATATGGAGATTGTCTTGTTCTTTTGTGATTTTATGTTTGTCCTTTTCTCCTCTCCCTCTTCCCGCACTGCCCTGCCATTATGTTCATCCTGTTGTGTGTTCCTTTTCTTGTTCCTCTCTCCCTTTATGAATGACTTGGTTTGATACTTGATTGTTTCTTTCCAGTTTTTATATTATGAAGTTACAGTGTCATAGAAAATACCGTGTTAGAGTTAGGTGTACCAAAAAGGCAAATATTTATAGCCAAGTCTTTGTAATTTAACAGTGTATTTGTCTCCAGTGAAAATTTGACATCAAAACGTCCTTTTTACCTTCCCCTCTCCATTATGATGTATTGGAACTAGAATTTACCTTATCCAAGAGGTAGACATTCTTTCCTTTCCTGTTCCCAAATTATAATCTATACTTGATGTAGTAGAATGTGTTAGTGCAGTAAAACCTCACTTAACCAAACTGAGGGGGCAGAACCATTTTAGATAACACTTTTTTCCTTTTCGGATAATCCGTGAGGTTTGGGACAAAGCGAAAGCGGGAAGGGTTTTTCTCCAGGTGCTCCAGTTTTCCCTGTCATCTTTTGTTCCAGTAACACTCTCCAATAAAATTTAATCTGTCAGTCATTAATCATTGCTCCAGAGAGTGCGACAGGCTTCGGTAGCCTGCACAGTTCCTATCCTCTCCGCTAGAATGAGGCTTCATTCATTATATTCCTGACTCGGTTGAATTACTGGAAACAGTTTGTGGGTTTTTATAAACCATGGGAACTATTGTTAAGAGCAAAAGGGACAAATTTTCTGTGCATGCAATACTGTTTAAATCAAAAATAGACTTTATTTGCATATAAAGTTCAGTATTTAGACACACTTCTTCCTCTGTCACCCTTGTCCATGGAGCTCCAGGGTTGGGCTATGATCATTGACCTCCATCCTCTTCTCGCACCTCCCTGGAGAGACAGGAGATGCATGTCGCTGCTGAGGTACTCCTTAGATCTTTGTTCTGATGAACTTTGATGCTTCATATAAGCTATTATTACAATAGGCTTGCCACACCTAAAGGCGTTTTATACCTGACTGTCAGGTGTCAAGGGCAAAATGAAAGATGTCCTATACTTCAAAGAATGAAGGTATTGGCAAAAGAAGGGGAAGGGCACGAAAAGAAAAGACTCGAATTTTTTAAAACTCTCTTCTCAAAACGCCTACGAGCAACTATATCACGCCGCCGTCTGTTCAGCATTATGTCAGCTGGTATGGATTTACTCCTTTGTTCGACAAACCTTTATTATTGGCATTCTTTTAGCATGTTTCTGGGTAAACCACAGAAATAGGGCTTGTTTAATTTCTCATTCCTTGCTTTCCTCATAATTTTGCGTCTTGAAATTTTCGACAGGTGTTCCTGATGTTTTGGCTTTTCTTTTACCCCGTCAGATAATGTCGAGATCGACAGCATATTCTGCTGTTATGTTTTGTAACAGCCTGCCACGTTACATCTGTCTTAACTGCTTCGATTTTTTGATTCAGTTTTGACAACATGTTTCATTTTTGCAGACATCTTAAAACAGCAAACTTAAAGCACTTACACTGATCATTGTCAAGAGTAATAGTACCTCCTGGTGAATACGCAGTGAAGCGGGTACTGTAACACTTGTGACCGGAAAAGAATGAGTGGAATGTGCGGTAAAAGGGGGGGTAAGTGGCATACAGGATACTGGAATGGGGGTTGGAATAAGAGAATTATGTCGCTTGCTTTAAACAATGTTGTCAGCTCAATTTTGAGCTCAGGTTCTGCAGATTATGAATTTATTTTGTTCTCCATTGTTTCGGTGTAGCAAAGCTTGGTTAATAGGGGTGTTACTGTATAGTGGATGTTTGATAATAATCTACTTATGTCTGTATATGGAAAATGGTCGCTTTCTGTACATTTTGAATTTTCAGCTAATACACTGTTTTTAATCATGGGTGAAGTGTATATTTGGTTTCAGTTTTGTCTGTGGAAGTATCACACCAAATACACTGGCATCAGTGACATTTGAGTAGAAGACATACTGGGAAGAAAACTGGTGGTTTTCTTAAAGGTTTTCAGTGATACGTTGGTAGGAAAGGACTAGGTTTGGAAAAAAAATAACAACTTCAGCATATGCGTGCTGTGAAAAGGGAAACCATGCAGAACCATTTTCAAGGCTGCTGATGGTGGAGTTGGAACCCACCAACTCCCAAATGCAAGCTTACAGCTACACAAGTCAGACAACATGGCCAACTTGCTCAGTGGAAAGAAAACTAGGCTGCAAATTAGTACAGAATTTTTCAGTAGAGGATGGGGAGGTTGGAAGTGGCTCCCAAGTGTTTTCATTTAAACATATTTCCATAGTATGCATATCTTTTATTATTTTTTATTTTTTTACAATTTGCTTTACATCGCAGACACAGTGGCTGATCTTTCCTTCTCGGCACTGCACCACACAAAGCAGCCAGTGTGTTCTAACCGGTAATCATGGTGAATAGGAGACAGAAAGTTCACAGCTGCAATTATTGCATAAGTAGTTGTTGATACTACTACTACTGCTGCTGCTGCTACTACTACATTAAATTTTCCCACCCTCTTCAAACAAGATGATGGAACTACCTCCCTTTATTTTCCATATATTTGTAGCTGTTTGAACAGAGGAATAGGAAATTCCCATTTGCAGAGATGACCTTGAAGTGATTTTGTAGGGGAACTTCGAGAGCATGTCCGATATTATCGACTTTTCTTGTGTGAGTACTGTACATGTCTGTACACGCTTCTTGTTGTGAATACTTCTTGTTTCACAAAATTTATTTACCAATCAGTGAATCAAACTTTGTCTTGTGTGTTGAATATCAGGGATTCTCTCATGAAACAATCTCCATACAACATGAGCTGATTCTGTACAGTGAACAAATCATGAATAACAGAATACCTGAATTGAGCCTTATTAACGCTTAGTGAATACTTGATGCACCTAATACACAGTCTCCTGCTGAACACTGAGCACACAAGAAGAAGAACACATGTGTAGATTCCTACTCTCATTCTAGTCCTTCCCCCTCCATCTCTCCGACCGGCTTTCAAGTGTGGGAATGAGATGTGTAAGATGAGAATTGCAAAACTCAACCAACTGCGTGTGAAGTGATCCCATGATTGATAAATTGCCCGGTATATTCCTGTACTTCGACTATATTTGATGTATTAATATTTGGAATTGTTATAAATGTGAAATTGTATGTACGGTAAATTTGATAAAAATGAAGAAATGCTAACTAGTGAATATTTTAATGGTTTCTCTGTGAACAGGCTGATATTAAATGTATCAGAGAAATGAACCTCTACCGAGTGAAGGAGTTCCAAGTTTCTTTACATTGAAGACAGACTGTGATTACTTCCTTATTCTTGTTGCCTAACCTAAACTGTCTAGATTTCCCGGTCTAACCTAAACCTCTAAAATATCAGCCATGCCTATTCCATTGTTATGCATCATATGCTTGATTACCACCAGCGCTGTATCCTTAGCTGCCTGTTAGTCACTCATATGTTACCCAGTTGCTTTATTTTAATTTTATCATCTGAACCTTACCCGAGCAAAAACCTGTATGTGGGTTAACCTGTCCGTATCCTCGCAGGTAGAAACCCGTATATGGGCTTGCACAATACTTTGAAATGTTACCGGATTTGAGTTCAAATAGTTAAATTAATAGTTAAAAGATGACATAAGCTGTACTTCCCAACATTTTAAACCTGGATGGTGGCATTACGACTGTGTTAGCCACATTTCTTTGCGAGTTATCAGTTGAGTTCGTTGACCATGCACAATTGAAGAACATTGTATTTAACAATTTTATCCCCGCATTTTTGGTAAAATGATTAAAAGAACACTAATCACAAGTGATGAGATAGAGGCAACAGTTCATGAAAGTGGCAGCGAGTGTCATTTAGTGACAGTGAAGGTCAAGATCAAAAACTCTTATTTCACTGAGCAAATATTTATGGAATAAAAATTGCCCATTTTCAAAATGTCCCACATCCAGCACTTTTTGATTTATGTTGAAACATATTTTAGGGAGTTAAAGGAATAAAGTATTTTATTATTTCTAGTTTTGGTCCGATCCTTTTATTTTTAATAACTTTTTAATTAATACCAGTATGTGCTACTGCATCATTAAAAAAATTAATTTTTCATATTTTAACAAAAATGGTGGCCATGATCGTTAAGGCATTGAAGTCTTAAAGGGTCTGATACCGTGGTTAGCCGGTTCTAGTCCCGTTGGTCGAAAAAATTTTCACCATCAGAATGTTGGCTGTCAGGGAAGGAGAGGTGGGGGTATACAATTTCTAATCACTAGATTGCGTGCCAAAAGCCTGGATTAAATTCCAAACCTCTCCGCAGTGCTCATATGGAGTGAGGGCATCTGACACTGTTGATGGTGATTCGTCCATTGTGGGGGGCCATTAAGCCTTGAGCAGACCCCTTGGTGCTATTTGACAGTAGGAGGCTATGTGCCGGCACTGGGTTTCACCCTCTCCCTTCCTACTATCATATATCATGTCATTCATTTCATCTCTAACTTCTTTAATGAGGTTGACGTCAGGAAGGGCATTCAATCATAAAATCCCGCCACAATAGATTCATCTCACCTCATACCCGACCCCGTAGAGAAAGGGGACAAGAGTTGGACAAACAAACAAACAAACAAACCCTAACTTGTATTAATATGGATGTAACAAATCATAAAGTGCTGTATGAATGCATGTGTGTGCAAAAAATTTGATCAGATTAAAATAGAAAGGTGGGTGCTAGAACCATATATGTAAGTAAAAAATGTCAAGTTTTCGGGAGAGCAAATCAAGAAAATTCTTGAATCATATTTAATTGCAATTGCGAATGTTACTGGAGATAAGTACATGTAATCAATTGCTTGTAGGGAGAAAAGAAGGAAAACCTTTAGTTTAGCTCCAGTGAGAGCAAAAGACAAACTTACCTGGTTGTTGCACCAATGTGAAAAAATACTTATGCATTCAAGCAAAATGTAGTGAGCTACAGTATATAGACAGTGTCATAGATATTAAATTTCTCTTATGGTTCCTAACTGATTTGATTTCATTACACTGCACCATTGAGGAGTTCTTGAAGTTTCACCAGGAGCAATACACTTCTCACTTTTAATTACATTATTGACAGGGTAAAAGAACTTCATGAGGATCGCTGTAAATACCTAGGTGATCAGACATGCTTTATTCCTGCGCACTATGCTTTTACTATAGGCGAGTGCACGCTCGTTTGCCGCATGTGGATCTACGGCTAACCATACTCAAGTGACCCAGACAATTTTAAGTAGTTCATTACTTACCAAATTATGAAAGGTGGTACTAAAACTGCCCGCCTTCATTCTCCACAGAATTTTGGCACCTCGTTAGGAAATTATCCTTTACTCACTGTACTTCATGTTGAAGATCCCAGCAACTTCTTGTCAAATATTATAATTCTTCAAGAAGGTAATCCAACAGCAGGTCCTAATCTTACACATCACATTAGAGGAAGTTTCCAGCACCATTAGGAGTATGGAGAACCAAGAAGTGCCAGGACCAGATGACCTTCCGACAGACTTCTGGAAGTTGCAGGAATTAAAAGAATCTGCGATCAACTGGCTGACCAAATTTTTCAGTTCCATAGTTGAGATTGGCTTTGTTCCCAGTGATTGGGCTACAAGCATAATTGTGTCTATTGTTTAGCAAGAAAGTGATCCAGCAGAATGTGGAAATTACTGTCCAGTTCTCCTCCTGTCTCACACAATGAAGATTTTTGAGAAAATCCTCGATTGACGACTGTGTGACATTGTCAGCATTAGTACCAACCACCAGTGCGGCTTTGTGAAGGATGCTGGAATATCCAATGCAATCTTTGCTGCCAGAATGCACATTGAAACGCACCAAGAGAAACAACAGCCACTGCATATTGCCTTCCTTGCTCTTGAAAAGGCTATCGACTATGGTTTACATTGTGTGATCTCGTATGCACTTCGCGGGCATGGTGTAGAAGAAATGTTTATCAATTGGATCAAGATACTATACATGAACAGCACGAGTCTTGGCGCAGTCGACACCTTGGATAACTTCCCGGTGAAAGTCGGTGTACATCATAGCTCCACACTGCCCCCGCTGCTCTTTGTCCTTGTCATGGACACAGTCACATGTGACCTGGAAAGGAGTGTACCTTGGACACACTTGTACGCAGATGATGTCGCCCATGTTGATACCATCGAAAGAAGATTGCGGCCTCAGATTGAAGATTGGAACAGCCATCTCTCACAATACGGTCTAAGACTGAACAAAAGGAAGACAAGAGTACCTGGAAACCATCCCAAGTTGATGGAGAGACCTTAACAAAGATGATAAGCTTCAGGTTTCTAGGATCTCTCCTACAGGCTGATGATGGGATAGGTGATGAAATGCAAAGTACGATAAAGGTAGCATGGATGAGATAGAGAGAGGTCATAGGTATACTTTGCAACAGGAGGACATCATGTCCAAAATATTTTGCATGTTAATACGTCCTGTTGCTTTATACGGTGTTGAATGTCAACCAGCTGACAAAGCTATGGAGTGCCAATTACACACCATGGAAAAGTGCGGCGCTGGCATGACACAGTAAATGCTGATATGAAGACTCAACTTAAAACCAGATGATGCCCAAAATCATGCAAAATGGAGAGCAAAGATTAAAATAGCAGACCCTGCACCAGTGAGAAAACGATTGGAAGAGGAAGATTATGTTTTAGTTCTTGTTTGTTGTGGGGGTTCATCTTGTACTGGGCATTTTTTAATTTACCCTAGATGTAAAAATTGCAGGGGGAGAAATCGGGAGACCAAAGGGGCCAAAACTTCTTACTAATAACTCTGTTCTGTGGAAACATTTGGTGAATTTCTCTCATGGAATTAGTTGCTATATGAGCAAAGAGAGAGACCTGTTTGAAAAATGCAAAATCACGCTCCCAGTCTGTTAATTCTCTGAAAAAGGATGTTAGTATGGTGTTCACAGAATAGAGTTGACAGTATTCTCAAAAAGGAAAAAAATTAGACACATTAGATTCACTACTGATGGCACACCATACACCAATTTTTGCATCTTGGAGGTGCACTTCATGCACAAATTCAATTTTTAACAGCAACCCATGGAGGTGGAACCAGGCCTTATCCAAGAAGAATATTAAATATGGGTGTACTTGTCCATTGTACAAATTTTCCAGGCTCGACTCACAAAATATGGGCTGACAAACAGGACCTGGTCAACATGTGGTGCAGTTCGAACCCATGATCCCACCACAGTGCGGGAAAAACAGTAGAAGAAGCAGAAGATTATTTCCTTGATTGCACTTTAATTTTGTTTTTTTTTAACATAATTTTGTATTTAATTGTAAAATTATGACTACTTTTTCATCAGAATGGTTTATAGTGTGGGTTACTGTAGTCACATGCTAGTTCATGAAACATGGGCAACGATTGAGTGACCTAGTAAGTGGTTCTGGGAGCTATGGGCATCTTCGACATATTCCAATTTGTCACCTTCCTTGTGTTCAGGTGGCTAAACTATTTAAGGAGAAATTTTCATTGGACCTGTGTGTAAGTAACATCTTGGAGGGGCACTTCATGCACAAATTCAATTTTTAACAGCAACCCATGGAGGTGGAACCAGGCCTTGTCCAAGAAGAATATTAAATATGGGTGTACTTGTCCATTGTACAAATTTTCCAGGCTCGACTCACAAAATATGGGCTGACAAACAGGACCTGGTCAACATGTGGTGCAGTTCGAACCCATGATCCCACCACAGTGCGGGAAAAACAGTAGAAGAAGCAGAAGATTATTTCCTTGATTGCACTTTAATTTTGTTCTTTTTTAACATAATTTTGTATTTAATTGTAAAATTATGACTACTTTTTCATCAGAATGGTTTATAGTGTGGGTTACTGTAGTCACATGCTAGTTCATGAAACATGGGCAACGATTGAGTGACCTAGTAAGTGGTTCTGGGAGCTATGGGCATCTTCGACATATTCCAATTTGTCACCTTCCTTGTGTTCAGGTGGCTAAACTATTTAAGGAGAAATTTTCATTGGACCTGTGTGTAAGTAAGGTTAGGACCCTCCTCAGAAATCACCAAGCATGCTTGGAATATTTCAAGCAAACTGTGGAGTGCCATTTCCATTGTTCTTTAGGGATGCATTTTTAATTTTATAGCTGTAATGTTAACAAGAACTTCACTTTCACAGTTTCAGCAATATTCTCGGCGCAATGCCCTAGCCTAATTTTGTTGGCACCCCTGGGAGCTGCCGCGTACATTTCGAACCACTGATCTACACTGATGAGCCATTGCATTATGACCATCTAGGAAAGCAGCTGGGGATATACTAAAGACAGTGGGTTGGGATCTAGTGCCATACCTGAAATATTTATTTCATTACCGTTTGCATGAAATGAGCTGTACCAAATGAATGGAAAGTTGCAATAGTAGCCCCATTGTACAAGAGGAAGTGTGATAAACATAAAGCAGATAATTATAGGTCAGTCAGTTTGATGTGTTGTTTGTAAGCTATGGGAAAGCATTCTTTCAGATTATATTAGACACTGTTTGTAAAATTACTAACTGGTTTGATAGGATGCAGATTGTATTTTGGAAAGGTTATTCCATTGAGTTTCAACTTGTAGGATTCCAGCCAGATATAGCAGATATTTTAGATTCAGGTGGTCAAATGGACTGTATCACTATACATATAAAAGTCTTTTAATAGGTTAGAATCTGGGGTTCCTGGACTAGACAAAAGAGTGGTTGAATAGAAGGCTAAATTTCTAGAAAAATTGAACTCAGAGAATTAGAGCAGTTGAAGCATTATCTGATCCTGTAATGATTAGAAGTGGGGTCCCTGGGCAGAGTTATTCGATCTTTATGTTTTATTATACACTGACTGAGCAAATGTCATGGGATAGCGGAATACTGATGCACAGGTGTGTTGTCTGCGCACCACACGCCCCCTGTGCCAGCGGCAGTTGTATAAGAGACCTTGTGAGCAGTGGCTGTGCATGTGACGGGTGTAACATGGAACGTCGTCGTGAGCTGACACCGTTGGAACGGGGTATGGGGGTCGGTGCCCGACGGATTGGAGGTGCGATTTCGGAAGTGGTGCGGGAATTTGGCTTCACACGATCAACCGTGTCCAGGGTGTATCGTGAATGGTTGAATGCGGGTGTCACCGTCCACAACAGACGAACGATCGGCCGTCCAGCCACCCTCGATGACCGTGACCGGCGACATCTGAGACGGATTGTCAATAGTGACAGACGGGCAACCGTGCAACAAATCACGGCTCAGTTCAACACAGTCCATGTTAGACACGTCTCCCAGTAGACAATTCGTAGGAACTTGGGTTCTATGGGGTATGGGAGCCGGCGCCGCACATTGGTGCCACTGTTAACCCAACGTCATCGGGCACAACGACGCGCACTTGTTGCTAGTCACCAGGGATGGACACTGGAACAATGGCGTAACGTGATACGGTCGGACGAATCACGATTTCGACTGCACCTTGCCGATGGGAGGCACCATGTATGGCGCAGACCACATGAAGCGATGGATCCCGCCTGCTTCACAATGAAGTATTTATTTATTTTCCACCTGGTCCAGGCTGCTGGTGTCTCTTATGGTCTGGGGTGCATTTTCCTTGTATAGAATGGGCCCCGTAGTTGTTCTAGAAGACACTTTGAATGCTGCGCGGTATGTTGAGCTGCTCGGAGACCATCTCCACCCATTTTCGGCCTTCCAGCGCCCAGATGGTTCTGCGGTGTTTCGAGATGATAATGCGCCGCCACATCGCTCCCACGTCACCCGGGAATGGTTCCGGGAACATGCAGCGGAGGTGCAACGACTGCCATGGCCACCCAGGAGCCCCGATATGAACCCTATCAAGCATATCTGGGATGTCGTGGAACGCAGGCTCCTGCACCCACGAACAGACCAGCAAACAATTTGGTGTCAGCTGGGTCCAGAGGACTACCAGGGACTTGTCAACTCACTTCCACGGCGTCTCACTGCAGTTCGCAGGGCCAGAGGAGGCTCCACACGCTATTTGGTGACTATCCCATGACATTTGCTAAGTCAGTGTATATAAATTACAAGAGTGAAGAACTGGAATCACAGTAAAGCTATTTGCAGATGATGTTATACTGTTTAGAGTTGCAGGATTGTGAGCGACTGCAGGGGGACCCAGACAATGTTGCAATATGGACAGCGGACGATGGTACGTTGGTAAACGGGATGAAAAGTCAGGTTGTAAGTTTCACCAAGAGGAAAAGTCCTCTTGGTTTTAACCTCTTAACATACCAATTATTTACAAAATTGCAATCTTTTTTTACCTAATTTTTTATTGTTAAAATGGGCTATTTATTGAAAACTAATGACAGTGGTAACAATGAAAATATATTTTTCGAACTTAACAATGAAATATAAGCCATCGAAAAGTTCTTGTTTTAAAATCCCGAGTATCCTTGTTATATTTTTTACGGCTTCTAAAATAAATAACTCAGCACTAAACAGATGGCGAGTAATACAACATGACACTCAATACTGTTCATATGTTTGTGGCTGTGTGAAATGCCCTAAAACAAGGATCAACGCACAATGCTACATCGGGCGGGAAAGCTGCGAAAACGAACTGTCTGAGTCACCGACATCCACTATGGTTGAGTCAGAGACATCTGTTTGCAAAAATAGGACCCTGAAGTAATAATTTCATAAACATTTGGCGGAAATATTGAGAAACAAAAAGCAACGAGTATATTCGGGCTTTTAAATTAGGTACCGATCAATGAGCGACATTCCCGAGTATACTCAGGATTTTATTTTATATATATATATATATAAAACCCCGAGTATACTCGGGCTTTCATGTTAAGAGGTTAATTATTGTGTTGATGAGGTGATAGTACCTCATGGGGATCACTGTAAGTACCTAGGTCTTCATTGGGGTAATTACATTAATGAGGTTATAAAGTAAGGATACAGATTTCTTTGCATGGTTGTGAGGGTATTCTTGGGAGTAAGGAGACAAGCTAATCAACTAAGCAGTATGTTCCGAGCTGTCAAAGGAAAGATGGTGTGGAATGACATTAGCAGATGAATAAGCTTGATTGGAGCTTTTAAAAGTAGGAAAGATTATAATATGAAGATAAAAGTTGGAATTCAAGAGGAAAAATTGTAGCAAATATCCATTTATAGGATGAGGAATAATTTATCAAGGGAAATGTTTGATAAATTTCCAAGTTTTTTCAAAACACATAAGAAGAGGCTAGGTAAACAACTCATAGGGACTCCTCCACAGCCTCAGTGACGGCCCTAAACGCAGATCATTGATGAATGATTATGATGTAATACGATGGAGGACCAACTTTTGCCTGCAGAATTTTGGCACCTTGGTGAGGCATGGATTCAGCGAGGTGGTGGACAGTATCCTGGAATATCTGGTACTGTGAGTGCAACAGCAGGTCCTCCAATTCGCGTACACTGCTGGCTGGTCATAATGTAACACGAACCCACTTTTACAAGTCGAACCAGAATTGTTCAGTGGAGTTCATATTGTGGCTACTTGTGGGCCACGGCATTAAAGCAAATTGATTCTTCTGTTCCTTGAAACATTCCTTCACAATCTTAGCAGTGTGGCATGGCACCTGTTGGAAGTGGCCATCACAATCACTGAACACTGTTGATATGAACGTATGGACTTGATTCCCAGTAATGTCCAGGTACCAGATAGCTGTTTGGGATTGGTGTAATGGAATAATGAGCCCCAGTGTGTCTCTTGAAAAAATCTCCAGATCATCACACCTCCTCCACCAGCTGGTCTCCGCCTGACCGTGCAAGCACATGCCATAGCCTCCGATGGAAACCAGCGTACATACGCACAACCGTCGATGTGATGAACCAGGAGTCTGGACTCGTCGGACCAGGTGACCTTTCTCCAATCATCCACAGTCCAGTGGTGGTGATTTTGTGCTCAATTCGTGGTGCTTTCGGTGGAATGCAGTAAGCATACGGATATGACTAGGTTGCCGACTCCGCAATCCCATGCGCAGCAGTATTTGATGAACCCTATGCAGGGCGGGGAACATCTTGATCATCACCATTGGTGATTTCTCGAACTGTGGCCCTGAGGTCGCTCCGAAGAATGCACGACAGCCTCGATGCATGCTCACAACAGTGGCCCAAGAACAGCCACCTAGGTGTCGTGCTATCACAATTTGCCCTTTATCAAACGTGGAGAACCCCCTGTGGGTGTAATTCATGTGTGAATTTCATTACCTGTGAGTAGTACCATAATGTGTGGAATACCGCGAGTCTACGCTACTCTTGATTAATACCGCAACATGACAAATACCATGGTTCTACTTTCCTAGCGATAAGTACCATTGTGAGGGGCCGCTGTCTTGGATATTGGACCCCTTTCAACTACAAGTATCATTGATTCAGTATTCTGCTATAGAAGCAGTCCCTTGGTCAGTAATACTATTGTCCTATGTCAGCTTCTGTGCATGTGAGGCACTGTGGATCGGTTCCACTGAACATTTTATATTCATATCCATCCATCCATTCTTCGTCCTCACGTTTTGAATTGTGGTCAGCAGATGTTTTTGGGCTTTTAATTTGTTATTTTATTTCGTCTCATGTCGTACCATTAGGGGCCGATGACCTAGATGTTAGGCCCCTTTAAACAACAAGCATCATCATCAAACATGGAGAGATTGGCCGCTTTTCCCATTCTGACGCCAGAGACATTACTAAGCCTGTAGACCTGCTCTATATCGTATATACCTGCTACCAGCATGTCACATGTTGCTTTCCCTGCTCCAGGCGCTCTAAATTTTCCTAGGTTAGGGTGGTCATAATGCGATGGTTCATCGGTGTATATCATGCTTATCTGTACTGGACCATGCTGTAGTAATTAAGATCTATGTTGTAGCCTGTTAAGACAACCACCTTCTATGCTCAAGCTTTACTGGCACATTTAGGAATCCTTTGCAGTACAAAATCTGGCAGTCTGGTCCTCGTGGAGAAATTTTTTTTTGCTAGTTGATTTACGTCGCACTGACACAGATAGGTCTTATGGTGACGATAGGACAGGGAAGGGCTAGGAGTGGGAAGGAAGCGGCCGTGGCCTTAATTAAGGTACAGCCCCAGCATTTGCCTGGTGTGAAAATGGGAAACCACGGAAAACCATTTTCAGGGCTCCCGACAGTAGGATTCGAACCTACTATCTACTGGATACTGGCCGCACTTAAGCGACTGCAGCAATTGAGCTCAGTATGGAGAAATTTAAGAGGTGTTGAACACATATTATTATTAAAATCAAGCAAGGATGTAGTCTTACATAGCTCTTGATATTGTGACCGTAGCTACGAGACCTCCAGTTTTCCATGGAGACCAAGCAATGGGGACACAAATTTTCAATTAAAATATCTCAAATGCATTGGCCGGGATTCAAATTATGGCACATCAGCATTATTATTTTTACAACTTGCTTTATGTCGCACCAACATAGATAGGTCTTAACGGCAACAATAGGATGGGAAAGGGCTAGGAGTAGGAAGGAAGCGGCTGTGGCGTGAATTGAGGTACAGCCCCAGCATTTGCCTGGTGCGAAAATGGGAAACCACAGAAAACCATTTTCAGGGCTGCCAACAGTTGGGTTCAAACCCACTGTCTCCCAAATGCAAGCTGACAGTGCGCACTTCTACTAACCACACGGCCAAGTTCCTCGGTATTAACATCATCAAGGAGACAGTGAAAGGTGTGAAAATAAGACACTGCAGACCTCGTGTAACTAATAATACAATAATTGAGTCACAGGAGAACAATAGCTGACCAAGAGAGCAAGGAGGAGAAGGATGAAAGTGAGAAGATCCTGTGACAACTGGCAAATAAATGGAGATGATGCAATGCACGGTGTTAGTTTAGTATTTTACGCCTGCAAAATTTTAACACGTGTTATTTACAGAAGAATGGAAAGACAAGTTGAAACTGACTTTGAAGAAGATCAATTTGGCTTCAGAAGAAATGTAGGAACTTCCTCGGTAGGACAGGGAAGGAAGCGGCCGTGGCCTTAATTAAGGTACAGCCCCAGCATTTGCCTGGTGTGAAAATGGGAAACCGCGGAAAACCATTTTCAGGGCTCCTGACAGTGGGATTCGAACCTACTATCTCCCGAATACTGGATACTGGCCGCACTTAAGCGACTGCAGCAATTGAGCTCAGTATGGAGAAATTTAAGAGGTGTTGAACACATATTATTATTAAAATCAAGCAAGGATGTAGTCTTACATAGCTCTTGATATTGTGACCGTAGCTACGAGACCTCCAGACTTTACATCTGATCTTAGAGGATCGAATTAAGAAGGACAAGTCCACATACATGGTGTTCGTTGATCTTGAAAAGGCATTCGATAGTGTTGACTGGACCAAGTTCTATTTGAGATTCTGAAGGTGATCGGGATCAGATACCGAGAACAAAGAATTATCTGTAATCTGTATAAAAATCAGTCTGCAGTGATAAGAATGGAGGGCTTTGAAAAAGAAGCAGCAATCCAGAAAGGAGTGAGGCAAGGAGGGGAAATAAAAACCCTGAGATTTGCTGATGATATTGTTATTTTATCTGAGACTGCAGAAGATGTGGAGAAATTGATGAATGGTATGGACAGAGTCTTGGGTAAGGAGTACAAGATGTTAATAAATAAGTCCAAAACAAAAGTAATTAGTAAATGAAGTCTTAAAGGAAGTAGGTGAGTATTGTTACTTGGGTAGTAAAATAACTAACGATGGAAGAAGTAAGGAGGACATAAAATGCAGACCAGCACAAGCAAGGAAGGCCTTTCTTAAGAAAATAAATTTGCTCACTTCGAACATTGATATAGGAATTAGAAAGACGTTTTTGAAGACTTTCGTCTGGAGTGTGGCATTGTATAGAAGTGAATTATGGACGAAAACTAGCTCCGAAAGAAAGAGAATAGAAGTTTTCGAAATGTGGTGTTACAGAAGAATGCTGAGGGTGAGATGGATAGATAGAATCACGAATGAAGAGATACTGAATTGAATTGGTGAGGAGATCGATATGGCTAAATCTGACCAGAAGAAGAGATAGAATGACAGGACATATCTTAAGATAACCAGGACTTGTGCATTAGATTTTTGAAGGAAGTGTAGGCGGTAAGAATGGTAGGGGCAGACCAAGGTATGAATATGACAAGCAGATGTAGGATGCAGCAGTTACGTAGGAATGAAAAGGTTAGCACAGGATAGGGTGACAGGGAGGGCTTCATCAAACCGTCTATGGATTTATGACACAACAGTGTTATTAGTTTTGCATCTCACCAACTACTTTTACGGTTTTTGGAAATACGGAAGTGGCGGAATTTTGTCCCGCAGGAGTTTGTTAACATGCCGGCAAATCTACCGCCACGAGATAGCGTATTCAAATACCACCGGATCGAGCTGGGATTGAACCCGTCATCTTGGGCTCAGAAGGCTAGCACATGCCAGATTTAGCTAGGTGCCGTTTGGCCACCATCCCTCCCATGTTCAGAGCCTTGGAAGTTGGGAAGGCTCACTCTTTTTGTCTGTAAAAGGAATACCGTACCTCGTTTAATTACTTTTCAGGCGTCAGTTTCCAAGTTTGGGTCTGTGAAGCTTAAGTTCTCTTAATACAGGTACCGTTCTTGCTACTGAGCTATGTGAGTGGTAGGTAGTTATGACCAGTTTAAGGGGCAAAACGATAGGACTGACAGTTCGTTATAACATTAACAATAGAAGAAAGATTTCCGACTTGCGGGCGTCGAAGATTGCAGATATTGGCTGGTATCGGCTAATTTAAGGAAAGGAGCATGATATAAATTTAAGACCCCGCTAGCCTCGACGTAGATAAAATTGCCGGACTCGAAGCGGAGTAGAGTTCGCTTGAGTTGACCGACAGCGGTCGGATATGAAGGATTTGAGAAAGGGAAGTATGACGCAAAAGCCTCCGTGGCTCAGGCAGCAGCGCACCGACCCTCACCGCTAGGTTCCGTGGTTGAAATCCCGGCCACTCCACGTGAGATTTGTGCTGGACAACGCGGAGGCGGTACAGGCTTGTCTCCGGGTACTCCAGCAACACTCCCCAATTTCATTTCATCTGTCGTTCGTTAATCATTGCCCCAAAGGAGTGCGACAGGCTTCGGCAGCCGGCACAATTCCTATCCTCCCCGCTAGATGGGGGCTTCATTCATTCCATTCCTGACCCGGTCGAATGACTGGAAGCAGGCTGTGGATTTTCATTTCATTTTCCGTTCTGACGCAAATGAGATTCGAAAATGCATGTTTGAGGTAGGTAGGGGAAAAGTGGCGATAGAGAAAGCACAGGGTCGTGTTTAGCAAAATCGGACTATTTCAGTCCTGAAAATCGGGAAAGATGTGAAGTTGAAAATGAATAACGGTTTATCAAGCAAGAAGGGTTCGCATAGGAAAGACGAACAACGTTATCTCAGAATTAACATTAATGTAGAATTCGGGACCCTTGGTTGCCATCTGCGAATTGTACATGGCGGTGAATGAAATCGGCTATGAAAGAGAAGAAGAACGGGAGCATGGAAGACGATTATTGAATTCTGCAATTGTATGCAGGAGGAAAAGTTTCTCGAAGGCGCGTAATTCACATACAGGTTGATGTATGGAGTGTACGGTACGATAGTCTATAATTAATTTAGTCGATAGCACTGCATTCGATGCAACTTACCTTATCTTAAAATAACAGGTAGGTACTCTATTTGAAATAATATTGCTATCACTCTGATTTTCTGGGCGATTTCCGACAAAAGAGTAGCGTTCCAAAAATGTTGCGAAGTTTGGCCTGGGAGGACTTGGGAGAAAGGAGACGAGCTGCTCGACTAAGCGGTATGTTTCGAGCTGTCAGTGGAGAGATGGCGTGGAATTACGTCAGTAGACGAATAAGTTTGAGTGGTGTCTTTAAAACTAGGAAAGATCACAATATGAAGATAAAGTTGGAATTCAAGAGGACAAATTGGGACAAGTATTCGTTTATAGGAAGGGGAGTTAGGGATTGGAATAACTTACCAAGGGAGATGTTCAATACATTTCCAATTTCTTTGCAGTCATTTAAGGAAAACTAGGAAAACAACAGATAGGGAATCTGCCACCTGGGCGACTGCCGTAAATGCAAATCAGTAGTGAGTGATTGATTTTAGGGAGGAAATTAGATGCGTTTTCTTTGTGTGGTAACACGGTACTTGAACATTTTTGGAAGAGGGTCTTTTCTGTTTTTAGTGTTTTAACTGAACCCTTCAGTGAAGTTATGGCAAAAGCACAAGCACGTTTGTTGAGCTACGAACATAAATCATAAATATATAAGAAGGCTAGGCCCACGGTATAATTTAACCTCTTCCAATTGCAATGCCATCCTTAAAATATAATTGTTCGTTCATTCTAGTATCGAGAACAATGTATAGTCAGGTGTTGAGCTCGAAACATCGAGACAGGTGTCCAGCGAAATCAATGTTGTCAATATTTCAATCCTGACGGGATATTTTGGTGAAGCATGCGTGGTAAAACTGATACTGGTTGATGATTGGACAAAACGCGAAGTCGTATGATAAACAACTCGAGGACCCAGCCTACTGTAGTCAGCCACAGCAACAGAAGCACGGCTACGAGACGCTGGAACGGTCAAGCTCTCGGGCTGGTGGAAGCGTGTGTGAGTGGGAAAGTGTTTTTTTGTTTTGTGTACTTTATTTCATATAATCGCGTGTGGTCAGTGTGAATGATTGTAAGAGTAGTCTTTAAGATATTTTTTTTATTGTGAATGAGAGTATGCGTTTCCATATCATCGCGTGAATGCGGTTTGGTTGAATTGTGTACTTTACATAACGAATTTGTATACATCATAAAAAGAAATGAACCGAGACAAGAAACCTGAATTTCGAAATCCATTTTTTCGCCGACCATGGCTGGAACACTCTGGTGCGGCTGCTGCTGCTGCTGCAGCACCTGGCAGTATGGGGCTAAAAGGAATAATTGCAGGTTCGTCGAATTTCCTAGTTTTTTTGTTCCCGACACCTTGAGATGTGTTTTCGTTCAGAGACTTGAAGGGCACGCCCATTTGTTTACATCATATGTAGAAGTGGTTGGTCTATAAGAAAAAAATCTGACATTTGTCGCACACATGTTTTGTGATTTAAACACGCATGTTATTTATATTGATGCCAAGTTATTGCGACGTTCCATTTCTCTTCGATTGGTTTATTAATTTCAGATGTAAGTTTATATGGCAAGTCAAAAGTGACAGACGACACCAGAACATAACCTTATAAACATATCGAATTATTTGCGAGATATTTGAAAACGCTATATTTTTCATGTAAATATGATTGTAACATAAAATGCAGGTCATCCGGTGTATTCTTCTTAAAATTATTCCTTAATTAAAGTATTTGAGTGTTATATGAAAAGCCCCCATTCAAACAGATGGTAAAATAATGTCTGTGGTAATATCCCTTTAAAAGCTAAGCCATCCCAAAAATGTGGTAGGCCTAATGTTTCTCTCTCTCTGTCGAAATATTGGCGTTAAAGATACGCCTTTAATGTTGTAAAATCGCCGTTGTTGCTGTATTGTAAGCACTCCAGGCTGATTCCTACACTATAATTTAATTCTAGGTTACCAGTTTGTGGAAATGTAATCCCTGAATAGGCTCCACAGATTTAAGATATAGAAATGTTTCTTTTTTTTTTTGCTAGGGGCTTTACGTCGCACCGACACAGATAGGTCTTATGGCGACGATGGGATAGGAAAGGCTTAGGAGTTGGAAGGAAGCGGCCGTGGCCTTAATTAAGGCATTTGCCTGGTGTGAAATGTTTCTTGAAGTCAACCCAGATGATGGTTAGATCCTCCAAAACTACAACAGATTGTTTTGCAGGTGTAAAGGAAAATCAAAAGCCCATGGCAGTGCTATTGTGAGGCATACTAGGCAAGATGAAGGGCGTAATACTTTGCCATTCCTCTTCTTACTGAGTCAGAAAGTATTATTGCACCTCCTTTCACCTCATGAGTAACTGTTTGCTCATTATCTGCAGGCATTGTTCATGCTTCAAATGCTAGTTTTCAGCAGCAACTTACAGGCAGTGTGTTGTGTTTTGTAAGAGGCAACTAGGGTCTCTCGTCTTGGGAGTGCGAGTTGGTGACTACGGGTCCCTCAACTGAGCCAGGGATTTTTCCCAGTACTTGAGTAAGGCCCCCTCACGTTTATACCGACTTCTCTTGGCCAACTTCTGTTCTCTTCTATTCCCAACGGTGTTAGGTTTGTAAGGCCTAGAGAGATTTTCGTGTCTGTCGTAGCCCTTTTTCCTTTTTTGTCTTAAGCCAATATCCTCATTTTTCCTTTCTAATTGGTGTTAATAGGAGGGGATGGTTGTCTAGGCTTTAAAACAATAATCATCACCACTATAAGATAGTAAGTAAGCTGCGCCACCTCGGGATGAGGACACGAGTTTACCTTACCTTTTTACCACTATAAGATTACCTCAGGAACTTCTGTACCATTATACTACCCACAAATGAAATGAGGCATCTTCCTCCTCTGCAGTCCTATGCCCTGTTGCTGTCCTGATACATATTCTGTAAGTGTGGTTGTCTGTCACTATAAGGAGAGCTTCGTTAAAAGATCCATCACCGAGCTCGATAGCTGCAGTCGCTTAAGTGCGGCCAGTATCCAGTAACCGGGAGATAGTGGGTTCGAGCCCCACTGTCGGCAGCCCTGAAGATGGTTTTCCGTGGTTTCCCATTTTCACACCAGGCAAATGCCGGGGCTGTACCTTAAGGCCACGGCCGCTTCCTTCCACTTCCTAGGCCTTTCCTATCCCATCGTCGCCATAAGACATATCGGTGTCGGTGCGACGTAAAGCAAATAGCAAAAAAAAAAAAGATCCACCCATCTGATTGGGTGTCTTCCTGGTGCAGCCCTTGTAAGGTAGACTCACCAACGAGGGTGGACGGCATCTGCTATGGGTAGGAGACTGCGCGTTATTGTAGTGGAGGGTAGTGTTGTGTGTGAGTTGCAGGGATGTTGGGGAGAGTACAATCACCCAGTCCTCGAACCAAGAGAATTAACCATTTAAGGTTTAAAATCTCGGACTCGGCTGGGAACAGAATCCGGGGCCTTCTGAACCGAAGAGCACTTCGTTGTCCATTCAGCCAGTAAGCCGCACAATGCATTGGTAAACCCACATCTCAGTGCTCTCTATTTTTCTCTTATCTGCCTGTTTGATTGCCTGGGTCTCAACTACACAGATGACAATAGGGAATATGAGGGAGTGAATGAGGTGCAGTTGTGTGTTCTTTGTAGATATCTGTTCCTTCTATATCCTGCTCAATCCCTTTGTGGGTCCAGGCGATAGAATAACACCCACGGTATCCCCCTGCCTGTCGTAAGAGGTGACTAAAATTGGGCTCCAGTGGTTCTTAACTTTGGAGTGTGGGTTTGCCATTCAAGGTGCCCTCAGCTGAATCCTTCTATTGCTTCCACTTTCTTGTGCCAGGCTCCTCACTTTCATCTATCCTATCCAACCTTCCTTGGCCAACTCTTGTTCTTTAAAGACCCCTATGGTAATAGGTTTCCAAGCCTAGGGAGTCTTTCGTTAGCATGCCCTTTGTGGCCTTGTCTTTCTTTGGCTGATACCTTAATTTTTCAAAGTGTTCGATCCCTTCCATTTCTTCCCTCTGATTAGTGTTAATAGAGGATGGTTGCACTCGTAAAACAATCACTCAGCTTTGTGGTGGCTGCCCTGGCCATGGAAGTTCTTCTCGTGATTTTTTTGGAACATCCTCCTGTATTGGAAATCATGGAGCCCAAGTAGACAAATTTCTGGAAAACCTGGAAATCTGCTATCTCCCTCACACTGGTCTGCCGACATCACCACCTTAATGCGAATGAGATACCAGCGACAGGTCTCTCTTCCCCTGAAGGGTAAAATGTACAAAATGATTCAGTCCAGTCATTCTATACGGTTTGGAGTGATAGGCTACAAAGAAGAAAGATGAACTGAAACTTCATGTGACTGAGATGAAGATGCTCCGAAGGGCCCGTGGAGTAACCAGGTTAGACAAAATTCCTAATGACACCATTTACCAATCTGTGAGAGTAACACCAAACACCAATCTTGGAGAAACTGAAGGAAAGTTGACTTGAGATGGTTTGATCACCTTCAGCGAAGACCAGAATATTAATTTATAGACAAGAAAAGTGTTCCACCGATCAATACTTATTTATTGTGAATGAATTATTACACTAGTTCCGGTTTCGGCCTACCATGGCCATCATCAGCTAGTACATAACATTTATAGTCATTAGACAAAATTAAAAAGATGTTACGTTAGATCATCCGGATGTTTAATGAAGAATGGAAGTAAAATATATTGCAGTATTGTTATGTTAAAATATTTGTGATTAAAGGTGGTGGTGATGGTTACAATAAACTAAAACCTATTTAGTGTACAGGGATATGAGTACATTAAACACATTAAAACATGTAGGCCACAGTATAAAACACTTGAAAATTATAACACATTAAAACATAGTATATAATTTTTTTAAACGTCTATTAAAATTTGAGTTCATGTTGTGTAGCACTCATTCTTCAATCTTCTTGTTGTTGTTGTGCTAATTTAGTTGTGTTAGGTGATCGTCGAGAATGTTCTATGGCTGATGTACTTTATTTTGATGTGTTGTAGGAACTCTTGTCATTAAAATTTGTTTTCTTGAAAATTGAGTACTGTACAATTCAACTGTACTCCAGTAAGTTTTATATATAATGCGAGACAGGGTTTGGTTTTAGAGCAGTTGGTGGCGGCACCTCTCTTGTCTATGTACGTTATGTGGTTGTTGTTATTGTTGTTGTGGAGGTTGTGTACCGGTATGTTTGGAGACTTGCAGTGTTGCAGGTCTCCACCAACTGCTCTAAAACCAAACCCTGTCTTGCAATATATATAAAACTTACTGGAGTACAGTTGAATTGTACAGTACTCAATTTTCAAGAAAACAAATTTTAATGACAAGAGTTCCTACAACACATCAAAATAAAGTACATCAGCCATAGAACATTCTCGACGATCACCTAACACAACTAAATTAGCACAACAACAACAACAAGAAGATTGAAGAATGAGTGCTACACAACATGAACTCGAATTTTAATAGACGTTTAAAAAAATATATACTATGTTTTAATGTGTTATAATTTTCAAGTGTTTTATACTGTGGCCTACATGTTTTAATGTGTTTAATGTACTCATATCCATGTACACTAAATAGGTTTTAGTTTATTGTAACCATCACCACCACCTTTAATCACAAATATTTTAACATAACAATACTGCAATATATTTTACTTCCATTCTTCATTAAACATCCGGATGATCTAACGTAACATCTTTTTAATTTTGTCTAATGACTATAAATGTTATGTACTAGCTGATGATGGCCATGATAGGCCGAAACCGGTACTAATGTAATAATTCATTCACAATAAATAAGTATTGATCGGTGGAACACTTTTCTTGTCTATAAATTGAATCCAATCAATACGGAAAATGAAGCTTATAAATAATAATAAAAAAAAGATCAGAATATTATGTGGTGCACAGAGTTGGCAGGCCAGCCAGCTCTGGAAAGATCTAAATTAAGATGAACAATCTGCATCAGTACCAGTGATAATGAAAACAGTCACCGAGCTCAATTGCTTAAGTGTATCCAGTATTTGGGAGATAAGATGGTTCGAACCCCACTGTCGGCAGCCCCGAAGATGGTTTTCCGTGGTTTCCCATTTTCACACCAGGAAATGCTGGGGCTGTACCTTAATTAAGCCCACAGTTGCTTCTTTCCCACTCCTATCCCTTTCCTACCCCATAGTCGCCATAAGACCTATCTGTATCGGTGCAACGTAAATAACTTGTAAAGAAGAATAAAGTACAAGTTCAGTGTTACTGGAGGAGAGTTACCAGATAAGCCAATGCCACCTGAGTGGGATAAAGTGAAGAAGAAGGTGGTGGTGGTGGTGATGTTGATGATGATGATGATGATGATGATGATGATGATGAAGAAGATGATGTGTTTGTCCAGCCCTTGGCTGAATGGTCAGCATGCTGGCCTTCAGTTCAGAGGACACCCCAGTTTGATCCCTGGCCAGATCGAGGATTTTAACTGCGTTTGATTAATTTCTGTGACCCAGGGAGTGGATGTTTGTGTTCGTCTTAATACACTTCTCTTCATCTACAGTACATGCAACACACCACAGAAACACTTAATATAAATATTTTTACTGTTAGTTTTACTTCACACTGACACAAGACAGGTCGTGCGGCAGTGATAGAGTAGGAGAATAATAATATTATTATTGATTGTTATGTTCTACTAACTCCTTTTACGGTTTTCGGAGATGTTGAGGTGCTGGAATTTTGTCCCGCAGGAGGTCTTTTTTGTGTCACTAAATCTACGGACATGAGGCTGATGTAATTGAGCACCTTCAAATACCACCAAATTGAGCCAGGATCGAACTTGCCAGGTTGGGCTCAGAGGGCCAGCGCTGTACCTTCCGAGCTATTCAGCCTGGCCATAGATAGGAGAGGGTTAGGACTGGGAAGGAAGCGGCCATGACCCTAATTAAAGTTTGAACCCATTATCTTCCGAATGCATGCTGACAGCTACGTGACCCAAAGCACATAGTCAAGTTGGTGAAAGTGAACACATTCCATATTGGGTTGGTGTAAGGGAGGACGCAAAACTAGCCCAAATTTGCATCAAAGCAGACCCCAATAAACTGGAAAAAGTACCAGGAAGAAAAAAGAGATGATTATATTTGTTCAGTGTCCTTTCAGTTGTTAATTCTTTAGAGAGAGAAGTGATCAAAGTTAGACCTAAAAGGGATTCTTTTACTTGTCAGTAATTGTTCAAATGTAATAGCTCCCTATTGCTCTGCCCTTGGACTTGTGCATATTCTGTGGTTGAATACTCTGCAGCAGTATGTTGAAACACTCTTTACATGAAGAACTTTACATTCAGCTGAATCACTGCATGCATTTGATCACCATAGTTCAGTGGCTTTGTCCTAAGTTGTGCACACCTTTGCAGATGCAATTCTCTAATTTGAAAATATCATAAAATAATTAATAACCAGCAGCTGCTCATTCATGAAGATCTCTCAAGCATACTCCATTTGAGGCACCCTGGCTAAGCACTTTATCAGCAGCAAATTCAGTCTAATCAAACCGTGGTCACGTGAGTGGGAAACGTCCTTATCTCTGTAGCTTTGTCGTATCCCTTGCATCATAAAATGTGTCCCTAGATTTGAGGACTTTTATTAACTTTTGACCACTTATAGACAAGGCACAGAGTTTGTCTGGACTTTCTGTAAAAGCAAAAGAAATGAACATCTTCATCCAAAGTGTGAATAGGCCTAGAGGATTGATAGACAAACTGGCCATCACATCACTCAAGGATGTGTCCTGCATGCCTATAATACACAATCATCATCATAATCATCATCCTAAACCATCTGCAGTTTCCTGGGTGTGGTATATGAGCCTCCTCCATTTCATCCTGTCCTTGTACCATTCTTCCTCCACCAACTTGTCCCAATCATGAACTCTCAGCAGTACATCGCTCTTAACTAAGTCTATCCATTTCCTTCGTGGCCTACCCACGGGTCGTCTTCCTTCTACCTTTCTGTCAAATTCCTTCCTTGCAGTTCAGTTTACTGGCATCCTCTTTATGTGACCAAACCACTTCAGTCTTGATATCTGAATCTTATTGAAGAGAGAATCATCTATTCCTACTTCTTCTCTAATTTTCTCATTCCTAATCTTGTCTTTCCTGGTTTTCTGGATCATAGTGCGTAGGAATTTCATTTCAGCTGGCTGAAGTTTGGAATTCTCTATTGGTCAGTGTTGTGGTTTCGAGACTGTATGTAAGAATTGGTGTGTAATAGGACTTGTACAATGTCATTTTTGTTTTCATGGGTATTTGCTCATCCCATAGCATGTGTCTTACCTGGTGGTAAAATTGTGTTGCCTTATTGATTCGATTGTTCACCTCATGTTTTGCTAGGTTGTCATTTGATATAACGCTACCCAAATATTTGAAAACTGGAACACTGTCCAGTTGAGCTTCATTTAACATGACTATTGGTTCTGCTCCTTCCCCATACACTTTCATCACCACAGTCTTGGTCTTGCTGATCTTTAAACCATATTTCTTAAACTACTCATTCCAGCTTTGCATTCTCTCTCCCAATTCCTCTTCTGAGTCACTCCAGATCGCAACATCATCTGCAAATGTGAAGGCTTTGATATCTCCATGTTCTTTCCTTTTAATAGATTTTATTACTACATCCATTACAATAATAAATAGAAGTGGTGACAATGAGCTGCTCTGCTGCACTCCTCTCTTTGTTTCAAACCAGCCCGACAAACCACACCCTACTTGAATACAGCTTCTGTTCCCACTATACAACATTTTCACTTTGTCTATGAGGCTATCTCGCACTTGAAGTTCTTTCATGCATTGCCAAATTCTTTCCCTTGGTACACTGTCGTATGCTTTCTCAATGTCCAAAAATATTAGAAATAAAGGCTTGTTCTTCTCCCAGTATTTTTCCATTAGCATCCTACCTATAATACACAAGTGACCCAAAATACTTTTTCTTGACAAAACCCAGGTAGTTGATAATATGAAAAACTTACACCGATATTTAAAATTTTAATTTTTGTGCAATGATTGTATTGTAAGCCGTATGCTTAATTAAATCAGTTGTAGTGAGAAGGGTTTCTTACATTTAAGCAATGTTCAGTGCCAGCTGATTCTAGTAGATCTTGTTCTCACAACCTTGATGATAGAGAACAAATGGCTCCATCAACCAAGGGCACCCATAGGATAGTTTGTAGGGGGGGGGGGGGGGGCTAGACCTAGGGGTATGTAGTATTTTTAATATTTTGGAAGATGAATGGCGACTTGTAGAACATCACCCACGGTATCCCCTACCACTTTTAAGTAATACCGACTTTTAAATCATTGTCTTGAAAGGAAAACACCTGATTACATTAGATTTTTGCCTTTCCCTGAGAGCTAGGTGGGGGGGGGGGGGCGGCGGCACGTTCCCCCCCTGTCCTCGGGCTTGTGCGCCCTTGCCATCAACTGTACTCTGCAACTGGTCCTTGATTATTGTCTCTGCACTGATTTATTTACCTACAGTTAGTGAGGGCTAGAATTTGAAAATAAATATTTGGAGACTAAAGACTAGGACCTACTATCCAATCATTTCTCTATCAAGCTTTTAATAGAATGCAGCATTGAGATTATGCCTGTGATGAAATCATGTTTGTTAGAGACCTGATCTGTCTAGGTAAGAAATGTTGTTGCCTGCAGGCCAGTGTTGTTATGCAATGCATTGTGAACATGTGAAAGTATTTACTGTGAGTTGGTGTAAGGGTATTGACGTTGCTGTTAAACAACTAGGTAGATTTCACCTTTTCTTGGTCTTTAAACAGGTTTTTAAGGTAGTCACTGTACAGTGAATGGCAGACTAACTATTCTGCATGGTCTTAGGTGATTGAATTGTAATGAAGGAATTCTATTATACTCCAGGAATGTACAGAGAAGTAATTGTATTCTACTGTATACTATTCCTTTGCTGGATTCAGCAGAGTGTTGATTTCACTATGTAAATAATAATAATAATAATAATAATAATAATAATAATTATTTATTTATTTATTTATTTATTTATTCATTTATTTATTTATTTACGCCCACATTGGAGCACATAAATCAGACTACAACAAATTTGTCTTCCTTTTCTTCTCCCAAAAAGTCTTGAGTCTGGTTGACCTGGCTGCCCTCTCCACATCCGTTATATTGTTTCCTCTGTACAGTGGTCAGAGGAAGCCTGATGCATTTATTCTTCAAAATACTTTTCTCGCCTCTGTTTTCTATGGTTTGCATGGTAATATTCAACTCCTCCAAATCACTTTGGACTTTTTTAAACCAATTGTTTTTTTGATTTATTATTCCAAAAGTAATTAAATAATTGTTTTAAAACTCTGTTATCACTTAGTCGAAATATATGACAAAAAAAGGCAATTCTTCTTTTTCTCATCGTGTCTGTGATGGACTCACTTTCCCGATAGATAACCTCATTCGGCAACAATCTCCACTGTCCATCCACCTGATGTTTCTTGTTTATGAGCGTCCTGAGTATCCTTCGATCAACTCGTTGTAAGCATTCTGTTGTTGATCTAGTATTGAGTTTAAATAATGTTTCACAAGCATAAGTTGCTACTGGTTTAATAACAGAGTTATAATGCCTAAATTTAGCATTAATCGAAAGACATTTCTTTTTGTATGTAGGCCAAGTTATCCGTTGTGCCTGCTTCAGTTTATATATTCTGCTCTCTATTGATGGTTTAATAATAATAATAATAATAATAATAATAATAATAATAATAATAATAATAATAATAATAATAATTTTTTTCTCCTCGTACCACTCTAGTCTGCCTTTATTTTGAAGACATGAGGTCACTGAAACTCTTATGTCAGCAAACATAGGATTGTGATAGTGATGAAAGCTATTTACTGAAAAATGCCAATTTTCTTATTGTTAACCAAATTTGGTTCAGTAGCACAGCTTATTTACAAATTATGATGAACTATTCCCTTGTGTATTATTTTCTTAAATAGTTGTAAATAGATAAAGGATGATTTAATTTTTTTTTTAATGTTAGGCCTACTATCTTTAAGAGCTATAAATTGTATCTGTGGACAGCATAAACATCAGGCTATAAAAAACCTACAACCTGTTTTCCAGTCAGTGACCGGGTCAGGGATGGAATGAATGAAGCCCCCATCTAGTGGCGAGGATAGGAATTGTGCCAGCTGCCGAGGCCTGTCGCACTCCTCTGGGGCAATGATTAATGACTGACAGATGAAATGAAATGATAGTGGAGAGTGTTGCTGGAATGAAAGATGACAGGGAAAACGAGAGTTCCCGGAGAAAAACCTGTCCCGCCTCCCCTTTGTCCAGCACAAATCTCACATGGAGTGACCGGGATTTCAACCACGGAACCCAGCATTGAGATTCTCAAACATTAGGCTTTATGGAGAGAACATATTATGGTCAGACTTTCATTCCTTTCTTCTTGGTCCCTCAATCTGAAGATTGGTGGACAGCAATAATTCTTCTTTTCAACTCCTCCCTTTCTTCTGTTAGTTGTTTCATTCCCACATTGGATTTCACATGTACGGTACATCAGAATAGATTAATAAACGGCAATCTTGGCCTGCCTCTACCTCTTTTACCCTCTAATATCCCCTCAAAACTTTCACCATTAAGGCACTGTGCCTGTACAAGTGTCCAGTAAACTGACCTCTACATTTCAGTAGGTCCTTTCGAAGACTTTTCTTTTTCCTAACTGTAGTGCACATTCTCATTGGTAATTTTTGCCATTCAGGGCATTCCTTCTATTTGTCTCCAACACCACACCTAAAATGCCTCTTATCTGCCAGTAGTCCATCTTTCACAGCTTTAAAGAACAACACTTCCAGATATAAATTTTTATACATTTTATATTTACTTATTATTTGGAAAGGCTTTTATTAATTAGAATGTCATTCAGAGTTGGCTTTCTTGATCTTGAGGTGCCATTTATTCCTTTGTATTGTGCTTCGTAGGGGAGCTCTAACTTTCTCATGTTGCTGTGTATAGTTATCAGTCAGGTGGTTACAGGTCTGCTTCATCCTCTTTTTGCTGTAACAGTGGATAACCAACCTTTACTTCATGATGTAATTGTGGGTCTGCATGTCATGTGTCTGTATAATTTCAGATGTGATATTCATAGTTTATCTGCGATGGGTGTTTCTTTTAGACTACCTTATTTATTCAAGGTACACCTTGCTGTTTAGGCATAACTACATTTCTGTAGTGTGACTTTTATGTTTGTTGATATTACAGGTTTATATTGCAATTTAAAATATGAACTACCAGAGTACCAGTTTCAGTTTGGAATTTTTTAAAATATTCATGGCCTGTATGGCTTTGCTTTGCCCTGCTTTGCAACTATGATTTACCCTATTATGTCACGTTTTCATTTGGGAAGCGGGGGTGGAGAGGGTGTGATTAGCTTAGTGGCTTACCTGCTGGCTTCCCATTCAGAAGGCTGAGGTTCAAGTCCCGATCGATCCTGGGTCGAGATTTTCAACTGAAGAATCGCTTGGTATCAGGAAGGCCATCTGGTCTTAAACCCCTGGCCAAAACCAAAATGAGCCTGGGTAACTCCAGCGACCCCATAAACAGCTGGGATAAGCTGAAGACATTTTTTGCAAGCCTCCGTGGCTCAGGTGGCAGCACGCCACCCTTTCACCGTTGGGTTCCATGGTTCAAATCCTGGTCACTCAATGTGAGATTATGCTGGACAAAGCAGAGGCGGGGCAGGATTTTCTCTGTGTACTCCAGATTTTCCCCGTCATCTTTCATTCCGGCAACACTCTCCAGTATCATTTCATCTGTCAGTCATTAATCATTGTCCTAGAGGAGTGCGACAGGCTTCGGCAGCCAGCACAGTTCCTATCCTCGCCGCTAGGTGGGGCTTCGTTCATTCCATTCCTGGCCCAGTCAAATGGCTGGAAACTCACTGTGGATTTTCATTATGTCACATTCATTACCATGTGATATTTTTCTTACAGTGAATGGCCAAAAGGAGTTATCTACATAATTTGTTTTTAGTATTGATGATCTGTATACTGATGTCTTTATAAAGACGTATATTTCATAATCCTGCCTAAGAAAATAAAAGGAATTAAACTTACGCACATTATAAGAACAACTTTTATTTAAACATTTTTAAAACCAAATAAACGTCCTTGCATCATATCTGACAATCTATGGATATTATTAAACTAATATTTTGGGCCGATGACCTTCGATGTTAGGCCCCTTAAAACAACAAGCAAAACTAATATTTTATCATTGCTTTTACTGTACTGATATTTATATCCTGGAAAAAAATACTTTCTAAATTACCGAGCAATTGGCCGCTTGGTTTTGACCACGTAGCTATCAGCGTGAATTGGGAGATAGTGGGTTTGAACCTCACTGTCTGCAGCCCTGAAGATTATTTTCTGTGGTTTCTCATTTTCACACCAAGCAAATGCTGGGGCTGTACCTTAATTAAGGCCACGGCTGTTTCCTTCTCACTCCTAGCCCTTTCCTATCCCATCATCGCCATAAGACTTATCTGTGTTGATGTGACATAAAGACAATTTAAAAAAGCTTTCTAAATTGGAGATGCTGTTGTGGAAATTGTGTCTTGATTTGTTTGAGTAAATGTGGATCAACCAAATATTATTACATTATTTGAACAATCCCTAACTTCTGTGATTATTTAGTCAGGCTGCTTTTTTTTTTTTCTTCTTCAGTTTACCAGTGCGTTGCACATGCATGGTAACATGTTCCGTTGTACATCTGTCAGGTGTGAGATATATACCAATTGATCATTCATTCATGGAGCTGCCACATGTCTGGTGATAACCCTGTGGCCTTGTACAACTACAGAGACACCAGACTCTTCCTATTACCATTTTCATTATGTAATCAGCCTAGTATTGTATATACGGCTTAATTATTTTCAGTGCTTTTGTATGTTAATTACTTGTAACAGATACTGAACCCAAGAATGAATATATTAGAGGTACTATACAGCACTTAAGACACTATTGACAGTCATCGTATAGGCCATGTTACCAACTAGCTTCGGCCTGAAAATTTCTCTGCTTGGATTTTAGCCTATTTCTGAAGTTACTTGTTCCTCATTGGAAATGATAGCTCCCTGCGTGGATCAGTGGTAGAGTGTTGGCCTTCGGATCCCAGGATTGCGGGTTCAAACCCGGCAGAGGTAATTGGACTTCTGAATGGCGGAATAAAGCCTGTTTGACACACTGTCCTGTGATGTCTGCATGTGAAAAAATCTCTGATGATTCTTGCAGTGCTTTAACAAAAAAAAAAAAAAAAAAAAAAAAAAAAAAAAAAAACCCCTGGTCATATATCACCCAAGAGAGATTTGGTTTACTTGGCAATCTGATAGAGTAAAACAGAACGCCAAAATTGACACGCAGGCAGCCTAAATGGCATTACATAAAAATACCTGCATATGGTAGCTGAGACCTTGCATTTAATGTATATATGTATGTCCAACTCTTATCCCGTTTCTCTTCATTTTCGGGTATGAAATGAGATGAACCTTCATAGCGAGTTTCTACAACTGGATGCCCTTCCTGACGTCAACCTTATGACATTAATTAATGAGTTGAAATGAATGGCATGCTATATGATAGTAGGAAGGGAGAGGGTAGCACATAGTCCTGTCAGATAGTCCCAAGGAGTCTGCTCAAGGCTTAACATCCCCATCCGATGGATGAATGACCATCAACAGCATCATGTTTCCTCACTCCATATGAACACTGCGGAGAGGTTTGGAATTGAGTCTAGGTTTTTGGCACTCAATCTAGTGATTAGACATCGTATACCACCATCTCTCCTATCCTGCCGGCCAACATTCCTAATAATGATGAATTTTTTTTCAAGCACTGGGTCTCAAAAACCAACTAACAACAGTGTCAGACCGTATAGATGATCTTGGCCACTCTGCATGCTAGACCTTGCAATTATTATTAATAACAATAATAATAATAATATCAGAAATGGTTTTAAATTCCAAGAGATTGTAGGCCTAATAAGGTCTACCTTTGTATAAGGATCCTACATAAAATCAGAACTGTACTACTCTATGCCTCAGTAACCAAAATGGCAAGTAAAAGTTATGTAAAATGTCTGGAGGCTTTTTAGAATATGGTGTTCTTCCAAAGTGCTTTTAAATTGTGTGGATAGATGTACGAGATGCATAGGCGATAGGGATATCTACTGAAATTAGTGTGCAAATGATGTTCATTCTGGTGGAGTCACACTTCACTCTTTTCTTCATTAATGACAACCATACTATAGAATAGAAGGCTACATTGTTGGGAAAAGGCCTTGGGAAAGACCTACAAAAATCATAGAAGACTTGGGAATAGAAAACTATCTAACACTGAAAGGGAACTGGTATGGGACCATTTTGTGGGAACAGACTCTTCCTTGGACTGAATACTTGTTTCTACTTGGTTCTGTTGGGTCAGCATAATCATCAGTGAGAAACCCTGACTCTGCACTCCAGATTGAAGTGAATGCACATTGTGTATCTTAATTCATTCAGACCATACTGCATTTGAAACTCAACATTGATTCACTGAAATTAGAACATGATTTTCCATTAAATAACTTTCTCTTTTCAGTTGAAATCCCACAGAAGTTGTGTTAATTTGAAACAACTAAGCCGGCTTCTCTTTTTGTCACACTGAGACTATTTTTTAAAATGCAGTAATTTTTTCAACATCTGAAATTTTCCACAGTACTTACCAAATGATGGTGGTGATGATGATGATAATAATAATAATAATAATGCTATTGATATTTTCATCTTTTGGAGATGCCAAGATGCCGGAATTTTGTCCTGTAGGAGTTCTTTCACATGCTGGTAAATCTACCAACACAAGCTGCCATATTTCAGCACCTTCAAATACCACCACACTGAGCTAGGATCAAACCTTACAACTTGTGCTCAAAAAGTTAACTCTTCTACTGTCTGAGGCATTCAACCCAGCTGCTGCAGCTGTTATTATTATGAGAAATGTGGACTGTCTAGTGGAGACAGCCATAGCTTGGAATTTTACAGCATATGTGTACTGTACAAGACTTTTCACAGAATTTTCTTGGCATATTTCTTATGAGTAGACCTGGGATTTTAAGGCAAATGCCTATTTGGTCCCTTATGAAATAACATGATTTTTAAAAAATATGTTGACGTTTCATGATAAATCCCTTATATTAATAGAGTTTTACAGTGTCCTAAAATGCCTATTTGGACCTTTAGAGCCTATTTTACTATTTTAGTGCCTAAAAATGCCTATTTTCTACATTTAAAATAAAATTCAACTTCTGTAATTTTTACAATCACACAATGGATATCCCTGGAACGAGCAGAATAGCAGAGGGAGGGTTTTTCACAGAAATGTGCTCTTCCCAGACAACTGTCACCAAAGGAATGCTGAGTGAAGGGTGGAGGTGTAGGATTAGCTCAGAAGAACAACGAGCAGGTAGTAAAGGACGTTCTGTGTTGAGTGACGGGGTGAGGGGGAGGATTATCTAGGAAGAACAAGGAGCAGGTAGTAAGAAGGAACATACTGTGTCAAGTCGCCAGTGAAAGAACATCTGTTTAAGTGAATATAGTTCATTATGCCTAAAACAAAATCATCTAAGAGTGTGCTTATACAACAATGGCTTGTACAATTTCCAGGGATGACTTTTGATGGCAATATTATTTTCTGTCAGTACTGCAATAAACAGGTATGTGCATATATCTTAAATTTCATATTAATCTAAAACTAAGGTTTTCATATTGGCTCCTCTAATTAATTGTAGAGACCTAGTCCAGGCGACATGGGTTCGATTTCCAGTACCCGCAGTAATTTAGAAATCTATGAGGTCTGGAATGGTGTTGGCCCTGCATCGTGAGGACAGTTGAGAAGCTACAGTGGGCAGGGGTCACGAAGGCAAGGCAATACGGCTGAGGGATGTATCGTGATGACCACATGCCACCCAATATCTGCAGGCCATGAGCTGGGCAGCAACTGTTATTGAAAGCCAAGGCCCTTTGGGGACTGTAGTGTTCTTGTTCTTAATTAACTTTAGGGTAATAATGGCTTAATTTAAATAGTTCAAAATTACAAATTTTATTCAATAGCTCACCCTTTCTATTCCTCAGCTTACTCTCTAATTGACATCACTTTATTGTGTTTTAGATTTCACATGAGAAAAAATGCCACCTTCAGCATGCAGATACTGCCAGTCACAAAGCAAAAGCAGCCATGAAAAGTAACATTAGACAGACTCTGCTTACACAAACTATATCTCCTACAACCCATAATGGTTTCCATGCTGATATGTGTAGAGCCCTAGTTGCAGCAAATATCCCCTGGAATGCTGTGCATAATCCGGTTTTCAGAGATTTTTTACAGAAATACACCAAGCAGCACATCCCATCAGCATCTACATTAAAGAAAAACTACTTAGATATTTGTTACAAGAGGTAATTTTGTCTATCGGGGAGGATATTGGGGAGTCTTGCATATGGTTGTGTGTGGACAAAACCACCGACTCTGTGGGCAGGTACATTGCTAACCTTATAATAGGAAAACTGGAACCCAATCAGGCATCTACTGCTCACCTTCTTTGCTGTAAACAGCTTGAGAAAGTCAATAGTCAAAGCATTGCATACTTCATCAATAAGGGGTTGCAATTGTTGTATCCTGGGAGTGTTGATGATTCTAAAGTCCTTCTCCTTGTCTCCGATGCTGCTTCTTACATGATTGCCACTGCACCTCTCCTCAAAGCTTTCTATCCTTCTTTAATTCATGTTACTTGCATGGCCCATGCCTTGCATAGACTCGCAGAAACAGCTAGGGCCGAGTTTCCTGCAGTAAATACTCACATTTCAACAATGAAGAAAGTGTTCTGTAAGGCTCCATCAAGAATAGCCATCTTTCGAGAGAAACTCCCCTCTATTCCCCTTCCACCACAGCCAATCATCACCCGTTGGGGTTCCTGGGTGGAAGCTGTCCTGCATTATGCAGAACATCTTGAGGAAATCATGACTGTGATAGACAGTTTGCCTTTAACAGACAACTCTGCATGTGTGTCGTCTGTCAAAGAGCTGTTAAATGATTGTTCCAGTGTTCAGAGAGACATTGCATATATTCAGGCAAATTTTTCATTTCTTCCAGCCACCATTACAAAAATGGAGGAAAAAGGAAACAGTCTCAAACAGCAATTTTCTGTAATTGAGGAAGCTGAGAATAACATACAAAGTGCTAGGGGCAAGGTAGGGGATAAAATAAGAGACAAGTGGTCTAGTGTACTGAAGAAAAACCCAGGTTATTCAGTGCTGAAAAGGGTACATCAGGTAATGGATGGGGAAAAGGTAGACTTACCAAGTGAAATTGAATTGAAAAATGTAGGTAAATTTTCCTATGCCCCTCTAACATCTGCGAGTGTGGAGCGCTCTTTTTCTGCTTTCAAAATTATTTTAACAGACAAAAGACACAACCTGACTGTGGAAAATTTGGAGAAGATTATGTACTGTAAAGCAAACTACGAATGAAAGTACTGTAGGAATGTTCCTCACAAATAAAAAACACATACTCCATTCGCATTTACACCGTTATTGGATGCCTACAGTGCTGTAATTGTGTACAGTGATTTTAGTATTAAGGTTTTAGATCAGTACTGATAATGATATATCATATAATCCATAACTTTTTTGACACATGACTTTTTTATATTGTTTTTGATAAAAGTCTTTTTTATTCTGTCTTAATTTTGCAGTTATTTCGGTTAAGAATAGGGATACCACGTTTGTTAAAGTAAAAAAGTATCACGTTACAGTTTAAGTGTATATTGTAATATTTTAAAGTCTATTTCCTGCCTATCCACACATTTTAAAAACATATTTTAAGTGCCTATTCTCTCTTTTAAAAGCCTATTTACTTGTTTTAAAAGCCTATTTTAGGCGCCTAAAACTAATTTTTTTAGAGCCTAAAATCCCAGGTCTACTTATGAGGTATGCTGTCATATCTTTCCTCAACCCTGCCCATTTATCCAGGTGAGGAGCCAACATGCAACTATGCGCCCATATCCCCCCTTTTTGAGTCCAAATTTTGAAAGTTCAGCCCTGGCTGTTGTTAGATTTTATAGCATGTAAAACAACTTGCACAGGTCAACATTTCTGGCATGTAGCCTATCTGTACATTGTGCGTCAAGGTAAAATATTAAGTGGAAACCTCTTACGTCATACAGTGAACAACACACGTACAGTACCGGTACTCACAGATATACATTGTGCAACTCACGATACGAGAAACACTTCTACTGAATATACGAGGGTAGGTCTAAAAAGTAAATTTCCTGAACATTTAGTAGGAGAAGAGGTAAAGATAGGTCAAGGGAAAGAATACTGCTTTATTTCACAATCACTCCTTTATTTTTCCACATAATTACCAAAGTTATTCAAACATTTGCATCGCGTGAAATAAACGACTCCCTTTCTTGACGATAGAAAATGACGTGGTTGTTGAACACGCCTGACTGATTCAGTGTTACATGTCTGTTTTCCTATTTCATTTCATTAACAAATGCGTCTGATGATAATGGACAGCTACTCCTCTCCGTGCTGAGTAGCTCAGACGGTAGAGTGCTGGCCTTCTGAGTCAAATTTCCCAGAAACTTCGCTCAGCAAAAGAGGTGTCTAAATAAGCGAACACATGTATTGGGTTTTCCGTAGACAGTCGACCGTTTCCGAGAAAAAGACGGTCGAAGTTTCCGACGTGCTTTACGTAACTTTTTTAGAGGGTATCACAAGTTCAACAGAGAAACATTCATACAGTAACCGTCAATGGATATAAGTTGATACATTAAACAAAACAAAGAACAATTCAGCGGGATTTGAACACGGGGCGCAAACGTGTGAAGTCGCCGCGAAAGCCACTGAGCCACCGCCTCGGTTGAACTTGCTGCGCGCTAAAAGGCACTTATTAGAGCACGTCGGAAACTCCAGCTCCGTTTTGTCGGGAACGGTCGAGTGTCTACGGATAAGCTGAAACATGTGTTCGCTTATTTCGACCCCTCTTTAAATGACGAGGTTTCTGGAAAATCAGGTTCTTACACTTGGCGGGTTCCCTTCTCAGTCGGTAGTATTTGAAGGTGCTCAAATACGTCCTTCTCATGTCGGTAGGTTTACTGGCACGTAAAAGAACTCCAATGCGACAAAATTCCGGCATCTCCGAACACCGTAGAAGTAGTTAGTGGGGCGTAAAATCAATATTATTATTATTTAGTTGTTCCAGCCTCTGCAGATTGACATCATCACTTCCACAGATGATGAAAATATATCACTTTCTCTTGGTAGACATACACAATTCTGGGAATGTTGACAGGTTGTGTGTTTTTGCCTGCAGAAAACAGTTTATTATGCAAGGTATATCAAAAGTGTATGGCAAAACTTCAGGAACGGATTTCTCATATAGAGGGAAAAAACAAAAGGGTGTATGACAACATGGGTCCAGTTATGCATATAGTTAATGTATTTATCATGCCAGAAGCAAGAAGTTTTACATTAAAGAGAGAATAAAACATATATACATTAAAAACTTGGGAAAAGAAAGGAAGGTAAAACATATAAACTATGTTGTATGGTCGCAGGGACACGAGAGAAGCCTCCACTTACTGTTCATTTCAAAGCTACACTCATGTTCATAAAAAACCGAACACCTTGAAAGACTAGAGATAGGAAGTTCATATTAACAGGATATGTTCATTAGTATGTCCTGCAGAAACGATTAGCATTTCAGTCACGTAGGTTCAGCGTGTGTCCTGTTGCCTAGTAGGCACTGGGTCCTCCATGGGCACTGATAACTTGTTCCATGTGTGATGACATTGACGCGTATAAGGCACGAATGGCGTCCTGGGGTATAGTCATCCATACTTCATTCACCTGGTTCTACAGTTCATCTTTGGTGTTTGGCATTGGGTCACAGCGCTGCACCCATCGTTTCACCATATCCCACACATTTTCGATTGGCGATAAGTCCAGTGATTGTGCGGGTCGGGCAACTGTCTGACATCCTGTGACAACAAGAAGGCAGGAACATGTGGTTGCGCATTGTCCTGCTGAAATATGGCGCCTGGGGTGTCGTGCAGAAAGGGTATGGCTGTGGGGCGCAGGATGTCATTCACATAGGTCAAACTGGTCACATGCCCTGGACACGCATCAACTGTGATTAGTGGTTGTACCCAGTAGTATCCCACTTCATAAGGCTTTGAATTGGCACTGTATGTCTTGTGCGAATGCAGTCAGTGTGATGCCTCTCCCCCTGTCATTTTCATACTAACAGAACCTGGATTCGTCCAAAAACACTATCTGCTGCCATTGCTGTCCCAGTGACATTGTTCCATACACCATTGCAGTCTTGCGTGTTTATGCACATTAGTCAAAGGTAGGCGGAGAAGTGGTCGATGCACCAGTAACCCACACCGTAATAAACGGCAACGGATTGTCACTCCTGATAGTGTACTATGGGTTACATTGTTCCACTGTTGCGCCAGAACCGAGGAGGACGCAGATCTCTCCTGCAATGCCATTCGGATGGGGTGTCGATCTTCTCGGGGGGGTGGGGTGTGGTTCTGGGTGGTGCTACCAGACCCATCTCATCGTGTTCTACGGCCTTCTGTGAACCATTCTGTACACACCCGTTGCACTGCCAACACACTTCGTCCCACAGAGCAGCAATTTCCCAGGTGGATGCATTCATGTTCTCTCATGCCAATAATGTGCCCTCTTTCAAACCCACTCATTTGATGGTACAGTTCTCACACAGGTCTGCTCAAGTCACAATGATCCATTACCTTCGGTTTATAGTGACAACGAGAGCCGCAAGCACATTTTACCAGTCGGTGGTGGTGCGCTGATATGTTGATTTGGACCTTGAACCTGAGGGCCAACATGGTTCAAATGCTAATCATTTCTTCAGAACATACTAATGCACATATCCTGTGAATATGAACTTCCTATCTCTAGTCTTTCAAGGTGTTCTGGTTTTTATGAACATGAGTGTATATGCCACATCTGGACATCTCCTGGGCAACAGGCTAGGACTGTTCCCCGACTGCTGATTCTCTCACAACAGAAATGCAATATCCTAAGGATAATTAGTATCTGACCTTTAGTGTTGTCAGTACAATTCAACACTCCCAACACTGTTGCACTCTTACGCTTAATATATCTGTAATGTCAGCTGGAAGACTTTGTTCACGTATCAGATGAAATGTACAAAGTGACCTCCTCCTCTTGCCTGGATACAGGCCTCTGCTCGCCTTTACACTGAGTGCCAAACATGATAAGTAATGCCTGGTTCAGTGCGTACTGTCTGATAGGTTGCCGCAGTGTGTACACAGAGAGCTGGTTCTTCGCCAACAGCAGTCTAATACACAACAGAATTTACTTGTCCGCAAAGGTAAAAGTCTAGAAGGTTTAAGTCAGGAGAGCATGGTGGCCAACCATACTCTGCAGTTATTCATTTTCACACCCATGCTGTCATAACTCCCCCCCCCCCCCCCCTTCTCTCCATATTAGGAATCCATTTCTGAAGTTTTACTGTTGAGTTTTGATGCTCCCTATATAGATCTCCTCTCATAACCACTTGTTCAGTAAATCTTCCATTTTCTAACAGTTGCAATAATTACAGTATGCTTTACATCACACCGACATAGACAGGTCTTATGGCGACGATGGGATAGAAGAGGGCTGGGAGTGGGAAGGAAGTGGCCTTGGCCTTAATTAAGGTACAGCCTCAACATTTGTCTGGTGTAAAAATAGGAAACCATGGAAAACCTTCTTCAGGGCTGTCGACAGTGGGGTTCAAACCCACTCTCTCCCGAATACAAGCTCACAGCTTTGTGACCCAAACCACACGGCCACTTGCTCGGTGCAACAGTTGCTATTGCAAGGTTCTGATTTTACAATCTTGTGTACCTATGCAAAATCTATCAGTGTGCCTACAAGCTATTAGATCTGTAAGTACACTAGGAGGGAACTTAATTTCTAAGGGAACATACTTTGTGGCTTACGCCCATACTTTAAATTGCACCTACTCATTTAAATTGCCAGCCTTGCGGCATGGGGCCTGCCTCTTACCCGGAGACCCCAGGTTCGATTCCTGGTTAAGTGAGGAATTCTTGCTTGGATCTGAGGGCTGTTACAAGGTCCAACTCATCCTGTGTGATTACAGTTGAGGAGCTATCTGATGGTGAGATAGTGGCCCCGGACTAGAAAGCCAAGAATAACGACCGAGAGGATTCGTTGTGCTGATCCTACAGGCCTTCAGGCTGAGTGCAGTCGCTTCGGAACTGTTGCACCATGGGGTTTGGTTTGATTACTCATTTAAAGTCATTGAAATTCAGTTGCCTATATTTGGTAATATTGCTTTTGAATGTCCACTATTGTGAAAACATGACTTGTGAGTTTAGACCCTATCAGGGTTTGTTATCTTCCTGGTTACTGCCATATGCTGATAACAGTGTGTAATATTGAAAACATTTTTGTGAATGATAAGCCTGTTGTAA
The DNA here is from genome assembly GCF_040414725.1 of Anabrus simplex. Lineage (NCBI taxonomy): Eukaryota > Metazoa > Arthropoda > Insecta > Orthoptera > Tettigoniidae > Anabrus > Anabrus simplex. The sequence goes on along the minus strand of NC_090279.1, from coordinate 168,605,060 downwards.
TTGTAACCTTTCAGGTATTAGATATATTCCTCTTACGTTAGGGTTTAAGAAGTTTCCATGATAACCATTGTGTACTGTATGTTAATTACAGGTGACTCAAGGTTAGGGTGCTTTAGTCCATAACTATGTGGTGCATATGTAAATCATATACACAAAGAAAGGATCATGAAGAAGAATCCATAATTGGATAAACACAATGACAGGCAATTTGGGAAGAGAGTGTGACAGAAAAGGGTGACAAGGACAAATGTGAAAATGCAAAAGGAAAGGACAATCTCCACAGCTCTTCTCAGACCGTGAAACTCTTTTCTGCTTCCCAGCTTCTTTAGGGGACCAGACGTCAACATTCATTGAGGGGCCGTCTTAACAGATCTTCTGTCTTAATGTGGAAATTGTAAGATAAGAAGAAAGTAACAGTAAGTAATGGGAAGGAGTTAATAAGTGACAGAGGTTTATATTTATATATATAATATAGAATTAATGCCATGACTCATTAGTGTAGAAGGCCGCCTGGTAGCCATGATCATTAAGGCGCCAAGTCTATGTGGTCTGACACTGTGGTTAGCCGGTTCGAGTCCCGTTGGTCGAAAACTGTTTCACCATCGGAATGTTGGCTGGCAGGAGAGGTGGCGGTACACAATTTTTGATCGCTAGACAGCATGCCAAAAGCCTAGATTCAATTCCAAACCTCTCCGCAGTGTTCATATGGAATGAGAGTATATGACGCTGCTGATGGTGATTCGTCCGTCGGATGAGATGTTAAGACTTGAGCACACCCCATGGTGCTATTCGACAGAAGTAAGCTGTGTGTCGGCACCAGGTTTCACCTCGTCTCTTTCTGCTATACTTTGAGTTAACTCAAGTCCTAAGCAGTCCCTTTGATGCTATATATGTTATATAAAAGCGGCTTACATTATCCGCCAGGTTCAGGAGGAGAATTGGAAATAGAGGAAGTAATCACAAGTGGAAGGATATTTTCCTCTATTCTTGAGTTGACTACCGGTACAACATCAATTAGTCCGCTTAGGACCTGAGTTGATGCATAATGATTGATGAAAGAGTAATTGTGAATGATGAGATAATGAATATAATTCAGATTTTCTATTTTGAATGAATCAATCTTTTTGATTGGAAGTCAAATGTACTTATGTACTAAATAAATAATTAATTATCTCCCCCATGGCTATATAATGTATCACCATTCATTTCATATCGTTAACTTCTGCAGTGAGGTTGACAGCAGGAAGGACATCCAGTCGTTAAAACACTCTACAAAGATTCATATCGCTTCATACCCAACCCTATGCAGAAACGAGACAAGGGTTGGACATACACTCCGTGATTTACGGTGCATAACATTATTATTATTATTATTATTATTATTATTATTATTATTATTATTATTATTATTATTATTATTATGTATCTGTAGTATTATGATTATGCTCTTAATGTTTTTATTTATTAAGTACCTATACTTTCTATCAAAATTAGAAAACAGCAGACTATGTAAATTACCTAAAGCAATCACAGTAACCTTGTCCAAAAATGTGGCAATATTTAAAAGAATGTTATTGTCTCATATCATAACCATGAAATGAAATGGTGTATGGCTTTTAGTGCTGGGAGTGTCCGAGGACATGTTCGACTTACCAGGTGCAGGTCTTTTTTAATTTGATGCCCGTAGATGACCTGCGCGTTGTGTTGAGGATGAAATGATGATGAAGACGACACATACACCCAACCCCTGCGCCAGCGAAATTAACCAATGATCATCATACACTGCTATCTTGATATAGATGGGCTTTCCCTTCACCAACTTCTTGTTCCCTTTTTTTTTTTTTGCCTGGTGAAGACCATACAGTTAGCTTTATTAGTACAGGATCTGAAAACAAATTACACACAAAATAAAGAAAACACTTACGGCTTTTACATGTTGGATGTCCATTTCTTGTTGGGTTTGTGACAAGCTCTTTTCTGGGTTCTAACTTCGTCAAGAGACACACATTGAAGTGAGCTATCTTCACAGATTTTCAATTTTGTTGTTGCAACTGTAAGATAAGAAGAAGAAAGTTGGATAAATATGGGCACAACAGAAGGAAGAGATGGGGAAAACTATGAAAGAAACAAAAAGATCAGTATTGGGTGGTAAAAGACTAGCAACATAGTTTAACAGCAAAGTAATTACTGCCTAAGAGCTCATTAGCTATTCATTTAGTCAATTGAAGTGATTTTTTAAAACTGAAACATAGATACTTTTCTCACTGATATACAGACATAATGTTTAGTATTTTCTGCTTGTCTCTCTTGGCTCCACTTGTGCCCTTTTATCATGCTTATTTTTTTCAAATTAAGAATCAAATTTTATACCTCCCTCTTGGTCAACATATCCAAGTTATAACTGGGTAGGGTATATATATATATATATATTTTGCAAGTCACTTTATGTTGCATGGGATAGGAAAGGCATAGGAGTGGGAAGGAAGCGGCCGTGATTTAAGGTACAGCCCCAGCATTTGCTTGGTGTGAAAATGGAAAACTACAGAAAACCATCTTCAGGGCTGCCGACAGTGGTGTTCGAACCCTCTATCTCCTGAATGCAAGCTCACAGCTGCACGCCCTTAACAACATGGCCAGCTTGCTCGGTGTATGTCTGTGTCTGATCTCCCCTTGTGGGTGGGGGCGGTATCCCCTGCCCGTCATAAGAGGCGACTAATAGGAGCCTCAGGAGCTTTGAACTTGGGATCATGGGTTAGCAACCACGGGGCCCATAGCCGAGTCCTGGTATTGCTTTCTACTTGTGCCAGGCTCCTCGCTTTCATATGTCCTGTCTGACCTTCCTTGGTCAACTCTTGTTCTTTTCTGACCCCGTCACTATTAGAGTATTTGAGGGCTAAGGGAGTCTTTCATTTTCATGGCCCTTGTCTTTCTTTGCTGGATATCTTCATTTTTCGAAGTGTCAGTACCCTTCCTTTTTTTTCTCTCTTTGGTTAGTTTTTATGGAGGATGGCTGCCTAGTTGTACACCCTCTTGAAACAATAATCACCACCATCAATCAATCATTACTGATCTGCATTTAGGGCAGTCGCTCAGGTGGCAGATTATCTGTTGTTTTCCTAGCCTTTTCTTAAATGATTGAAAAGAAATTGGAAATTTATTGAACATCTCCTGTGGTAAGTTATTCCAATCCCTAACTCACCTTCCTATGAACGAATATTTGCCCCAATTTGTCCTCTTGAATTCCAACTTTATCTTCATATTGTGTTCTTTCCTACTTTTAAAGACACCAATCAAACTTATTAGTCTACTGATGTCATTCCACGCCATCTCTCCTCACCATCATCTGATCAAACAACCATTCTCCTAAACCTAGCATCATGTATGGCAACATTGCTGGCTTGCATAATATCATTAACTGTGCAGGGATGTTCTAGCTGTGGGCTGATAATCAAATGTTCCAAATTTTGCACACAGTATCACACTCACACAACATCAGCTGATAGGAGGCCCCATCTATGCCTGTTGGTCTTTCAGCATGGCACACCCAGTCTCATGCGGTTCAAAGTCCTCCACACTGTGTAAGATTGATTGCTGCTGCTGATACCTAGTTTTTCTTTGACCTGGCTGTTCTCTTAGCCCAATTTGTTCCTCCATTTGGCAGTATCTTGTGTTTCCTCCAAAGCTAGCATTCTAGATAGAAAACTCTCCTCAGATACAAGTGGTTGAGCTGTGGGTCTGTGTCCATAAAGTAGATGGCGGGGATCAGTCTGCTGCTTTCTTCTCTCGAAATCAGCAGAATCTTCTCTCCATAAATCTGTACATGAGAGCTAAACCAACATAAGTTACATTTTAGTCATTTTACACGAGAGAGGAAAAACGTCAGTTGAAGAGCATTTTTGCTGCATTGTGACTTAGGCAATAAATGTTCATTATTGTTCTTAATATATTTTGTGTAATTTTGATCACTGAACAGATTCACTAATATAATTTACATTTAAAATGGTTAATTATTACTTTATTGCCATAAAAGGAAAATGGCAGTGAACTTAAGTTTATATGGCTCTAAGTTTCATAAAATGTGACTCTTAGGTACAGATATAAGGTGGCACTATTCCTATCAGTGGATATAGTTTCTGTACGCGAGTTTGTATCAGGTATCTAAACACAGTCATTTACAGCGACATCAGCTTGTTTCACTCCATACTGGTGCAGGTTACTCTGCAGTAGGCACACTTATTGAGTTCCTGTTTGTTAACTTCCTGTTGATGTTATTTTGACCAGCTACTTTCCCCTTAGTATTGGCACAATGCTGTTCAAATGTCAGAATATGGTCCAGTGTTATACCCTGATATTTTAATGTTTGACATATTGGAGGCTGACCAAAATGTAGTTATGCAGTATAATCATTATAAGCTATCCAAGTAGGAACAAGAATGTTGCTGTATCTTCCAGTTTCTAGACTGTTGTGATATCTATTTTAACATGGTCAGTACCCAAGTTTTATGCTTTCAACGTGTAGAAAAGTCAGCTGCTAATGTAATCAACTTGAAAAACTGACTGAGGAAAACTGTTTAGGGAAGATAACAAGTGCTACCACTAATTGGTGAAAGTAGTGTCAGACTTAGCCTATATCAAAGCTCTGTGCCTATCTCATAAGTCTTAGTTCACGTAATTGTTCAGGTATGTGAAAGTGTTTGAGTGAGGAAAGGAGGGAATGAATAAGGCAGTGTTTTTTTATGTATTCTTGGTTTGTATACTGAAACACTAAGCAAAAGCATTATTGATCAGAAGAAAAATAAATATACAGTAGCACTCATAAGTCTTTTGACATAGTGTGTTTGACCTCTAAACGATGGTAGCACACAGTAGCGTAGCCAGGATCGGCCAATGGGGGGGGGGTTACAGTTACAAAATTAAGATATAACATAATGAAAGTGCTTGTGCGTGTCTGGTACGCGCATGCATGACTGTCATAAGGATACTGATACAAGAGTGAATTACTGTATGTGATATTCAGATTGCAATACACTACAAAATTCTTACTTTAAAATACAGAACAAGAACAATATGATCGAGGTCAGCAGTTTTATCTCAAACGGTATGTTCAGTTTACAATCTAAAATCTAATTTTCGAGGCTTCCTAGAAAATAAATTTAACACATCTGTTGGTTTTACAACTATGTCTCTGTGAATGTTCAAGGGAGCCAACCCGTTGAGTCGACTTTCACTTGTGGTATTTCTGAGGTAGGTTTTAAGGCGTCTTAATGTTGAAAATGATCTCTCACTGGCTGCAGTGGTGACAGGTAGGGTGGCAAACACTCTCAACAAGCAGTAGATTGCAGGTAGTTTATCTTGATCACATAAAAGAAGTTTATTGTTTACTGTCAGTTTCTATTTATTTTCTTTTTGTGAAAGTTCAATGGGGGGGGGGGGTTCTAACCCCCAGTAACCCCCCCGTGGCTACGCCCCTGGTAGCACAATTACAGACGATCCAACTATAGCGTTATATAAATTGAAAAACTAGTATATTGGTTCCACCTAGTCAATACTGTACCATTACGCTATAGTTAAAGTGAAAATATAAAGGATATCGGGACAGATAAAATGGCCGGCGGCGACTTCAAGCAAGTAAATGAACGTAAAATGTCACCGAAACCCAGATTTACATCATAGTAGAAGGCAATGGAATCACGAGGGCCATGTAAAAAAATCTCAAAACGGAATCTGGATTGTTTTAAAAAAAATAAATGAATTTGAATCTACTGAGAAAAAAATATAGCACGCAAAAAGGTGAGAGGAAAAGATATTGTATCAAATCATCGTGGTAAATTAAGAGGACACTTTTAAAAGAAGATTGAAGAGGAATTCTATGCCAAACAGCATATAAACAGTGAAAAATATGGGAAGAAAATCCAATATTTCAGAAAGGAATAATAATAAAAAGAGCTAACTGAAAGGTGACATCGCGAAGAAACAAGAGGGCTATTCGCACCTTTAGGCAATCCGCTATAAGAAGAGAAAGAACTGAACCAACTAATTAACATTTACATTAGCCGAGAGAAATTAGAATTAATAGTCAAAAACCATATACATATACATTCGTCATAAATAGCTGGAGAAATAAGAATATTAGAAGCCAAATGAACAGTATAAACATGTATTGTGTCATTCGAATTTGTATTTTATGATTTCATGAGCGAGCTTGACACCATGGAGTCTTTCTAAGTTTACATAATTTGGCACAAGATGACTCATTGTGACCAGAGATTAGATGTTCCGCGTATATAAATTAATACTTGAAATATTCTCAATGATGACCATACTCAAGAAGTTAGAACCTAGTTTATTTTCGAATTTAATCATAATTTCATCCCAGTTTTTAAATGTCAATTTGTATATATTTGTTTCATTTGTTTTATGTCAATTGTGTGCATGTACATTTGTTTAGTTATTAGATGTTTTACATTAAGGCTGAAGATGGCCATCCCCGGCCGGAACTAATCCCTAATTAATTAATTAATTAATTAATGTAATTTAGAATATTACGTATTATAGTATTGAAAGGTGGACCATTACTACATTAATTTAATAATTATATTGTACCAGAGATGGCGTACAGAGGACCAGTTACCGGTCGCAAGGATCGCATGTAGCATCTGAGAAGAAGAGGCCAACTCAGAGGGGTGAAGGAAGCGAGAAAGTTTCTTTATTTTCAAAATTCTTTGTATCATTGGGTAGAGAATGATTACTTTAGCTAAATTGCCAGAGGAAAAGATATTATATCAAATCATCATGGTAAATCAAGAGGACACTTTTAAAAGAAGATTGAAGATGAATTCTATGCCAGACAGCATATAAACAGTGAAAAATATGGGAAGAAAATCTGATATTTCAAAAAGGAATAATAATAAAAAGAGCTAAGTGCCAAACATGACCGACAGAGCTAACCTGTTTCATGTAAACTGCCGAATGATATTTGGAATAGTCAATATGTATATTGGTGTAGGAAGTGACATCATTATAAGTGAATTCTAACCTTAGCCATAGTTTTGCTAGTGCCATATGAGAGTGTGTTACGTATAGATATAAGATCCCAAATCATACTGAAGGGCTATGTTGTTGTAATTCATAGAGTATTAGGAAGAATACATGCTATGTGAAATTTAAATGGATTCTAGGAGGTGATAATATTGATAGACATGACTGGCTATATAATGCAAAGAAGAAATAGATCCTTTGTGAATTATGGGCAAATGCAGAAGCAATATTGTCGATGGAAGTTTAAAGTTATGATGAATGAGATGTTATAAGAAGATTTGAAATGAGAAAAGCAGTGACTACTAAGTGATAGAGTTGAACTGAATGGAAATGTAAAAGATACGAAGGTGCATGCATCGGTAATTTTGAAGAAAGAAGAAGATATTGTGAGATTAAATGGCACATGAGAGTAGGATCGTATTGAATAATCATTGTTTGGCAAGGCTTATGTCTAGAAGAGAGTAAACAAGTATGACCGCAGCATAGAACTCATAGTAATGTACCATAGTCGGCTTGTAGCCTTCATACTTGAAATAGATGTTGATATAAGGGATTGTAATAGAATTAATCGACACAGTTTCTCTTTCCTAAGCCAAGTTAAGACTGAGCTCATGAACCAGTTCAGTAAAATGACACAACAGAATACATATAGAGGTCATTTTATAATAAAAATCAGAAGAAAGCACTATACATATTGGGACATATTTGAATTCTAATGCTAATTTGTGGTTAATGTAATATAGGTTTGGCATATTGAAGTTTGCTAATGTGACATGAATTTAACACTTAAATGATAGGTGTAAATATATTTCATTTGGCAATGATAACTTGATAACAGCAAATAGTAGCTGTATATGAGAAACTTATTGAGCATTCCAAAACCCAAGAAATGAATGGAGGTCATAATAAGATCCCAAATGATAAAATTCCAGATAATAAGATTCCAGATAATAAAAATGTCAAATAATAAGAATTCAGATAGAAACTTCAGATCTAAATAATATAGATCAGATTAGGTTCGGATTAGTTGATCTGAGTTGGTGATACCTTAGGTAGGACATTGTATTGATGATGTTAAAGGACATAATACTAGATAAATATGATAGCCTACTAAACTCCAATTTACAGTTAGAGGAATAGACCAAGGATGAACAAAAAATAGGTTTAGAATGTTGAGAATTGTCAGGTTTAGACAATAACTGACCAGTTTAACTCATAGGAACGCATATTAAAGACAAAATGAACCTATTTCAATTATGAGAATGAAGCAAGTAGAATGTTTAAAATACGTAGGATAGTTGTGCAAATGAAGAGTCAGCGTTTCAGCGGTTGCTTATTTGATCAAAGAAAATGATTTGTACATAACCACATTTTTCTCTTCCTAAATTTTTTTTTCTTGAATCGTTAGGCCTATGTTTAATAATGAAGTAAAAGTAATGATTAACTTGGTGTATTATTTATAAGGATTATGTGTAGAATGAGATGGCTAGAAATAAGGTTTCGCATGTACAGTTTGGATAACATTGCCAAGGTATGTCAGATGGAGACGTCCATTGGCAGGTTTGAGATTGATGATATAGTATTTGATACGTCAGGAAGTCGTTCCTTTTTGGATCCCACATTAAATCAAACCAAACTATGACTTTCCCTGAGAAGCTGGCTGGGAATCATTTACGTTGATCTGGATGTAGACGGGGTAAAATACCTATAAGTTTATTTATAATTCAAAGTTCTAAATGTATAATATTATATTTGCATGGAACGAATTTTAAGGACAGAAGAAACTTTTAATTACATCATTGTCATTTTACGTAGAACTGTTCTAACTTCATTACATTACATCTAGCGACTTTTTCATATGATGAAGATTCAACATGCACTTAGGCCTACCTATTTTAATTTATAAATACCGTGTATCATACGAGTGTGAATATTATTCATGTTTTGTAACTTTTAGTATATTAATTTTAAGTTAATTCTAGACAGGTGAAGATGGGCTAATGCAGCCAAAACATGTCCTGTTATTTTAATAAGATGCTTTTACAACTTTGAAATGCAAATAATGGGTAATGACTAGGTGGAATCAGTATACTAGTTTTTCAATTTATATAACATTATTTTCAATATGGATCCAAAATGAAATTTATTTCATGCAACTATAGTGTGTAAGTGTGAAGGGAAGTTACAGTGTTTACTACAGTGCAGCAGAGTCAACAAGTCTAGATAGAGTATTTTCTAATGGGCATTAACATAGCAGTGAATGTTCAAAAGTCTTTTGATGGGAACTGTTTAGATATTCCATCCTCAATTGTGAAGTTCTGTGTTTTGCAGGGTCATTGAAAATCATTCTAGTCCAATGCCTCCTCCTAAACATAAAGAGTACTCCATAGAGTTTAAGGAGACAGTACCAAGTGGCTTGCAGGAAGGGAAATCTCAGGCAGATGTTGATTATATATGAAACATATCAAGACATCTGATATCTGTCTGGAAAAAGACTGTGCATATTACGTGGTCACGTGCACAATAAACCCTGACAAGTTCGACCTCGAAAAACAACCGAGAGAATAGATAAGCTAATTAGAATGCGATCAGTAGCAGACCCTAGAAAGACAGCTGGTCATATCTCTGCTGATCTGAGGCAGAATTATGGAGTAGATGGTCATGTACAGGGGTTTCCAATTTGTAACGGCTCGAGGGCCATTTTGGAAACCTTAGTCGTGTTCGCGGGCCGCACTTGAATAGGCCAATATTCATAAAATTCTGCAAATAGTACAGAAGCACCATTATGAAATAATATGCATAGTTCGATTGAAAGGAGGGTTTGATAATTGTAATTGCTTAAAACATTGTTTTAAAATTGCATAAAAAAGTGAAATTGGGAGCCGGGCTGAGTGGCTCAGACGGTTGAGGCGCTGGCCTTCTGATCTCTACTTGGCAGGTTCGAACCTGGCTCAGTCTGGTGGTATTTGAAGGTGTTCAAATACGTCAGCCTCGTGTCGGTAGATTTACTGGCACGTAAAAAGAACTCCTGCTGGACAAAATTTCGACACCTCGGCGTCTCCGAAAACCATCAAAAGTAGTCGGTGGGATGCAAAAATAACAACATTATGACTTGAAATTTGGATTTTAAATGTTTTAAAATTAAAAATAATCTATTGAGAACAAGTGAATACTTGAAAAGAGGAACTCGTATTAAAGAATAATTAGTTTTGACTTGGGTATATATGGTGTATAAAAATTAATACGTTTTTGAACAAGCTATTAAATATTTTTGTGACTTTTCTTCACATTATTTCTTACAGTGGTCTCGTGGGCCGCAAAAAATGGCTTCGTGGGCCAGATGCGGCCCGCAGGCCGCCTTTTGGAAACCCCTGGTCATGTATCTACAGTAAAACGTAGGTTAAAAGATCAGCATTTGTTAGCTCACCATCTGTGCAAGAAACTATTCATAAGCGCATGCAATAGGAAGAAGAGACTCGCCTTTGCAAAAGAGCACTGTAACTGGACACAGCAGGAGTGGTCTGGGTTATTATTATGGAGCAATGAAAGCAAATTTAATATGATGTCATCTTATGGTAGGCTAAAATATGTTTGTTGCCGTAGAAATAAAAGATACCATCCACGCTACCAGGTTCATACTGTAAAACATGGAAGTGGGAATGTCAGATCTGAGATGCTTCTCTGCTAAAAACAAGCATTAGAACTGGATTAACAAAATAAGAAATGACCTTAAATTGGGTGGAATCACAAAAAAAGGCATCGAAAATAGGGAATTTTGATCCAAAGTTCACAATTGACAAGTTGATCAAGAAGACAAACTCAGGAAAGGACCAGAGCAACTTGGACCTGAGAGACCATAGAAAAAGAAATAAAGAATTATGGGTACAAAAGAAGACAAGTTAACACCACTAAATAGCATAATTTTAAATGTGATTATTTGATACTAATTATAAGATAATAAGAAAAATTGGAAATAGTTGTGGCTTATGAGATACAGTACACACACTTCCAACATTTGTCAGGTGTTAAAAAAGGGAAACCATCATCTTCGTGACCTTTTTCTCAAATTATTGGGGTCGATACTTATTTTAGATTGGGCCCTGCTTATTTTTAATTTTTTCTTCATGGCTGGATGCCCTACCTGACGCCAACCCTGTGTAGAGGAATGAGTTTCTAATGTCGTTGATGGTATGTTCTGTATGCAGATGAAGATGAGTGTATTAAGGTGAACAGAAACCTAGTTCCCGAGCCAGAACCCAGTAAGCTGAACATTCAATTGAAATGGAAAATCATGAAATATCATTTTAATGATGTCTTAGCAATGGGATTCAAAAGTTCTCCTCTCCCTAATGTGTAAAAGTAGCTACTATATAATTGTGGTTCTAGTATGATTGACTTTTTGTAAATGTCCTAGAATATTCTGGCAGAATTGCAATGAGAGTGATGAGAACCATCATTATCATCATCACCACCACCATAATCATCATCAGTCTCCAGTTGTCCATGTGCTGTGTAAAACTGCCCTTTACTTCTGTCTGTTGAGGAAGGACTCTTCTTGCTGGATCTGCTCCCACTCCAGTCCTGGTTCTCTCACATCTGTCCAACTTTATCAAGTCACCTTTTCCTTGGCCTACCCCTGGATTTTTTGCTTTCAGTCTTCGTATCCAGCCATTTTCTTGCTGTTCTATGTGGGTCCAGCCATTTGGCACGCCCAAACCACTTTAGCCTGGCCTTTGACAGGGTTTTTGCTCAATGACTGTTTAACATGGGCCTGTTGTCTTATCACTTCATTTTAGATCTTATTCTTCCATGTTTTTGATCTGTTGTTTTCAAATATGTCATCTTCACAGCTTGGAGGGTTGTATTCAATAATAATTTGTTTCCTCTTACAGAATGTGTTAAATGTGCTAGAATATTGGCTTCTCTGTCAGTTCTTGATCCATGTAGATCTATGGAACTTTTGGTCAGTATCAAAGGTCGTTAAGAAATATCTGGGATTTAAAAATTTCCCTACAGAACAGTATACTTCGACCTAATGGCCTACTACTGCCTGATAAGGATTGCATGAGTTCTTAGGTCATTGACACACAGCTGTTGCATGCTTTATTGAGCCAGTATTTGACATCCTGGATTACTTATCACTGTTTAATTTTGAATAACAAGTTTTTGAAATGTTTTCATCCAGATATTGTGTGTGATGTCAGTTACTTAGTCCTTGAACAAATGCGTGCTCAGATCATGGGACCTTGGTCATTTGATATGCATGGCCAGAATTTTAGCTGATATGAGGAATGTGATGGCAGTGGACATTGCCTGATCAACAGATCAGACACCAATGAGCAGAACTATGAAACGAAAATATTCATGGGAATGAAACTTGAGGCTTCCCAATTTCAAAATGTGCATGTCATTTGCACTTAGATTAAAATACACACAAGGTCCATGTTTATAATCTAGATGGGTACTATGTATTCAAGGATGATGTGATTGTAGTAACAGCTATCAACAAGGATGAGAGGTCCACCTATTCAATACTGTATATAATATGTTGATATTATTTATTACATCGGGACTAGTTTTGACTCTTGTATTGGGTCATCTTCAGTCTTAAATTATAAATGGAAAACATTAAATGTGACTTGAAAACACCAACACCTAATATAACACTATTGGCATGTCATGAAGCATTGATGTAATATGTTGTAGTTACACAGGAGTTCATTAAAATCAATGTCTCTTGTACATATGTCCAACACTTTTCCTTTTAAGGATCTTAATATAAAACAGTACGATGAGTCCATTAAAATTGATGTCTCTTGCACGTATGTCCAATACTTTTATGTCACTTTTTCTTTTAACAAAATCGTAGTCTTAATATAAAATAGTATAACCTTGCACTTATGTCGTACCTTTTTATATTAAAACTATGATTTCCTTAAAAGAAAAAGTGACACACAAGTGTTGGACATATATGCAATGTAGTGTTTTATATTAAGACTACCAATATCTTAAAAGAAAAAGTGTTGGATATATGTGCAAGAGACATCAAATCTAATGGACTCATGTGTAACCACAACATATTTCATCAGTGCTTCAAGTCATGCCAGTGTTATTATATTAGGTATTGGTGTTTTCAAGTTACATGTAATGTTCTTTTCAATTTATAATTTAAGGCTGATTCATTTCATATGATGTAGTAACAACTAGAGGAATTAGCCTTAGCCTTTCCTCTAAAGACCTTTTTGTTTTGTTTGGGAACTCACAAGGAAACGACTCGCCACCTGCCTTCAGTTCACAAGTCAAACAGCCTGTTATTCCTAGACATATGAAACAAGTACTTGGCTTTGCTCTTACAGGAATCACCCGTCTTACCAAGCAAGTTGGCTGCATAGTTTGTGCCACTTAGCTGTGAACTTGCATACAGGAGGTGATGGGTTCAATCCTCACTGTTGGCAGCCCTAAAGAGGGTTTTAACACTGTACCTTAATTAAGACAATAATTGCTTCTTTCCCAATCATAGCACTGTCCTATTCCATCATTGCCATAAGACCTGACTGAGCTGGTGTCACATAAAATCAATAACAAAGAAAAAAAAAAAAAAAGGAAAAATGAATCGCCTGTTGGTGTTATACTACATGGCTTGAACCTACACAAGTTGGAAGATACGTGGTCTATTACACTTACTCTAAACTTTTGCCTTATGCTGTATATTAAGTAAGAATTCAAGGAGAGAACACATTTTCGTCTCCCCTGCTATCCACGTCATGTTCAATAAATACACATTCCACAGATATTTCTTTCTTAATCCGTTTACCCTCCAGGGTTGGTTTTTCCTTGGACTCAGCGAGGGGTCCCACCTCTACCGCCTCAAGGGCAGTGTACTAGAGTGTGAGACATTGGGTTGGGGGAGAAACTGGGGAGGAGCACCAGTACCTCACCCAGGCGACCTCATCTGCTATGCTGAACAGGGGCCTTGCGGTGGGATGGGAAGATTGGAAGGGATAGATACGGAGGAGGGAAGGAAGCAGCCATGGCCTTAAGTTAGGTACCATTTGCCTGTAGGAGAAGTGGGAAACCATGGAAAACCACTTCTAGAGGATGGTTGAGGTGAGAATCGAAACCCCTCTACTCGGTAGACCTCCTGAGGCAGAGTGGACCCTGTTCCAGCCATCGTACCACTTTTCAAATTTCTTGGCAGAGCCGGGAATCGAACCCGGGCCTCCGGAGGGGGATGGCAGCTAATCACACTAACCACTACACCACAAAGGCAGACATTTCACAGATATACCTATTTAAATAACGGATTATCACTTTTTTGTGACATCAAACATTCGGAATCCTTCATCTTCAGCCAACAGAATAAAATAAGAAGCAGAGTTCCCAACTGCTTCTTCATAAAATCTCTCTGCCACAACACAGATAAGCCTACAGCAAGGGATACAAATACCTCCAAATGGTATAAATCTGTGTTTGATCCAGTTCTTTGAAATAACAGAAATTAGTGTATCTGATTTTTTATATGGTTTCTTAAGTAGAAGATGATGCTTGTTGTTTAAAGGGGTCTAACATCTAGGTCATCGCCCTCCAAGTAGAGGCGTAGATTTACTCTGACCAAGCAAGTGGCTGTGTGGTTTGAGACACATATTAGCTTGCTTTCGGGAGATAGTGAGTGTGAACCTCACTGTCGGTAGCCCTGAAGATGGTTTTCTGTGGTTTCCTATTTTCACGCCAGGCGAATGCTGGGGCTATACCTTAATTAAGGCCATGGTTTCTTCCTTCTCACTCCTAGCCTCCCCCTGTGGTGGGTGGGGCAGTAGAATAACACCTACGGTATCCCCTGCCTATCGTAAGATGCAACTGAAAGGGGTCGCAGGGGCTCTTAACTTGGGAGCGTGGGTTGGCGACCATGGGGGCCGTACGCTGAGTCCTGGCATTGCTTCCACTTAGACTGCTTGTGCCAGACTCCTCACTTTTATCTACCGTATCCTATCTGATCTCCTTTGTTCAAATCTTGTTATTTTCCGACCCCGACCGTATTAAAGCATTCGAGGACTAGGGAGTCGTTCATTTTCACGCCCTTCATAGCCCTTATCTTTCTTTGGCAGATACCTTCATTTTTTCGAAATGTCGGACCCCTTCCATTCCCCCGCCCCTCCATTAGTGTTAATGGATGATTGCCAAGTTCTGCTTGCTCTTAAAACAATAATCATCACCGCCACTCATAGCTCATTCCTGTCCCATCGTCGCCATAAGACCTATCTGTATCGGGGCGACGTAAAAAAAAAAAAAATCTCTGACTGCCATGTCAGCTACGTCATATTTAAGAATGCCAAGAGAGGGATTTTAAGCTACTCCTCAATTATGTTCCCCAAAGCTGTGTATAATCTATTCCTGTCAGATTAGAACAGCCGTAAATTATTGATAGAGTCGGGAATCAAACCTGGGCCAGTCATCAAGGAAAGTACTACCTAAGTTAATCCCTATTGGCTATATTATAGATCACCCTTTTGTGTCACCTCTACAAGATCTTTGAAAGAATGCTTCTTAATCGTCTTGCACCATCTGTGGAGCCTTTGTTAATCCCAGAGCAAGCTGGTTTTAGGCCAGGCATGAACTGTACTGCACACTTAGTAAACCTAACACAGTATATAGAAGATGGTTTTCAATCCCGAAAAATCACAGGGGTAGCGTTTGTAGACCTTTCTTGTGCCTATGACACCGTACAACATCAAATCATGTTACAAAAACTGTACAGCCTTACAAAGGATTTCAAGTTTACCAGAATTGTTGCTGCCCTTTTACAGAACCGACGATTCTTTGTTGAATTTCAGGGTCAGCGAAGTCGATGGAGAACACACGGTCTTCCTCAAGGAAGTGTGCTGGCTCTCTTACTTTTCAGTATATATACCAACGACCAGCCACATCCACCTCATACTAAAAGCTTCCTGTACGCTGATGATCTGGCCTTAGCTACTCAGAGTGAATGCTTTGAAAGAGTAGAAAACAATCTCACTTCAGCATTGGATATTTTGTCTCACTACTTTGAGATCAATAATCTCAAACCAAATCCATCAAAAACTCAAGTATGTGCTTTCCATCCGAAGAACAAACAAGCATCAAGGAAGCTGCAAGTGAATTGGAAGGACAAAGTCCTAGAACATAATTACACACCGAAATCCATGGGTGTTACTTTGGATCGTTCTCTAACTTACAGTTCAAACATCAAGGCAAAGGTCTCCTCTCGGAACTCCCCGCTCCACCCTCATACGGTAAGGACAACAGACTTAGCACTTTGTTACTCAGCAGGGGAGTATGCTAGTCCCGTTTGGTATAAATCTACACATGCCAGAAAGGTCGATGTCGCCCTGAATGAAACATGCAGACATATTACAGGATGTCTGAAACCAACACCAACAGACAAACTGTACTCCCTTGCAGGAATAGCCCCTCCTGAGATCAGACGCGAAGTAGCTGCAAATGTGGAAAGGTTAAGAGCTTCTACCAGCTCAGCCCACCCTCTACATGGAGACAAACTACCACCCACTCAATTGAAGTCCAGGAACAGTTTTATGCACTCCTCATCCCCCGCTAGTGCAGATGCAAGGAAGACCAGACTTCTATTCTGGAGTCAGAAGACCCCTTTTCACCCAGAACGCTTGAAATTGGAGGAAAAGCTACCCCCTGGTCATGAATATACCTGGACTACATGGAAGGCACTGAACAGACTAAGAGCAGGTGTTGGAAGATCAAAGGACAATATGAAGAAATGGGGCCCCCTGAAGGGGGATCAGACCCTATGTGAATGCGGCGTGGTGCAAACAACAAGGCACCTTATTAATTGCCCTCTATGCCCTGTTAAATGCACAGAACTTGATCTGGTACAGACCAGTATCATTGCTATTAACGTGGCCAAATTCTGGGCCGATATTTTGTAAATAACTGTTTAATTTTATGTAATATTATAATTTCATATATTTTATCTAATTTGCAATCTGTAATCTATATTGTGCTTCTGACACGAATAAATACATTATTATTATTATTATTATTATTATTATTATTATTATTATTATTATTATTATTATTATTATTACCGAGCGAGTTGGCCGTGCGGTTAGTGGCGCGCAGTTATGAGCTTGCATTCGGGATATATTTGGTTCGAACCGCACTGACGGCAGCCCTGAAGATGGTTTTCCGCGGTTTCTCATTTTCATACCAGGCAAATTAATTACTAAGGCCACGACCGCTACCTTCGCACTCCTAGCCCTTTCCTATCCCATCGTCGCCATAAGGCCTATCTTTGTCGATGCGACGTAAAACAACCTGTAAAAACAAAAACATGTTATTAAAGAAGAATCTTCTGGAGGAAACCAGGACTATAGAAGTATTCAAATGCAATAACAGCCATCAGCCATTGTTGGAACTTCAATTTTCACAGCTGTTGTTTTAATGGAAATCAGTTTAAGCTTTGAGGATATATTGTGTCATAGCTCTGTGACGTTATCAGAAGAAGAGATATCCCCACACCATTATTATCCTTAATCTGTCCCAAAGAGTGAGAACAGAATGTAGAGGACAATATGAGGAAGTAGTTCGGTGTGACACAAGATTCCTTGATTATTTATGTCAAAGTGGCCGTGCAGCTGAAGTTACATAATTAGAGACAAGTGGCATAGCCTACTCAAGTTCTTACTCAGGTTTCCTATCAACACAAAATGTGGTAAAATTGGCACAGTTTTGGCAGTTGAAAAAAGTATACTACATTTGGAGTTGCTTTACCCGTATCTTTCCTCACCCCTTAGTAACTATTTCTATTTGTTTTGTATTTTATTTTTAATTACACTTTATTCAGCGTCTTATTAGATGTTTCTGACAATATTCAATTTGGTCTTGCTAGGCTTTCAATGAACGAAATCAGGGCATTTTTCCGAGCGAAATTCGAATTTCAAAACCTTGATAATAATGAAAATAATTATTGTATGGCCTGAGTTGCCTGTGCTAGGCTTTCTCTGAACGAAATCGGGGCATTTTTCTGAACGAAATTCTCATTTCAAAACAAACCAAACCCCATGGCACTACAGCCCTTGAAGGGCCTTGGTTTACCAAGCAACCGCTGCTCAGCCCGAAGGCCTGCAGACTACGAGGTGTCGTGTGGTCAGCACGACGAATCCTCTCGGCCGTTATTTTTGGCTTTCTAGACAAGGGTCGTTAGCTCACAGTCACTCACGTAGGCTGAGTGGACCTCGAACCAGCCCTCAGGTCCAGGTAAAAATCCGCGTGCAGGCATTTTGACGTGATTCCCTCTAGGATGCCTGCCCGTCAATGTAGATGTTTCGTTCCAGCTCTGCCAGATAGCCTATGAAACCAGATCTCTCTTGAGTTTTGATTAATTTTGTCGAGTAAAGAGCAAATGTGTCACCAGTGATCTTTCCCATGCCGACATCGAACGGCATGGAATACCGAATGGACATTTTTTTCCGCTCTTTCGAAATCTGAGTTCCTCTGCCGGGTTTGAACCTGCGATCATGGGATCCGGAAACCGACTCACTACCACACCACCACTGCTGATCCACAGACGGAGCCAAACCCTAGATAATGCCCATATATAAAGTAAGACTTTGGCGTCCTCAAATTATCGATTTATAACGTCTAGTCTCTCTCTCTGAACATGTTAAGTGATGGACAGTTATGAAAAGTAGAGAGTAAATTGTCCGGCTCCGTGCGTAAATGATTAGCGTAGCGGTCTTCGGTTTAAAGGACCTCGGGTTCGATTCCCGGCCATTCTGGTTAATTCCTCTGGCTTAATATACACCTCTCCATTTTCACACAACAGAACACATTATCAGCCACCACAGAAACACGTGAATACATCCTTCGGATTGGCCTCAGGAAGGGTATCTGGGCCACATCAACTTGTAGTGAAAATGAAAATTCACAGCCTGTTTCCAGTCATTCCACCGGATCAGGAATGGACTACAGTGACTATATTTTATAGGAGGATACTTATATCTATATGTAGTCAACATATAGTCACTGTAGCATGGATTAAATCTAGCGGCGAGGATAGGAACTGTGCCGGCTGCCGAAGTCTGTCGCACTCCTCTGGGGCAATGAGTAATGACTGACAGATGAAATGGAGTGATATTGGAGTGTGTTGCTGGAGTGATGACAGGGAAAAGTGGAGTACCCGGGGTAAGACCTGTCCCGCCTCCACTTTCTCCAGCACATCTCACATGGAGTGACTGGAATTTGAACCACGGGACCCAGCGGTGAGAGGCCGGCGCGCTGTCGCCAGGGCCACTGAGGCTTTCTGTCAGCGTGTAGTGCCTACCCCCAAAAAACTGGAGAAAAGACGAGGAAGAGGAAGACGACGAAGAGACTGACTTGTGTACAATTTTCTCTGTTTTGGAGTAATCGGGACTTCTGCCAATCCTGACTGGCTTTAATCGGTAGCCGGGTTTTCACCAGAAAAATCTGAGGAATCCCGCTTAAATCGAGATACCTGGCAACCCGGCCCGCACACAGGATCTTTTTCAGGCGGGGGAATCAGAAAACTAATTTTATCGAGTGTGACTCTTGATATTATACAAATTGTAGTTGGTCTTTGCCTTCGATCATATGTCTTGGCAGTAGTGTAAACAGGATTGACCGAGGGGGTGGGGGGAGGGGGTTACAAAATTATGATAGTACACAATGAAGGTGTTTGTGCGTGTGGTGTGCGCATGCACGAGTTTCATAAGGACACTAATACAAGTAAATTATGTTGATATTCAGATTGCAGACCGGTACATTATAAAATCTTACATTAATAAACAGAACAAGAAAGTATGATCGAAGTAAATAATACTATCGCGAATGATGTGTTCAGATTACAGTGTAAAATCCAACTTTCGAGGCTTTTTAGAAAATAGGTCCAAGAGATATGTTGGTTTTACATTGTTTTCTCTATGAATATTCAAAAGAGCCAACTCTTTGAGTCGACTTTTACATATTTATTGCCATTTTCTGTTTATTTTCTTTTGAAAAGTTCAATGGGGGAGGGGGTTCTAACCCCAGTAATTCCCCTTGGCTATGACCCTGTTACGAGGTGTCGTGTGGTCTGTACGACGAATCCTCTCGACCGTTACCGGTACTCTTGGCTTTCTAGTCCGGGGCCGCCATCTCACCGTCAGATGGCTCCTCAATTGATTGTAATCGTAATCACGTAGGCTGAATGGACCTCGAACCAGCCCTCAGATCCAGGTAAAAATCTCTGACCTTGCCGGGAATCGAACTCGGGGCTGCCGGGTAAGAGTCGGGCACAATTTTAATATGCAAAGACAAAATTGTTTTGTCGTATGGATTTGAAACTTATAAATAGCTCAAATTTCTGCAAGAATATCAGACAGATAAAATTAAGTCGAGCTGCCTGGGGAATCGTGCTAAAATGTTTATCTTGGCGTCAAGGTTCACATTAATATGTCGGTTAGTAACTTGATATATCAGCCCATTCAGTCTCTTCTTTCATTATCGAGGACAAGTAAGTTTTCAGTCGATGCAGACAGGTAAAACTTCGCTCACAACTGCAACTTCATACAGGGAGGACAGCAAATATTTGAAGCAGTTTTTTTTTAATATATTTTTTTTTTATGTTTGGGAAGAAACTGAGCATTTCTGTAATGCTTCGACAGCGTTCTTAGGTCAACATTTTCCAGTTTTTCTTCTGTCTCGAATTCATATTTCACAACACTTCCTGAATTTGAGAGATTACTGTATGTGCGAACAGTTAGTTCACTGTAAATCTAGGTACGGTAAAATTTGGCGGTTTTTACTTGTGTATTTGCGTATATTCCGCCATCTATTGTGCTGGCATATATATGAAATGACCAGAAGTTAGCATGCTCAACAGCTACCTCGCAAATTGCTTAGTATTTTCTAGATGCAAGAGTTATAGTTGATTCTCTTTATTCTCTTCATTTTTAGTAGTTACCAACAAGAAACTACAATTCCCGCAAAAGCCTTAGCAACAACCATAATAATAATAATAATAATAATAATAATAATAATAATAATAATAATAATAATCGTATGGCCTCAGCTACCATGTGCAGACATTTCGATTTGACGCCATCTGTCTGCTCGTCAATTTCGACGTTCCGTTTTACTCTAGGTCCGTTAGATGGCAGACAGAGTAAACCGGATCTCTCTTGGGCGTCTATGGCTGAGATTTAATTAATTTTGTCGGGTAAATACCAAATGTATCACCAGAGATCTTTTACATGCCGACATCGTACGACATGATGGCTAGTAACTAGTATTACCCCGTGGTGGTTGGTGAAACAAATGCTACCAGGTGGTGGTGGTGGTGGTGGTGGTGATTATTGTTTAAGAGGAAGTACAACTGCGCAACCATCCTCCAAATGCTACCTTTTATTATTCTCTTACGTGCTTGTAAGCCCTACCTAGTATCTACCTGAAAAACGATTGTTACGCTTACTTCCATGGTTGTGAATTGGTCGCCGGAACACGCTCATTGAACGTCAAGGATCGAGGGCAAAGCAAGCAGGCCTACAGAACAGCAAATAGGCCGAAAATGAAAACGGTAATTACAGTATTTGCATAGTACCGACAAGAAAGATGATGATGATGATGATGATGATGATGATGATGATGATGCTTGTTGTTTTAAGGGGCCTAACATCGAAGGTCTTCGGCCCCGACAAGAAAGAGACCAATGTTAAATACGGATTAGTGGTAAAAATGACGTGTAATGAAATGGCTTTTAGTGCCGGGAGTTCCCGAGGATGTGTTCGGCTCGCCAGGTGCAGGTCTTTTGATTTGACACCCGTAGGCGCGTCGTGATGAGGATGAAATTATGATGTAGACAACACATACACCCAGCCCCCGTGGCAGCGGAATTAACCAATGATGATTAACATTATTGACCCTGCCGGGAATTGAACCCGGGACCCCTGTGACCAAAGGCCAGCGCTCTAACCATTTAGCCATGGAGCCGGACGTATGTCGTGGTGTCTAATGGGTATAATGGCCATAGAGCGAAAAATGGCGAAAATAGTTGTTTATTCTGAGGAGAAGAAATGGACGAGGCACAATATTGAGACTTCGTAGGAAGAACGACTCGTCTTCTTCTTCTTTATCTGTTTACCCTCCAGGGTCGGTTTTTTCTCTGACTCAGCGATGGATCCCACCTCTACCGCCTCAAGGGCAGCGGAAGAATGACTCACTTAGGTTTAAAAATTCGGGTAATGAATATAAAGCAAAAATAGGAAGAGAAAAGTAAAATTATTAAATAAAGAATACCTATATTGCACAGCTGTTTTCTGTATTTTTAAAAGTATATTGCAAAATAAAATAAGGGTAGTATGCAAGTTTGTCCTAGAATTTGTATAAGATTTACTATAGGACAGAAAAGAAAAAAAAAGTTATAATTTGTGTAATGGATGTCAATGTTAAGTTTAAAGAAATATTTAATATAGTAATACAGTAGACCAGGCCGGCCCCGCGATGTAGCGGTAGTATGCCTGCTTCTTAAGGCGCGTACACACTTGCGAGCATCGTAGTGTGAGCGGCTCGCGAGCCGCTCGCAAGTGTGTACGGGGTAACGAGCGTAAAGCGAGCATGTTTTGAGCCGCTCGCTGCGAGCCGACTGGAGTCGGTTTTCTAGGCGAGCACAAAGGGATGCTCGCGCTCAGTGTGGACGGCCAAGGAACGTGCTCGCAAGTGTGTACGGCTACAGTGAGCATCCCGCGAGCATGGCGCCCTGGTCGGATGAAGATGCGCTTACTTTAATAGACACTTATCGGACACATTCTGTTTTGTGGGACCCGAAAAGTGGCGATCACTTTAAAAAGAATGTGAAAGAGGATGCATGGCGGGATATTGGCACAACAATTGGACGACCCGCGGATGAATGTAAAAAGAAAATTATTTCTTTGTTTGCATCAATCCGGAGGGAAAGGAGCAAAGAGAAAAGCAGTTGCACTACTGGAAAAGGTAAGTTCTCGTGTTTAAATAAAATGAAGCTTGAACTTTCTTTTTGTACATGATGTATTCATTTATTATCTGTTTAAAATAACAACTGTAGTAAACAAGTAATGATATAATAATCAATAAATATCAAAAGTGAACACAGGTTGCAATTCAATAGGTAGTACCTATACAATACCGTATTCAATCAATTCAGGTACTGAAGGCTAGTGTACGAATCTCCTGTGGCAAGGAAGCGTAAAGTTACTGCTAACCTGAAATGTTAAGTACACATGTAATTCGGAAAGCGAACAAATCCCTTAATGAAAAAGTCAAAAAAGATAACTATAAATAGGTACTATTACAAAAACGTGAACGTGGTTCAAAATTATATGAGCTAAAAATTAATTTAAAAATTTGTTAGAAAGTTTGTAACTTTTTTGATGATTACTGATAAATAAAATCATGAATAAAAATATATAAATAAAATTACTCAAAAACTTAATAAAATTAATAAGCATAATTAACCGAAATGTCCGTAGTATGGGCGAAAGAGTTCACCAGAATGGATCCCTCGAATTTAGACAAGAGCATGATAAACTTTATATCCCAGGACGTGTACATAATGCTGCGTACTGGTACATCTGCTGCAGGCCTTACCTAACCTCCTGAAAACGACTAAATAGGTAGGAACTGCACCTAGGTTCATCAATAACTCCACTGATTCTAAAATAGCTAACTATATTCTTAACAAAATCCGTGCATGAGCACCTCATCAACACACAACATTATACATATAATACACACATAAAATATTGCTGGAAGACTCCATATTTACAACAACAACAATAATGAAAACCGTGTGAAAACGAAAGCGAGAACTAAGCTACCATTTGTAGATAGTCCGATGAACAATGTACATGTATCAAGATAAATACCCTTCACTGTCTCTATATCAATTCGACTTACCGATTCTCATAATCGGCAGTTATCACATCACACAGATACTGTACCTTGTACTACTGTGTTCATATATTTTAACACTTGTTGTAAAGATATATACACACGTCTGTCGATCCTCAACATAAATTATGGAAAGTCTGAGATAGCTTTCACCAACATATAATGCTAGGCCGCCACAAGTGCTACAATACTTAATGCGCAAGCACTCTCTACAATCAGCCACTTTCCACGAACATAACAAGACTACGCTCCACGAACGTTTGAAGTCCAGTCCATTGCAGCCATGCCACTCCAGTATCGTGTATCAGCACCACTTCCTTCCCGCACAGTGTCAGTTGTGGGTCTCTTCCGTAGTGATAGGTTGTAGTTGTCTTCCTTCTCGTTCCTTTACAATGTACTGCTTGTAGTTGTAGTAGTTACATTACAATGTCACCGGTTGCCGCCGTATGATCAACCTTTATAGACATCAACATCCCCCTCCTCTCAGATGATACGTCTGGACTGGTGCTTGCCCGTCAATCATGAGTGATCTCTACTGGTCAGTACCATGCCCTGAACTCATACTAGGTTCCAAGACAATAACAAACACTCGGGTTTATTAAATGACTCACCGAACTTCCCTAGTACAACAACATCAACAAACACATCTCATCAGACACTGGGATATTTACATGACTCATGGAATATCCCGACACAAGTACATCACAACAAACACTGGGGTAGCCACATGACTCAACCAAATTACCAGAGTTATTAAAGCAATGTTTTCCCACTCGTGCAAAACAAATTACTCATACCTACATATGTGGATGTCTTCCAGCTTACCAATATAAATGGCAAAATATACAAATGAAATACTGATGATAATAATAAATCGAATACTGACAATAATATCTCTAACTTGTACATATAATTCGGGGGTGTGATATATGTACTATCACAAGTTAAGGAAAATAAGTACGAACCTGTCTTGAGCAGAAATCGGAGAGCGAAGGTACGTTTCCTGTCTTGAAATTTTGTGACCTATTCTGTTCAGTAAATTATCAAAATCAGTAGGTGACATCCTGGTGAAATTTTTGTATTGACCACTAACGCTCTGGAACTTCATGTCCAACATTAATTCGGACCCAGTCCGCTTTTTGTACAGCTCAGTACGCCAATAGCGACGAGGTTTCTTTTGCTTATTTAAATAGGCTATAATCATAGCTGCGCCACTTGCTACCATCACAGCAAGCAGAGTTTCATGCTCAGAAGAAATCTTTGCATGGAATTCACAGACTGATCCTGCTTCCAAATGGCGAGCAATCGGCGAGCAAATGGCTCAAGCAGTGCTCGCGAGCCGCTCGGACATTTAATTTTTTTCACGAGCGGCTCATGAGCGGTTCGCGAGCCGCTCGGCTCGCAAGATGCTCGCAAGTGTGTACGCACCTTTAGCCGGCGGCCCCGTGTTCGATTCTCGGCCAGGTCAGATATTTTTAACGTTGATCTGAGGATTGGTTCGAGGTCCACTACGTGATTACCATGTAAGAGCTATCTGGCGGCCGAGAGGATTCGTCGTGTCGACCACATGGCATCTCGTAATCTGCAAGTCTTCGAGCTGAGCAGCGGTCGCTAGGTAGGTCGTTGCGCCGTATGGTTTGGGTTTGGTTTTTAGTAACAAGGAAACTTGAATGCATGTATATATATAAAAAGAGAATGGATCCCCATTTTTCAGATGATCTGATTCTACTGTATTCTATTATTGCTTAAGAATTACGGAAACGTATTTTGTGACGACTATATACTCAGTAACAGTGGCATAGGAAAACACAACATCTCTAGTGCAAATATAGGAAATCCCTGAAATAAGTACGATAATCCGAAAAAAGTCAAATTGCCCTCATATCTACTGTTTCTCTTTCCCTAAAGTTATTACAATAAAGGTAAGTAGTATACTATTTCTAACCACATCGATCATTCATAATTTGCTATACAGTATTACATACGTACATACATACATACATTATCATTATAGACTGTTATGCCTTTCAGCGTTCAGTCTGCAATCCTCTGTGAATTTACTAAACGTCGCCACAATCCTCGATTTGCAACTAGTGTTGTGGCCTCATTTAGTCCTATACCTTTTATCTTTGAATCGTTAGAAACCGAGTCTAACCATCGTCGTCTTGGTCTACCTCTACTTCTCTTGCCCTCCATAACAGAGCTCATTATTCTCCTAGGTAACCTATCCTCCTCCATTCGCCTCACATGACCCCACCACCGCAGCCGGTTTATGCGTACAGCTTCATCCATCGAGTTCATTCCTAAATTAGCCTTTATCCCCTCATTGTGAGTACCCTCCTGTCATTGTTCCCATCCGTTTGTACCAGCAATCATTCTTACTACTTTCATGTCTGTTACTTATAACTTATGAATAAAATATCCTGAGTCCACCAAGCATTCGCTCCCTTAAAGCAAAGTTGGTCTGAAAACAGACCGATGTAAAGATAGTTTCGTCTGGGAGCTGACTTCTTCTTACAGAATACTGTTGATCGCAACTGCGAGCTCACTGCATTAACTTTACTACATCTTGATTCAATCTCACTTACTATATTACCATCCTGGGAGAACACACAACCTAAATACTTGAAATTATCGACCTGTTCTAACTTTGTATCACCAATCTGACATTCAATTCTGTTGAATTTCTTACCTACTGACATCAATTTAGTCTTCGAGAGGATAATTTTCATACCATACTCATTGCACCTATTTTCAAGTTCCAAGATATTAGACTGCGGGTTTTCGGCACAATCTGCCATTAAGACCGAGTCGTCAGCATAGGCAAGACTGCTTACTACATTTCCACCTAACTGAATCCCTCCCTGCCATTTTATACCCTTCAGTAGATGATCCATGTAAACCACG
Organism: Anabrus simplex; assembly: GCF_040414725.1. Taxonomy (NCBI): domain Eukaryota; kingdom Metazoa; phylum Arthropoda; class Insecta; order Orthoptera; family Tettigoniidae; genus Anabrus; species Anabrus simplex. The sequence continues at coordinate 168,578,186 of NC_090279.1, read as the reverse complement.
AACAACAAAGGTGAAAGATCACAGCCTTGTCTAACCCCTGTAAGTACCCTGAACTCATTCTACCAATAATTCTAACTGAAGCCCAATTGTCAACATACATGCCTTTGATTGCTTTTAATAATCTAAATTTAATTCCATAGTCCCCCAGTATGGCGAACATCTTTTCCCTCAGTACCCTGTCATATACTTTCTCTAGATCTACGAAACATAAACACAATTGCCTATTCCTCTCGTAGCATTTATCAATTACCTGGCGCATACTGAAAATCTGATCCTCACAGTCTCTCTGTGGTCTGAAACCACACTGGTTTTCATCCAACTTCCTCTCAACGACAGATCGCACCCTCCCTTCCAAGATGCCAGTGAATACTTTGCCTGGTATACTAATCAATGACATACCTCGATAGATGTTGCAATCCTTCCTGTTCCCTTGCTTATAGATAGGTGCAGTTACTGCTTTTGTCCAATCTGAAGGTAGCTTACCAACACTCCACGCTAATTTGACTACTCTATGAAGCCATTTCATCCCTGCCTTCCCACTATACTTCACCATTTCAGGTCTAATTTCATCTATTCCTGCTGCTTTATGACAATGGAGTTTATTTACCATCCTTTCCACTTCCTCAAGCGTAATTTCACCAACATCATTTTCCTCCTCCCCATGAGCTTTTCTGTTCACAACATCACCAGGATGATTTCCTTTTACATTGAGAAGATGTTCAAAATATTCCCTCCACCTCTCCAGTGATTCCCTGGGGTCTGTTATGAGTTCACCTGAATTACTCAAAACACTGTTCATTTCCCTTTTCCCTCCCTTCCTGAGATTCTTTATTACTGTCCAGAAAGGTTTTCCTGCTGCTTGACCTAGCCTTTCCAGGTTGTTACCAAAATCTTCCCACGACTTCTTTTTGGATTCAACAACTGTTTGTTTCACTCTGTTTCTTTCATTTACGTACAAATCCCTGTCTGCCTCAGTCCTTGTTTGGAGCCATTTCTGATAAGCCTTCTTCTTACGTTTACAAGCTGCTCTCACTTTTTCATTCCATCAAGATGATCGCCTTTTCCCATCTTTACACACAGTTGTTCCTGAGCATTCCCTTGCTGTTTCTACTCAGCATCCCTGTATGCCACCCATTCACTTTCTATATCCTGAACCTGGTTACGGTCTACTGTTCGAAACTTCTTACTAATCATATCCATGTACTTCTAATTTCCTCGTCCTGGAGATTTTCTACCCTTATTCGTTTGCAGACAGATTTCACTTTCTCTACCCTAGGCATAGAGATACTTAGTTCATTACAGATCAGATAGTGGTCTGTATCATCGAAAAATCCCCGGAAAACTCGTACATTCCTAACAGATTTCCTGAATTCGAAGTCGGTTATGATATAGTCTATTATGGATCTGGTACCCCTAGCCTCCCATGTGTAGTGGTGAATAGCCTTATGCTTGAAGAATGTATTCGGAACTGCTAAACTGCTAGCACAGAAGTCCAGCAAACGCTTCCCATTCCCATTAGCTTCCATATCTCCCCCACATTTACCAATCACCCTTTCGTATCCTTCAGTTCTATTCCCAACTCTCGCATTGAAATCGCCCATTAGCACTATTCTATCCTTGCTGTTGACCCTGACCACGATGTCACTCAATGCTTCATAAAACTTGTCAACTTCATCCTCATCTGCACCCTCACATGGTGAATACACGGAGACAATTCTAGTCCTAGTTCCTCCAACTGACAAATCTACCGACATCATTCGCTCATTTACGTGCCTAACAGAAACTATGTTGCGTGCAATGGTATTCCTGATAAAGAGCCCTACCCCAGACTCTGCCCTTCCCTTTCTAACACCCGTCAAGTACACTTTATAAACTCGTATCTCTTCCTCGTTATCTCCCCTTACCCGAATATCACTTACTCCTAGCACATCCAGATGCATCCTCTTTGCTGACTCAGCCAGTTATACTTTCTTTCTTCCATAAGCCCCATTAATATTGATAGTTTCCCATCGAATTCCATTTTGTTAGCCAGGTTGTTTCCAAGGAGCCCCTCGCCTGTCAAATGGTAGTGGGACTCCATTACTCCCATAGGTCCGAGGCCTGCTTAAAATGTTCTGAGCTCGGTAAATTCATGAAGCGGTTGCTACTGTACTTGCACATAGTCCAAGTGAGAATCTCCCCTCTAACAGGTTATGGACCACCGGTGAATTAGCAACTGGTATCCCGACTCTCAGGACCACTTACTAGGCCACTACGGTAACCCTCACCATGATACAGTATTACTTCTTTTTAAATTCATAAAGTTCTTAACATTTCTCTGAGCAAAAGTTACTGTTTCTCTGAGCAAGTTAAGAATTTTAGTGCTAGAAACATTAGCCTGTATTGAATCTAGAATAAACTCAAAATTTTCCGTAGGTAGGGTAGGGGAGGTGGTTGTTGCGGGCCTGCTGGCAACCCTGATTCAGTTTCTTGATTCAATATCGTTAAGGGAGGGGAATAGAAAACAAATCTATTGCTTAGAAGGCCCAGCGAATTCCAGTGGGATGGTGTAATACCTATCTTGTACATCTCAACATGTGGTTACCAACCGAGTTGGCCGTGCCATTAGGGTCGCGCAGCTGTGAGTTTGCATTCGGAAGATAGTGGGTTCAAAACCCACCGCCGGTAACCCTGAAGATAGTTTCCCGTGTTTTCCCATTTTCACACCAGGCAAATACTGGAGCTGGGACTGTACCTTAATTAAGGCCGCTATCTTTCAAATCCTAGTACTCTTCTATCCCTCCGTCGCCGAAAACCTTGGTTGCCTTCGTGCGAAGTTAAACAAATAGCAAAAAAATAAAAAATAAAAAATGCAGTACCTGGGATTTTTGTGTCTGTGCTTGTGCGGGAAAATATCGAGAACCTCAGAACATATTTTCATGCGGTTTTCACCATTGTATAGAGACTTTGTAAAGGAAGGCTTAGGTGTATAAAGCATCAATCTACGACCAAAGAGAGCCGAACAGTGGCGATTGTCGTGAAGAAGTCAAAACAAACAGGATGTCAAAGCGTTCTCTTGGCTTTCATCGCCTGAAACTGTCAACTTTTCCCAAAGATAGCCCTCGGTAAGAGTTTTTAATAGTTTACTGTAAAAATTCAACCTTACCGAGCGAGTTGACCTTGCGGTTAGGGGCGCGCAGCTGTGAGCTTGCATCCGGAAGATAGTGGGTTCGAACGCCATTGTCGGCAACCCTGAAGACGGTTTTGCGTGGTTTCCCATTTTCATACCAGGCTGTACCTATCTGTGTCGGTGCGACGTAAAGCCACTAGCAACGATACTTTACCATGGTCGGAACTGTCGATTCGACCTGCCTGAAAGGTAGACTAGGAAAATATGTGCTTCAGCAGCTCCTTCCTGCTCTCCTATACAATTAGTGAAATGTCACCTTCGATAATTTACCTCTGGCATCGAGAATTTTAAGGTTGAAATTTTATTTGATTACAATTTGTTTTACGTCGCACCGACAAGTCTTATGGCGACGATGGGATAGGAAAAGCCTAGGAGTGAGAAGGAAGTGGCCGTGGCCTTAATTAAGGTACAGCCCCAGCATTTGCCTGGTGTGAAAATGGGAAACCAATCTCAGGGCTGGCGACAGTGGGATTCGAACCTACTATCTTCCGGATGCAAGCTCACAGCCGAGCGCCCCTAAAGGGGCCCGTAGACGTGCAATAAATAGAATCGTGTGGAGATAGTATTGCTGGTTGTGCAATATATTGTGCAAAAGCGGTCATAGACGTACAGTATGCGTGGCAATATATAATCGGTCTATGCCGGTATTTTGTTTGGTGAACACTCTTTTCTGTATCACGAAGTCGCTCCACTTCCTTCCGGAAGTTTGTACGCAGAGAACTGATTTTTCTTAAAAAATAACTTCTTGCTTGTCGGCGTTCGGGTATTTTTCGCAATATTTTTCAGTAAGCACCTCATTCTCTTCACCCTTTTCAACGCGATTACTGTTATCTTTGCTCTTAACGTCCCAAAGAGCGGGAAGGCTTCAGTAAACTCCAAAATACACTTTTTCACCATCTGTTTGTCTGCCATCACGATACATTCTTTCCCACTTGTTGATACCAACTGGCGGGAGGACACGATTTGCGCAATATATATCTCAAAATTTTTTGATTTCGTACAATATATTGCACAACCCCTCAATATTAAATACACACTATCAATTATATTGCATAAACCCCGATATTGCGTAACAATATTGCACATCTATAGGCCCCTTAACCGCACGGCCAACTCGCCCGGTGTAAACTATCGTAAGAGCGCGGCGGACGGCATAAGGTTGATCACTACCATCGTTTATAGCTGGTTTCTCCTTGCACATACGATGATACCACATAGCTAGGGAGCTGCGTTTTTCGCGTTTGCGATAACACCGACTTTTAAAAAAATATTCCCTTAAAATGCTTGAGAAACTGTTACCTATACATAACGTTGTTAACAATTCGAGAATTGGACAGATTTATTTCGCGAAATAAAACCAAATGAGACAACACGAATACCGATATGTCAAATTTATAAATTTTATATGCATAAGTGTTTAGTCCAGTATTCATCATTAACAGAAATGTCGATTCAGCACTAGTGGAAAACAGTCTGTTCCATTCTTTAAAAATGAGAATGATTGAGTGATCACAAAAGGGTACCTATAGTGAACTTAAAGAATAAACCAATCAAATTGCGAGATGGAAAAATAAATATTGTGAAAGTTCTGATTACAGTAGTTCGCTTGACAGTCATCCTGAGTTTAGTGGCAGAACTGTGCAATCAGTGTGGTGACCATGTGCTAATGTAGACTGTGAACGTTTCTCTTCTGGCTACTGAGGAGTTTTGACCGACTTGCGTTGCAACAGGAAAGGGACAATGTTCTCCTTTGACAGTTAGAAAAAAAAGCCTTCATATTATGCCTTCTTCAGTGATAATTGAATGATAAAAATGTGTCTCTTTAAATAAAACTAACACTTTGTTCTTCAATAATTTATTTACATGAAAAAGTACCTTTAAAAATCCTAAAAACATGATTAAAAATAACGCGAAATTCTTAAAAATAACCCCGATTTCAACCAAAAAAGAAAAAAAAGAAAAAGAAAAATGCAGGTCCCTACGCATGCTTACCTTCTGTTCCTACGCAACATACACATACCGTAGTGTATCCATAATAAGACACGACCAGAACAAGTCACATATGATAAAAACCTCAAATTCGTCGTTTATGCATTTACGATAGTTTACCGCTGACGTCCACGTTAGGAACCATACTTGGAGATTAATCACATAATGCTTATCAAAATAAATTTTATATGCACCTTAACAGTAACCCGCCTCGTCGCCATGATCGTTAAGGCGTTGAAGTCTAAACGGTCTAACACCGTGGTTAGCCGGTTCGAGTCCCGTTGGCAGAAAAAAGTTTTCACCGCCATAATGTTGGCCGGAGGGTAGGGGAGGTGGTGGTGTACATGAAAAAGTATCTTTAAAATCCCAAAATATGATTAATAACATGATTAATCACCAGATTATGTGCCCAAAGCCTGGAATTAAATTCCAAACCTCTTTGCAGTGCTCATATGGAGTGTCCTCATACTTTTCAGGCAGTGGAGGTGAACTGCATGTACTATTCCAACCAAATACAAGACTTCCTGCCATTCTTAAATTTCTGGCAGTACCGGGAATCGACCCCCCCCCCCCCCCCCCTAGGAAGGCAGCTAATAACACTAACCGTTACGCTACGGAGGCGGACCTCGTATGGAGTGAGAGCATATGACGCTGTTGATGGTGATTTATCCGACGGATTGAGACGTTAAGCTTTGCGCAGACCCCTTGGTGCTATTCGACAGGAGTAGGCTATGTGTCGGCACCGGGTTTCACCCTCTCCCTTCCTACTATCATATCTCACGTCATTCGTTTGATCTCATTAACTCCTCTGATGAGGTTGACATCAGAAAGGGCATCCGGTCAACAAAAAAAAGACGCTTGGAGTTCGAATCCCACTGTCGGCAGCCCTGAAGATGGTTTTCCGTGGTTTCCCATTTTAAACCAGGCAGATGACTCGTTGGCTGAATGGTCAGCGTACTGGGCTTCGGTTCAGAGGGTTCCGGGTTCGATTTCCGGCAGGGTCGGGGATTTTTACCTTCATTTGGTTAATTCCAATGGCCCGGAGGCTGGGCGTTTGTGCTGTCCCCAACATCCCTGCAACTCACACACCACACATAACACTATCCTCCACCACAATAACACGCAGTTACCTACATAATGCAGATGCCGCCCACCCTCGTCGGAGGGTCTGTCTTACAAGGGCCGCACTCGGCCAGAAATAGCCACACGAAATTATTATACCAGGCAGATGTTGGGGCTGTATCTTAATTCAGGCCACGACCACTTCCTTCCAACTCCTAGGCCTTTCCTATCCCATCGTCGCCAAAAGACATCTGTGTCGGTGTGACGTAAAGCCATTAGAAAAAAATAAACCCACAAAACGCCGCGACAGATTCATCTCACCTCATACCCGACCCCGTAGAGAAACTGGACAAAGGTTGAACAAACCTTAATAGTCTTAAAATAAAAATGACCTTTATAGTATACTATTTTCAGGAATGATTTATAAGTTATCGTCGTTTTAATATTTTTAATGACGTGTGGCCTCCGAAAATGCCTCGGGCAGGTCTTGGACTCCTTATAGGCGACGTGCGCGTCTGTGAGTATGGTGTATCTATGACGAATATTAATACTTAAGACGACACACACACTCACAATCAGCCCCCGGAATTAACAAATATAGGGTAAAATGCTCGACCTGGCCGGGAATCGAACCCGGAGCCCCCCTGGATCAAAGGTCAGCACGCTAACCATTTAGCCATGGAGTCGGACGTCATTTTAGTGAATGTGAAGGAATGTAGAAAGGAGCGAGCTTTTTCGGTACTATTGGCAGGCGGCCGGACGGGCCATGGGGAAACGTCACATTGAGCTAAGTACAGTTGCTCAAAGAAAAAGTACATGTTGTATAGCAAGGAAGGCCATTCTAAAGAAAAGAAATTTGTTTACTTCACTGCCTGCTCGATCTGCATCCGATGGCTGCTTATACTGCCTGCTCATTCCATAATCAAACGTGTAACACGACTTACAAACAATCTGCTGCTAGATGGCAGCACCAGACGTACCCACTTACCGCGTCAATAGAGCTAGATAAGCATACAAGCAACATTTTAAATCTGAAAGTAACAGAAAAATTAAAGAATTGTACGCATAAAGTGGTGCTCTAGAGAGTGATAGCTTCAGGACTTTTCGAGAAAGAGGTTTCGACGAACAAGAAAACCTGGAAACTTTGTTTGTATGGTACTTCCCTACATTACTAAGTAGAGGTTTCACGAATCTGGCCACCACATTTTCTGACACAAGTTCCTGGTGCTTATTATTACTAAAACGCTTTAAAATCTTACACTGGCACAAAGAGGGTAGAACATGGTTTTTTTTATAGTCTGGAGCAGTTGCAGATTTCTTGCAGTACGGTAGAGCCGCCTCAACAAATTTCTGTAGCACCATAATTAGGCCAATAAATCGTTGCTGGGGATAGCGCAGTTCATCAATGGGGATGCATTAACTGAGGTGGAAACGTTATTCACCGAGCTCGATAGCTGCAGTCGCTTAAGTGCGGCCAGTATCCAGTATTCGGGAGATAGTAGGTTCGAACCCCACTGTCGGCAGCCCTGAAAATGGTTTTCCGTGGTTTCCCATTTTCACACCAGGTAAATGCTGGGGCTGTACCTTAATTAAGGCCACGGCCGCTTCCTTCCCACTCCCAGCCCAGCAGTTCCCTGTCCCATCGTCGCCATAAGACCTATCTGTGTCGGCGCGACGTAAAGCAACTAGCAAAAAAAAAAAAAAAAAAAACCGTTATTCAAACACGTGCTGCATTCTGTTTTTCCTTCGATTACACGCACTAAATAAATACACACTAATGCCTGGGAAGCAGTTTCTAAAGTGACACACACCGACTCGATAGCTGCAGTCGCTTAAGTGCGGCCACTATCCAGTAATCGGGAGATAGTGGGTTCGAGCCCCACTGTCGGCAGCCCTGAAGATGGTTTTCCTGGTTTCCCATTTTCACACCAGGTAAATGCCGGGGCTGTACCTTAATTAAGGCCACGGCCGCTTCCTTCCAATTCCTAGGCCTTTCCTATCACATCGTCGCCGTAAGGCATATCTGTGTCGGTGCGACGTAAAGCAAATAACAAAACAAAAAAAAAACAAAAAAAAGTGGCACACAATGACTTAGGGAGCTCACGAACATCTTCCAGTAAATCAAGTACATACTCAGCGGCACCACTGGTTCTGTTCCGTCAAGTCCGGGAGAGGATATTAAGGCAGATTTTTTGTGGATAACGTTAGCACCATCGGTGAACATTAAAATACCGGATTTCAGAATTCTCTTTATGGAATTCTGAGCAGCCCGGGAGTCAGTCATGTCATTGCACCCTCCTCCCATTCTTATAGAACTAAACATGGCTTCAACTGGATCTCCTGGAAAGGCCCGTGTCCTGGAATGAAATACCACGGCATTCTGGTTTCCCTTTCTTTGATTTGCAGAAAGGCATGCAGCAGTACACCATTTTCACTGGAAACAAGTACAGTACTACCCTATTTCCCGCTATTTCATTCCGACAAGTCTGGAGCCGGTTGGTGCTGCCACCTGCTGTGGGTATTTGTAAACGGAGTGTTTCATTTAGTCACCGCCGTCTCGATCCTCTTATACTGCCTGCTCTATGGCACTATTTTAACACAGGAAGGCGCGACTACCAATATTTCTCCAAGTCGCCGTAAGAGTGCAGCAGTAGACGCACAATCTTCGCTGTCAGTGTGGTTGGATTGCACCGTGTTGTTGGTGCATGAATGTGTGGAAAACCTGAGTTATTTCGTACAACGGGTAAACGTACAAGCGATATGTTGTATATAACAGTGAAATGAATTAATCATGTTATGCTTATAGATATTTCAAAAGTGATTTTAAGGTGTTGGTACTTGTTTCTTTCCGTTTGTGCAAGGTATATTTTTCGCAGAACTGAAACTTCAGATTCTTTCCCCGAAATATTCAACTGTTGTGTACAATTTTGCCAGTCTCGGCAAGGTCGTTCACAGCCAAAGAAGATACCACTCCATGAAATACCGTCTAGACGGGAATTAAGAGAAAAGCGGCTGTCGGCTTTATCTAGGCTGGGACCTAATAAAGAAAGTAATTGGATATTCTCAGGTTACTTTCGCACCTGTGCCTTTACACCTTGTTTCAGAATGTGATGGACCCTCCGCGGCTCAGGTGGCAGCGCGCCGGCCTCTCACCACTGGGTTCTGTGGTTCAAATCCCGGTCACTCCATGTGAGATTTGTGCTGGACAAAGCGGAGGCGGGACAGGTTTTTTCCGGATACTTCCGTTTTCCCTGTCATATTTCATTCCAGCAACACTCTCGAATATAATTTCATTTCATTTAATTTCATGTGTTATTCATTAATCATTGCCCGGGAGGAGTGCGACAGGCTTCGGCAGCCGGCACGATTCATATCCTCGCTGCTAGATGGGGGCTTCATTCACTCCATTCCTGACCCGGTCGAATGACTGGAAACAGGCTGCTTTTTTTTTTTTTTTTTCAGAAGGTGATTAAAGCCGTGGAGGATGGTGGATTCCTTGTGATAAGAATTGTGACGGGCAATCACACAACAAACGTCTTCATGTTTAGACATTTTGGACAACCTCAGATATCCAGACGATAATATTCTAATCAAACTAGAAACAGGAAATCAGATCCTAATTTGCGGGTGCTCGGTTCGTGTTGAAGAAGAGAGGACGGAGTGTGACATTTGTGTCGGCAACATCTCACTGCCTAGGGCTTCGACACAGCTAAATAGAACTAATTATGCGTTAGGACAGAGGAGGAGTTCGATACTCAAAACCTTGTTTTGTCGCTCTGGTGAAGCATCTGTAGGAGTTCGTGTAAGCTGCTGTGCCCTATTGTCGAAGTTCTTCAAACGTACGATCGTAATACGACGACTTGCGACGTCTTCCCTTTCAGAATACCGGGCGTGTTGGCCGTACGGTTAGGAGCGCGCAGCTGTGAGCTTGCATCCGGGAGATAGTGGGTTCGAACCCAACTGTCGGCAGCCCTGAAGATGGTTTTCCGTGGTTTCCTATTTTCACACCAAGCAAATGCTGGGGCTGTACCTTAATTAAGGCCACGGCCGCTTCCTTCCCATTCCTAGGCCTTTCCTATCCCATAGTCTCCATAAGACCTATCTGTGTCGGTGCGACGTAAAACAAATAGAAAAAAAAAACCTTTCAGAATGTGTTTTGTTACAGTGTGAGGTCAAAGAACATCAGCAAACTGTTAGTGATATTATCCTAACCAAGTTCGTAAGACCTCTATTATTTGATATTGCATTGACAAGAACACAAAAAGTACGGTACCACTCCAAACCTTCGTCCAGGAAAATCTTTAAATTGTCCATGAAGAGGCCAACTGCAACTTCATGCAGGTAATATTGCCGATATTTAATATTACTGATGTAATTTACGAGCTTTAGTGAACATATGACCAAACTGCATAGTGTTTTGTAGGCTGTCGTCATTAGAATAAGTTTAGAACATTGTGCGTCTATGTCTGCCATCTAGCGGAGAAATTTTGTCGCAGCGTAGTCGCAAAAAGGCTCGCATAGAGCAGCAGTATAGGAGGATCGAGACGGCGGTGCATTTAGTGCCGTGTTAAAATGTTGTAATGAGCAGGCAGTATAAACAGCCATCGGATGCAGATCGAGCAGGCAGTGGTTTACTTCGAACATTGATATAAGAAATAGAAAGACTTCCTAAAAACTTTCGCCTGGAGTGTGGCATTGTATGGAAGTGAAACATGGATGATAACTAGCCCAGAAAGAAAGAGAATAGAAACTTTTGAAATGAAATGTGTTTGTACAGAAGAATGCTGAAAGTGAGACAACTAGATCGAATCACAAATGAAGACATACTGAATTGAATCAGTGAGAGAACATCAATTTGTCAAAATTTAGCCAGAAGAAGAGACAGAGTTCGCATCTGTGGTGTAATGGTTAGTGTGATTAGCTGCCACCCGCGGAGGCCCGGGTTCGATTCCCGGCTCTGTCACGAAATTTGAAAAGTGGTACGATGGCTGGAGCGGGGTCCACTCAGGAGGTTAACTGAGTAGAGAAGGGTTCGATTCCCACCTCAGCCGTCCTCAAAGTGGTTTTCCATGGTTTCCCACTTCTCCAGACAAATGCTGAGATGGTATCTAACTTAAGGCCACGGCTGCTTCCTTCCCTCTTCCTTGTCTATCCTTTCCAATCTCCCCCACAAGGCCCCTGTTCAGCATAGCAGGTGAAATTGAGTGGGTGAGGTACTTGTCCTCCTCCCCAATTGTATCCCTCTGACCCACAGTCTCATGTTCCAGAACACTGCCTTTGAGGCAGTAGAGGTGGGATCCCTCTGAGTCTGAGGGAAAAACCAACCCTGGAGGGTAAACAGGTTTTAAAGGAGAGACAGAATGAGAGGGCACATCTTAAGACACCCAGGACTTGTTCAGTTGGTTTCTTAGGGAAGTGTAGGCGGAAAAAATGGCAGGGCTGGACTAAGGTATGAATTTGACAAACAGATTAGGGGAGATGTAGGATGTAGTAGTTGCGTTGAAATGAAAAGTTTAGCACATGATAGGGTGGCATGGAGGGCTGCATTAAACCAGTCTACGGAATGATGACCTAAACAAAAACATGTTCTTTGCAGGTACACTTTTCTCAGAAATAACTGAACCTATAGATATAAGGCTTGTTGTGGGTACCTACATGGAAAGCAAGTTATATTTTGATAATAAATAAAATTAAGCCTGATAAAATATGAAATGCTAAGAACATACAATACCATGCTCTCATTTTTGTTTTGACCAACCATACCTATATGAGGAAAAAACAGCTAGTGTCATCTATAAGGAAATCTTATAAGGTCTATCACCTTAAATTAAAAAATATCCTTATGTAAAGCCAGGGCAGTAGCCTGTTCTTATAAGTAGAGGGCCGATTTTGACATACTTGCATATTTTATTTGTTCCAAGATATAATACGCCCATAAGAAATAAAGGTGATTCATACCATTCGTAATTGAATGGCCAAGTTTTACAGTGCATAAAATTGCATATATATGGACATGTTCTTGACATACATGCATATAAAGGCATATATACAGAATACGCACCTATACGTTCAAATAAATGCACATTTGCAGTTTGTGTTATTATTTTGTATAAAACAAAGTATAATATTGTATATTGATATTCAAATTGGTACAATAATGCACAGAAATAATCCTATGTAAAAATTCCATTCCCCGCTGGAACTCTTTACAATGCATTGTTGTTGACAGTCGATAGTATTAACAAGAGCTTGACAGTGTGTAACTTTTTCAGTGGTGTTGTAGCATCAGATTTGGGTGTTGGATTCATAGAAAAATAATGTTTTACGAGACCTGAAGTAGCAGAGAGAAGATGCTTGACAGAGGTCAACCTACCCGCCCCAAGAAGTATTGTTACTTATATAGAAGAATTTAAACAAAATCAGCCTGAAATGCAATAATACCACCATTTTTTTTGTTCCTATGGTCTTGTCACTAGCAGGACCTAAGCAGTACAGATCAATGGTCTTATCCAGACCATAATTTTCTAGCTCCAATCTATCTTTACCATTAATCTTTCGTGTTATTCAGGATCTATGGATAATATGCTGACGTTGGCAAGCCTGTTCAGTGCATTGTGAGCTCGCCGGAGCCGCTGCTATGTTGGATCTATAACCAATACTTTCATTTCTTGGTTTTATGAAGACCAGTAACCACTAGAAATCTTGCCAAAAGAAAAAGCAGCTAAAAGTATTCTGCTTCAGCAGTTTGTATTTGGAGAACCAACCTTGTACATAGAGGAAAAACAAGTATTTTGCAGAGTATGCTATGGTGCTTGTGTGAGTGCATATATTGCTGATTTTTAATGCATATATATATTTCGTATGGCATGAGGATACATCGTTACAATTTGCTTATTAACAAATGTGTACAATTACACGAAAAACAGTTTCATCTATACACACAGAACAAGTACGTAATAAACAAACTATATTTATACATTTGAGCTCATCAATATCTGCATTGCTGCTAAAGCTGAATGTCCAGTTTTGTTAGCCAACTCACAGTTTCTTTAATGCATAGATGCAGGCATATTTTGCCATTTTAAGTGCAAATGAATCTGCCCTCTACTTATAAGTGTTTACACTGGAGATTAGCTGACAACTATATAAGTAAAATTATCTGTAGGCTACACTTAAAATTTTGCCTCATATAGTACTTAATTTTTATCTCAAATTAGATATGCAGCAGTCAAAATTAGGTTCAGTTCATATTTTTTCTGCTTATTAACGACATGGGAAAACAGCCTCACGCAGGTTTAGCAACACCGCATCGCAAAACCCATTTGAATTCACCCGCAGAGCGGTCTGATTGGTTAACTTGAGCAGCAGAAAGGTAAAACGACAATGGCGTGAAATATCAAATGATCCTTTTCAAATTATTTATCAGTATGAGCACACTTCTGACATTCATACACCCGGATCACGTTGTTTCTGACCATATGTTTCTTTTTCCTTCTGGGTAATTTGTCTGTGTACCACAGTTTGATAACCACTACCTTAAAAAACTCACTGACTGACAAAGACAATGCTAATTTTCTTTTCTTTCTGCACAATTTTAGTGTACTGTATGCGATCTGTTTATCATAGCCTTGTCTAGGTATCTTTCTATTCAACTGGCTTGGTTAGTTAACCTGTATTTTACCTTTACAAGTATTGTTTTATTCTTACAGGAGGGATAACAGGTGGCATAGAGATCTGTATAACATTTCCTACGGAATATGTCAAGACTCAACTGCAGCTGGATGAGAAGTCTGGTGCTGCGAAACAGTATCACGGTATCGTGGACTGTGTTAAAAAGACTGTACGTAATCATGGTTTCTTTGGACTGTATCGTGGCCTTAGCGTGTTGCTCTATGGTTCAATACCCAAGTCAGCTGTCAGGTGAGTATTGAAATATGTAGCTCAACTCATCATCATCATTTTCATTTCCCTGTGTCCAGCTCCTGTCAGGTCAGGATGTTGATGGTACTTCTCCACCGTTGCCTCTCCTTCCACCACTCCTCTCTTCAGTAATTGTATTCCAGTCCAGTCTTCTTTATCTTATACTGTTCTTGACAGAGTCTGTCCATCTTGCTCTGGGCCGCCTCTTGCCCTCTTTCCCTCCATCTTAGCCTCCAACACTTGTTTTGGTATCCTTTCCTCCTATATCCTCGTAACATGTCCAAACCATCTCGGTATATTTTCCTCCATCCTATCACTCAATCCTTCTACCTGTATTTATTTTCTGACCTCAACATTTTATTTTTACTCTGTCTCTCCTTGTTTTCCTTACCAAACTCCTGGGGAACTTCTCTGACTAGCCTGTCAGCAGCCCTGAAGATGGTTTTCCGAGGTTTCCCATTTTCACACCAGGCAAATGCTGGGGCTGTACCTTAATTAAGGCCACGGCCGCTTCCTTCCAATTCCTAGACCTTTCCCATCCCATCGTCACAATGAGACCTATCTGAATTTTACTGCCATCTCTTGCTGTCAATATCCAAGTCTCTGATGCATGCATTAATATAGGGGAATAGTACATCTTGTACCAGGGGAGTTCATTATGTAATACAACGCGTTTTTTTTCTTAAAGCAGGTTGGTTTTATTGAGGATTCAATTACACCATGTTATTCCCCAATCCTTTTGCTACAATACCCTATTGTTCAACATGATCTCCGTTCATTGCTACGGCATTATGCCACTGTAATGTGAGGGCCTGTATGTCTGCATGGTATCACTCAACAGGTCAGTGTCGGATCCGATGTCGTGCTGCATCAATAAATTCCCCATTATCCACGTAATGCTTCTTGCGGGGTGCATCCTTCATTGGGCCAAACAAATGGAAGTCAGAAGGCGCGAGATCTGGGTTGTAGGGTGGATGAGGAAGAACAGTCCAGATTAGACAGGTTTGCTCAACCTTGTTGCAATAATCTCTGGGTCTCCGTAGACATTCTGCAAGCGCCTGTGAATATCTGTTATGCCCTGCTTTTCCATCAAAAGAGACTCAATAATTGCTCTCTGTTTGGTACATACCTCCATTACTGAAGGCTAGTTATAGCGCTGCCACCTATCAGAAATTAATGAAACTGTACGAGACGAAGCGGACGAGACGAAGCGGGAATATTCAAAGATGTCCCAAACAAAGTTCCAATTTTTTAAAACCGAAATTAGCCGAGAAATAAAATGTGTTGCATTATATACTGAATGCCCCTCGTATACATACATTTACATTTCATAGAAACTTCTGTTCCACACAAATGTGGTAGAGCATGTGTAGCCCTGTTGTAAGTGGTAGAGAGCACTGGATACACACAGATACGGTAATTCAGTTACTTGTTTACATTACAGCAGATGTTGCTGCCTCTGGTCTGTGTTGAGCATGGAGTGAAGTATGCCATTTGAGGTGAAGACTGATACTAGTGTATGCAATGCAGTAAGAAATTCAGCCAGTATTTATATTTCATGTGCAATGTTATATGTTGAAGAAATTAGTAAATTGTTCCACCTAATCAATTCATTCTAATTTATTTGCGTCATATCATGCCTGTGCACTGGCTAAGCTGATGCCAAGTCGGTATGGCGTGAGTATAGAACTGTTAAAAGTGAGTTTTTGTTTGTTTTTCTATATTTTTAGTCTATATGCAGAAGTGCAAACTATTATGGATTGTCCGTAATTATTACAGATTTTGCCTCGCGACTACGGATTATGGTCTAAGGGGTAATTACTATGGAAAAGTGACATTATCCTGAAAAAAATAATTTTATGCAAATGAAAGGAAAGAAGAAACACGTTCAATTCTTTCGAGCATTACTGCTCACCCCTCCTTGTTTCAATGCTTGTGAGTTCGCAACGAAACTTTTTCGATCTTCAGTTCCTTTTGCTACCCATGAACATTGTGAAATTAATTGTGAATGAAGGAGCACTATTCCGCTCTTCTCCAGTATAGAACCTTAAGTAATTTTGTATTTATAGTACTGTATTGAGAGTATGTCACAGTAACTTTCCTGCAGAAACAGTTTTCAGTTTGTTAAAAAAAACTTGACAGAATTTAGGCCTACATTAAGCACATCTACACTGGAATCGCTTATGGTCCAGGAGACAAAAATATCATCACAGGGGAAAGGATGCTTCAAGAAAATGTATACTGAAAAGCAGCTGTTGGATGCAAATTAAATTACAAATATTGTTTTATCACAGTACTGACGGGCAGTATGCAAATTTTGTGTAATATGATATATTTTAGAGCACATTGCTGTTGGGAAGGGCAAAAGGCATGTCATTATTGGTAGGAGAGGAGCATGTTTTGGATTTGACTCAGACTTTTTCTCGGGGGGTAGGGGTAGGGTGGGGAGAATGACTGATAATTAAAGTCCGGATTTTTAGGCAGTAGGCCTAATATGTTAGAATGCAACTTACTGAAGCGGGTAACAAGTATAGTCTATCCTGCACAATGGTTATTCTATGGGTTTTGCATAAACATAAGGGGTGCGGCCTGTCGAAACCTCTATAATTTTTGTTACTCCCACTACATGGGGTAAATTTCATATCTCGCAAGATGACCTAATGGCAGTTCAATTTTCTACACTACTATCTGGTTGGTATTATATTTAACTTACTCTGCATTTGTAAACCCAACATTCTAGATGTTTTCATATTAAGTGGATCAACAATTCTAATGAATTAGGTTTCCGAGCTATCAGTATTTTACCTGGAACAAATTTTAAGGAGCAGAAAAACTTTTATTATAATATCATTGTCATACATCAGCTCAAATTGTTCATTGTCAGACCCATTCTGACTTCATCATACCACATAGAGCGACTCTCCCATCTAATGATCTGCTAGCATGCATTTAATTTATCATATGATTGTAAATTTTACTCATATTTCATAATTTTGAATACATTAATTTTAAGCTAAAGTTATTTTTATGCAGGTGAAGATGGTCTAATGAGGCTAAAACATGTACTGTTATTTTTAATCTGATGTTTTTGAAATCTTGAAATGTGAATACGTTTGAATGTATTGACCAGGTGGAAGAATTATACTAGTTTTTTCAACTTATATAACATAATCGTCAATACGGAACCATAATGAAATTCATTTTATGTCATGTGGAATGTTTGACTGAGCCAGAACTGTGACATAGATTCAGGGTGGACCCCACACAAGCAGCAGTATCACGCATCATAGGGATTGCCCAAAGTGCAGTGTCAGAAACTTGGAAAAGATTCTGTAGGACTATCATCATCATCATCATCATCATCATCATCATCATCATCATCATCATCATCATCTCGTGTCCGGTCACCATTTCCAAAATGTAGCAACTCTGATGGCCTTATTGTTGGCCTCAGTCAGGTCCTGTGTAGTGCAGGATTGTTCTAGTAGAGGACAGATGAGCAGGTTGTTTGGATCTTGTGTTACACCACACTCGCAGGATGAGTCTCCATCAGCTGGAAGTATGTCCCATTTTTGCATGTTAGTCTTGCAAAGAGGGACGCCCATTAATGTGACTGACAGACGGAGGGCAACAATGCCACGTAAAGATTGGTTCAGTTGAAATCAGTTATAATGACCCTGAAGCGGCCGCCAGTCAGCGGTTGTTATAACCGATAGTCGCATAAACCATTTTTTTTTCTTCTTGCTAAAAAGTCTTATCTCTAAGTTTTATGCTGCACATGTACATGGTTAATTAACAATTAAAACTTCAAAAAACATAGGTGAAATAAGTACTGTATTTACAGTAAAGTATTTACGCAGTGTGACTGCAAGGAATTTCATTGGTCGGGACATTATTTTTGTGCTCAGATGATCTGGCCCGCTTGATTCTTAAAGAATTTCCTTTCAAAAAGAGACTGTATTTTCTCTCTGCCCTTCCAAATTTTAGAAATTGTTTGGTGTGATACATCCCAATTCCTTCGCGATGCTGATGTTTGTTTCCCTATTTCCTAATCGCCATATATTGCGTGATTTTTTTTCTATATTAAACACTTCCCTTTTCTTCTGTGACATCTTGACAGCAATGCTTGCATTGACTGTTTAACAAACAGACCGATTTGAAATCTACAATATATACATATTTTTTTGCTAGTTGCTTTACATCGCACCGACACAGATAGGTCTTATGGTGACGATGGGACAGGAAAGGCCTAGGAATGGGAAGAAATTTTTTTTTTGCTAGTTGGTTTACGTCACACCGACACAGATAGGTGTTATGGCGATGATGGGACAGGGAAGGGCTTGGAGTGGGAAGGAAGCGACCGTGGCCTTAATTAAGGTACAGCCCCAGCATTTGCCTGGTGTGGAAATGGGAAACCACGGAAAACCATCTTCAGGGCTGCCGACAGTGGGGTTCGAACCTACTATCTCCCGAATACTGGATACTGGCCGCACTTAAGCGACTGCAGCTATCGAGCTCGGTGGGAAGGAATCGGCTGTGGCCTTAATTAAGGTACAGCCCCAGCATTTGCCTGGTGTGAAAATGGAAAACTACAGGAAACCATTTTCAGGGCTGCCGACAGTGGGATTCGAACCCACTATCTCTCGGATGTGAGCTCAAAGCTGCACACTCCTAATCGCACGGCCAACTCACCCGGTAATCTACAATATTAAGCATTACATTGTTGTCTACAACCCTCAAGAAAAATCAACACTGGACGTTATAGCCGATACATTTCTCTGAAAATGTGATTAAAATACATCTTTGTATACGATATGTCGTTGTAAGCGACGTTGTACTAAGCGATTTTTTAAATACAGTTTAGATATAAGATTTAGGCGGGGCTGTTAGATTTTAATTAGAATAATAACAGTAAGTTATTTAGATTTTGTCGTTATATCCAATATGTCGTTAAAAGTGATGTTGCATTAAACAGTTTAAACTATATATGCAGACGAGACCAACTTTGACTAGTCAACAATTATAATGTAAAACTAAGGCTAAAGGTTTACACCTGTTCAATACTATTTGTTGTAACCTTTAAAAAGGAAAGTTACATATATTGGTTGAAACTAGTTTTGGTCTTACTAGAGACCATCGTCAGTCAAAATCAAAGTTAAGGCAAGACATTAATATAGACAAAATGTATGAAGCAAGCATGTGTTGCTGAAATTCAGTGCAAGACATTTTAAGTGTTTCACCTGGTGTTCTGTGAGACGCATTCTTCAAATTGGAGGAAGGCTGAGAGCTTGCATAGGACCTGTGATTATGATGAGTATTTTTTCAAATTTTTACTTGTCTGAAGTGTTAAGATTTTCATTTGTTTCCAATATGGATCAATGAAAAAGTTGAAAGAGCAAAAGTAAAGAAATAGAATAGAACTGAGTTGTAGATGGGAGGTATAGTGTAGCCTAAGGTGGGGCTGAGGGATGTGGAATGGTGAGTGATTGCTGGAGGGAATTTGGAGAAAAATAAAGAAGGGAGTTTAGAGTACTTACTTTATTTTTATTGAAACTAGGAATTAATAGATCAAATAAAGGGTTTGGTTCTTCTGATATATCATTAAGGTTGAAACTAGGATTAAATAATTGATCCAGGTGGATGAAACAATTTTCAAAGATATTGAGCAGACATCCTTATTAACCATCTTTAAGATTTTTAGATCTTGATCAATATTCGCAAATTTATGGTTTGAGTCCATCATATGTTTACCCATAGCTGAAAATCTATTATATTTACATGAATTCACATGTTCTAAGTACACTTTTCCATCAACATTATTCTGTTCACACTTGTTTCAGATGAACAGAATTCTAGAAGATTCTTCATGTGGTAGTATTTAAAGTGTTTCACCTAGTCTTCTGTGAAGTGCATTCTTCAGATTGGAAAAATCTGAGAACTTGCACAAATTTTATCTGTAATTCACGTCTTGCCTTAACTTGATTTTGACTGATGATGGTTTCTAGCAAGACCAAAACTAGTTTCATGAAATATATGCACCTTTTTTAAGGTTACAATAAATAGTGTAAATCATTTTACATTATATTGCTCTTAAATATGGAATAATATGAAATTTATTACCTAAGACTTAAAAAATCCGACTACCTTGTAACCGTACAACAGGGTTACAGATTCCATTCAGTATTTATTATTATTATTATTATTATTATTATTATTATTATTATTATTATTATTATTATTATTATTAACCCGGTTCATTAGATTTTATATATTCTGTTTCTCATCATTTAGACTGTAATAATTAGGTATCACGTATATTATTGTATTTAATCATAGGTTAAGTGAAATTTGTTCGTAATTATTCTGTATTGTAGTAAGTGAGATTTGTTGGTTTCATATTGTCATGCTGTGGCTTGTAACTCTGGCTAGATGAGCTGGCATAGTATTTTGCAATCGAGGCTATGTTTAACTGAGAATGTTATGTGCAAGTAGATTTCCCGATGACGCATTCAGCATAGTCATCCTCAATCCGCTTGGGTACGCTTATACGACACATGACTGATGACATCAGTGTGTGGGCACGTGATTGCGACCAAGTGTCAGTATTCGCCAGCTACTGTAGGTTGAAGTGGAAGGAATGAACAGAGCGTAGGGAGATGAGTCGTCATCGCGAGGTTATAAAAGACGATGCAACGGTGGTGAGAGGTATTCAGATCATATCGTGCAGATCATATGTAACAGTCAGATGTATCAAATGGAAGAAGTGGTCTTAGTGTGATGGTCAGAGCTAAGAGTTGTGTTTTCAAGAGGTCTTGTAATAATCGAGGAGGTCTACAAGTGGTGGTTGTATCCGAGCAGAGACGGGTACTATGCTGATAAAGAAACATCATCTTCTTGTGAGGATGGACTTCACAAGATGTTTCAATAATATTTTCCAATTTCTTATAATATATTGAGCGGACGTAATTACATTGGAGCTCCCTACACGCGTACATGGTATGTAGGCCAACTCCTTGTTATATAAGAAGATAACAGCAGACGGCTCCCGACTTCAGCTCATAGGTTTTTCCAAGAATTTCAACTTCAACAGCGGTGTATGCAGACATCAGGTAATTAAAGCATCAGACATGTTATGCATTCATAACATGAAGAAGAATGTAATCAGCGGCGATATCACATCTCACTTCAAGTTCATGCCAATAGCTTTTTTTGTTTAGATTAAATTTTCCTTTTATTTTTACCGCAAATCTCACTATATATATATTTTTTTGTTAAATTAAAAGACGTCAATGCTTGTTCATTGTGACGTAAATTATAGTCAAAAAACCCAGTTTTATTTTAATTATAATAAGTGATTCCAGTTCCATGTACAATCCTCAATTGTGGAAATGCAACAGTAATTTAATATTGTCCTGATCCATATCCCTGTATATTGCCAGATATGCGAGTTTATCACCTCACGCCTTGAGATAATTGATATAAGAGGTATGCTCTACCGAATTTTGTTGTTTTTCTTAAAAAAGCAACTGGTGCTCAAACAAACGTCATTTATATTGTGTGGAAGATATGAAGGTATAAGAGTAGTGGTTGGAGTAGCCACAACCTCTGAGTTTGACCCCACTATCTTGGGATCTAGAGGCCGGCACTGTACTAGTGTTAATACACTATTTAGAATACAGCACCTGAGTTCTTCACCATCTAAAATAAAGTGGCCTTGGCTGCTCATTTCTATCTTCTGAATTTTATTTGTTTGCTACTCGTATGCATCAAGGTTATTTGAGATATAACTGTTGGGAATGTGTGAAAGTGCTGCTCACCGACTGGTTTATGCTTTCTTAGCTAAATTTCAAGGCCTTAAGCCTCAACACGGAGGAAGGATCCCACTACTCAGTGAGGAATGATCAGACTGTGTAGAGTTCAAAGCCCAATAATACAATGTTAAGCAAAAAAGAAAAAAAAAAAAAAAGCAGGGTTCATCCATAGTTACGGTCAATCAGTACAAAAGTACATAACAAGCTGGGAAACAAAAGAAAGAGCAACTTACGTTGGCAAGTAAATACAGGTTGTCCAAAAAACTGTTCTTGTTCTTGGAATTACATTAAATTAGGTATTTATTAGTATAGATACAAGGCTAATGGTATCATATAAAGACCAAAAAATGCAGGAAAGTAAAGTAACCAGCCCAGAAAAAAAAATCAAGTCCAGTGCAAATGATCAAAATTGTCTGGAGTGACCACGAACCTACTACACTGGCATACCGGGGATTGAGATGATACTCTCACGTGGCGCGTCCCAGGTGGCGGATAGGGGGTTCTAACTGGCTTGCCGGCGGTCTTGAGCAAAATAAAATAGCTCTTGTGAACCAAACACACACCCCGCTGTGGGTGGGGGACGCAGACGAAGAATACACCCACAGTATCCCCTGCCTGTCGTAAAAGGTGACTAAAAGGGGCGACCAAGGGATGATCGAATTAGAACCATGAAACTACTTGTAATTAGTACCATCATGTGGAGAACACCATGGGATCCCTTTACTTGCAAGTAGTACCACTGTATTAGGTACACAATAGGTTTGTGATTGGTAGCAACAGAGTGTTTACAGTACTCGTGATTAGTACCACTACATGAGGAACACCACAGGCTTATGTTGCCTGTGATTAGTACCACTATATGAGCAACACCATGGGTCTGTGTTACCTATGATTGGTACCCACTATGTGAGGAACATCACGGGATAGTACGGTCCCTGTGATTAGTACACCTATGTGAGGACACACCACAGTTTTGCATTGCATGTAAGTGGTGCCACAATGTGAGAAACACCATAGGTCTGCGTTGCATGTGTGTATTACATTACCTCTGAGTAGTACCATAATGTGCAACATAACAAATACCATGGTTCTACTTTACTAGCGATAACTAGCATTTTGAGGGGCCGATGACCTGGATTTTGGATCCCTCTAGACAATAAGCATCATCAATTCAGTATTGTGCTTTAGAAGCTGACCCTTGGTTTGTAATACTATTGTTTTACAATAGTTTCTGGGAATGTGGGGCATTGCAGATTGGATCCACTGTTTTAAATTCATATTCATCCATTCATTCTTTGTCATCACATTTTGAATTCTGGTCAGTGGATGATTTTGGACTTTTAAATTGGCATTGCATTTCATCTCGTTTCATACCATTAGGGGCAGACGACCTAGATGTTAGGCCCCTTTAAACAACAAGCATCATTATCATCATCATTGTCTGGAGTGATGACGCTACCTTTAAGTTAAATGGTTCAAAAAGTCAACACAATTGCACCTACTGGGTGGCTGAAAATGCACATGTGACTGTTGAACACCATGTGAACCTATTACGGATACCATGCGGTGTGGGATATCTGCATTGTGCATCCTAGGACCATTCTTTTTTTGCTCGAACTGTCATGGGGGATGTTAACCTAAACTTGCTGCAGGAATCTGTCGGTCCATGCATTGCAGAGATGTTTGGGGATGAGGAGTGTTACTTCCAGCAAGATGGAATTCCATCCCACTGCCATCATGATGTCAGGGCCTCTCTTGCTTTCTGTACCTGGTTACCTTTATTTCCTGCATTTAATGATTTTTAATTTAAATGAAACCACAAACCTTGTATCCATGTTCGAAAACACTGCTCGGCCTCAATGGCTAAATGGTTAGCATGTTGGCCTTTGGTCCAGAGGGTACCAGGTTCGATTCCTGACTGGGTCGGGGATTTTAACCTTCATTGGTTAATTCTGATGGTTCGGGGGCTGGGTGTGTGTGATGTCTTCATCATTAGAATTCATCACAGGTAGGGCCCCACTCTCATAGATGCACAGGTCGCCTATGCAGCGTCAGTTCAAAAGACCTGCACCATGCCTCTTCGGAGGCCACACGTCATTATTATAACACTGAATATAATGTCATTCTGAAAGTGAGTACATTTCTTGAGACACCCAATAGAAATGGTCTGTTATTGGAAATTATAAATTTTTCAGCTAATTCATTCTTGGTTGCCAGCGTTTTGCTCCAGTGTGCCAATTTGGGCTCATCAGTTGGTAACAAGCACACATGGCTGGTGCAACTGATGATCTCAAATTGGCACACTGTAGCAAAACGCTGGCAGTCAAGAATGAATTAGCTGGAAAACGTATAATTTCCAATAATGGACCATTTATATTGGAATTATGAATTACTCATTCAGGTCAAATATTTCAGGTTCCTTATCAGAGTCAGTATCTATCACACCCTGTAGAAATCACACATTTTATAATTTTTGAATGACAGAAAGGCTCAAAGAAGTGGTATTTAGTATACACAGGATAATTCAAATGGACAGGTTTTTTTTTTTCAGGTTGCTGCATTCCTAAACAATTAACAACTGACAGTCAGTGAAGTGATAATCACTGTGCACACAATGAAGTTAGACACTGAATGTTATATACTAAAGCAGTTCGAACTGTCGCTCACCACATTCAATGCAGTCATTTCATCCGCATAGTGTCTGGCTCCATGGCTAAATGGTTAGCATGCTGGCCTTTGGTCCAAGGATCCTGGGTTTGATTCCCAGCTGAGTGTTTGTGCTGTCTTTAGCATTATAATTCATCTTAGACAGGACCGCATCTTCACAGATGTGCAGGTCGCCTATGCTATGTCATTTCGAAAGACCTGGCCCAGGGCTTTCCAAAGGCCACACCCTTATATTATTGTTTTACGTCCCGCCAAGTACATTTTAATGGTTTTTGGAGACGCCAAAGTGCCAGAATTTTGTTCTGCAGGAGTTCTTTTACATCCCACTAAATCTACAGACATGATGCCGACATATTTGAGCACCTTCAAATACCAGCAGAGTGAGCCAGAATTAAACCTACCAAGTTGGCCTCAGAAGGCCAGCTTTCTACCGTTTGAGCTACTCAGCCCAGCATATTGTCACCACCACTACCATCATCATCATCATCATCATCATCTGCATTGTAAACTGTGTCTCACTGTAAATACCAGATGACTGTCACTTCATTGATCATTAGTTCTGCGTTGGTTAGGAATGTAGAGCATTTTGGGAAAGGGTTCGAATCCCACTGTCGGCAGCCTTGAAGATGGTTTTACATGGTTTCCAATATTTTTACACCAGGCCAATGCTGGGGTTGTACTGTAATTAAGGCCATGGTCGCTTCCTTCCCACTTCTAACCCATAAGACCTATTTGTGTCTGTGTGATAAAAGCAAATTGTAAAAAACAAAAAACAATATAAACCCATTAAATACGATTCCTAAACCTACACAATATTATTATTATTATTATTATTATTATTATTATTATTATTATTATTATTATTATTATTATTATTATTATTATTATTATTATTATTATTATTATTAATACAATTTTTTACGGGGAAGTGTGGGAAATCTTTCATGAGACACTTGTGAGGGTCTGCACTCCACAAGCATGTGAGATTCCTACTCACTAAAACCCACACACCCTTTTACCGTGACATACATCTCCGCCCTGGAACTGCTCTCGCATTACTTCAGGGTGGTGTCGTGCTAATTTCTCAGGTTTCTTCTTCATTTATTTCTCCTTACTGTCGTTCATGAGCAGTAATAATAATAATAATAATGTGGAGAGGCCTCATGCAGGTCTTTTGATTTGATGCCCGTAGTCGACGTACGTGTCGTAGAAATCTCGTGTTCTCATACCAAGGTGGTAGCTTTTTCAGGCACACCCCCAATGGAAGTGAGCTGCATGTACCATTTAAACCACATACCAGCCCTCATGCAATTCTTAAATTTCTGGCAGTTCCGGGAACTGATCCCGGGCCCCCAAGGATGGCAGCTAATAACACTAACCATTAGGCTAC
This sequence comes from Anabrus simplex, assembly GCF_040414725.1. Lineage (NCBI taxonomy): Eukaryota > Metazoa > Arthropoda > Insecta > Orthoptera > Tettigoniidae > Anabrus > Anabrus simplex. The sequence goes on along the minus strand of NC_090279.1, from coordinate 168,552,178 downwards.
AGAGGCAGACAAGAAAAAGATAGAAACTCTGAATGGACATATAATATGAGAAAATGGCTGATTAAATAAACTACAGCCCACAGCAGTTCTCAGATATGGATTAGTACTCTTAGCACTCTCAAAGATACAACTATAGAATCTAAATTCTTTCTGTAGAATGGTGTGCTCCTTCTTCAGCTGGCCTGTTAACAAACAAATGTTGACTTACACACAAAATGAGGAGGCTATTCATTTAAAAAAGGCAACCACAGTCAAAAATGCAAGAAAGCTGAAATTTTTTGAAAACCATTAGAGTTACAAAGATAACTCATATAAAGTTTCTTGAAGAAAATTTAATTTTAAGGCCAAATGATGCACTTCATTTTTCAACAGGGCCAACTGTTTACCCGTTATTTTATTTGCTGTAGGGAAAAAATTGTGCAAATTTGGGGCATACCCCTGTTAAGTCCCCTACTAGTTAGAAACGTTGAAATATATATCAAAATCAAAAGTATCCCTTTAGTTACTCTGGGTTCCAAGCTATATCCTTACCAAAATCCAGCTCAATCGGCCGAGTAGTTTTTGAGAGTACCCGGAACAAACAAAGAAACAGTGATAATGTATCTATGTAGAGAGAACTTGGATTTGTAAAACATTGTTTCCTCAAAGTGTTATCAGAGATGAGCATAAGTGGTGACAGCTCCTTGTGAATTGCTCTCTAATTTTACATGTTATTTAGTATTTATCACTTTTCTACCTAGGGCTGTCCCGTTAAAATATAGGAAATGATCATACAACCAGTGACTCGAAGTATAGAACAGAGCAAAATTGTAAATAAATCTGCAACCCAAAGGGGCCATAATTTAGGGTTGGATAAGTCCATTCAGGAAGGATGATGGCCCCTCTCTGTAGGAAATATCTCTGGATGATAGTACTCCAAGTGAGGTCGGCTACAAACTATAACTGACCTCACGTTCGTGGCGGCTTTCATTGTATTTCTAAGTAGTGGGAAGGAACGAACAAGTGAGAAATCAATCCACATTTAAAAAGGTAGGAACATGAAGAGAAACACATAATAGGGTAAACACAATGACAGGTCAGTGGGGAAGAAGGAGCAACAGAAAGAGAAGATAAGGACAAACATTAAAAAAAAAAAAAAAGAAGCAATCTATGCATCTTCAAATAGATTGGATTTCTCCACATCATTCCTACATTTTCTACATCCATTTCTTCTTTGCCCTCTACAAGCTTTATTCTGCTTACCAGCTTCATTAGTAGGGCTTTCTTCCTATTCTACACTTCCCACATCTAGAATGAGTGTTGAAGCCTACTTTCTTGACAGAGCTGGAAAGCGGAACCAAGCTTGTCGAGGGTGAGGAATAGATTTCCTCAATTTTTTAAAATGTTACAAGTAGGAAGCTTTAACAGCTTCATTTTTGTTAAAAACGGTATTGATTTTAAAATCAAGTAGTGAATATTTAAGAATAAACTTAAATATTATTTTTAAGCAGTCTGCCTATTCAATACATATGCAGGATGTTAGGGGTATACGTGCAGATATTTCTTTTAACAATCGAGAATGATGTGTCGAACCAATACAGTAGATACCAATTTTTTAATAATTGTCGGAAGTTACTTTCGTGAGCAAGGGGATATGATGTTTTTAGAGTAGTTAATACGCCTCTTTGATGTGGAAGGATAGCTTTGCTCTGTTTATGTATATGGGCTGCCTGTCCAAGAAAATAGCTAAAAGCTGGTGCTACTGGATCGTGACAAGTTACGCTCCATACCTGCCAAACTGGTTTTATTCATGCTTTTGGGCAGCCTGTCCAAGATAACAGCTGAAGGCTGGTGCTGCTGGTTCATGATATATATGTAACATTCTTCCCAAACCAGTTTTGTTTATTTACGAGCAGCCTGTCCACGATAAATTGTTAGCATTTTGTTTCCATTTCAAGATCTTCAGGAAGCTCCCGTGGCTCAGGCGGCACCGCTGGATACCATGGTTCAAATCCCGGTCACTCCATGCGAGGTTTGTGCTGTACAAAGCGGAGGCGGGCAGCTTTCTCTGGGTACTCCGGTTTTCTGTCATCTTTCATTCCAGCAACACTCTCCATTAACATTTCATTTCATCTGTCAGTCATTAATGAAATGAAATGGCGTGTGGCTTTTAGTGCCGGGAGTGCCCAAGGACAAGTTCGGATCACCAGGTGCAGGTCATTACCCCAGAGGAGTGCGACAGGGTCCGACTCCATGGCTAAATGGTTAGCGTGCTGGCCTTTGGTCACAGGGGTCCCAGGTTAGATTCCCGGCAGGGTTGGGAATTTTAACCATCATTGGTTAATTTTGCTGGCATGGGGGCTGGGTGTATGTGTGGTCTTCATCATCATTGCATCCTCATCACGACGCGCAGGCCGCCTACTGGCGTCAAATCAAAAGACCTGCACCTGGCAAGCCGAACATGTCCACGGACACTCCCGGCACTAAAAGCCATACGCCATTTCATTTCAGTACGACAGGCTTCGGCGGCTGGCACATTTCCTATCCTTGCCACTAGATGGAGATAGTTAGGATAGGTACTCCAGGACATGAAGTATGCTACTATCCCTGTTTTACATTGCATAAATGGAGAATGAACAAGGCAAAATCATTCTGGTGTATACGTAAACAACGTTCCTTGCGTCAAGGAAATAATGCATGGGATAGGATATCCAAATTAATAGTATTAAAAGTGAATTATTAAAGCTCATCAAACATTTTGTTTCAAACGGATAATGTACATGTTATTAAACTACATAAATTAACGTACCTACAGTTCATCCTTCCTAACGAAAAAACATGTAGAATGGTAGAATAAATAATCATTAACTTATTGCTGTGTTTGCAGTGCTTATTAACCGCATCAAAATTCAAGTTTACGGGCTGAGTGACTTAGATGGTTAAAGCATTGGCATCCTGGCCCTTACTTGGCAGGCTTAATCATGGCTCAGTCTGGTAGTATTTTAACCTGCTCAAATACGTCCAATTCCTATCAGTAGACTTACTGGCACGATAAAGCATACATGTGGGACAAGATTCCGGCACCTGTGATCTCCGGACAAAATACTGGCACCTCGGAATCTCCGAGAACCGTAAAAAGTAGTGGGACGTAAGCAAATAACATTATTATTATTATTATTATTATTATTATTATTATTATTATTATTATTATTATTATTAAAATAAAAGCTCTCTGTCACACTCAAACTTTGTAGCTCTTAATTTGTCAGAATACACGAAAAAGAAAATGGTGAACTGTCAACAACTCCAAATTATTATCCGAATTGTTAATCATAACTCTGAACACGACTCTGAAATTACTGGAACATGTACTTCAAAGTTACTGTTCCGTTACTTCAAAGGACCGAGCTCGATAGCTGCAGTCGCTTAAGTGCGGCCAGTATCCAGTATTCGGGAGATAGTAGGTTCAAATCCCACTGTCGGCAGCCCTGAAAATGGTTTTCCGTGGTTTCCCATTTTCACACCAGGCAAATGCTGGGGCTGTACCTTAATTAAGGCCACGGCCGCTTCCTTCCTACTCCTAGCCCTTCCTTGTCCCATCGTCGCCATAAGACCTATCTGTGTCGGTGCGACGTAAAGCAACTAGCAAAAAAAAAAAATTACTTCAAAGGAGGTGCTCGAAATGTCATCCGTTAACTCGACGACCGACTTCCATGTGGTGACAGCATAAATCCCTCACCCACCTCCACACCTCCATGTCAGCTCTCACAGTTACGATGGCATCCCCAATACGCTGTCTTACAGTAAATTCATCGGCATTTCCATTTGGTACACCAAGCCTTTGAGGTGCGCCTAAAAATAAAAATCTAGTGGATGGAACTCGGAGGAACTCAATTGGCAGCTGACGGGACTATAGCGACAAACCTGTTGATTGGAGAAACGGCATTCTGGTGATCGACGAGCATACATAGTGAGGTGAGGAGGTGCCCCATTATGCATGAGCCACATCTGCTTCCATATCTGTAGTAGAACGTCATTCAGAGGCTCTGGCAGAGAAAACTGCCTAAAATGGAGATAACTAGAGCCAGTCAGTCGTGCAGGCAGCTCCAGTGGTTGAAGAAGCAAATCTCCCGAATTTACAGCCTTAATATTTTTAGAATACCTGTCCTGGAAATGACCTTGGTGAATGGCATGAGGGTCTTCTTCTGCTCATGTATGGGCATTGTGCAAAATAATTATACCCCCCCCCTCCCCCCGGCATGCCTGATCTGTAACTAACACATTGTGCAGAACGTCTGCATTATGTTCACATTGTAACAAGAATCAGATATAGAATTCAGCTCTTGGTAGGTAATCCGCTTATTGGAAATGCTAAACTTTTTTAAAAACAATTTCCTATCCCATCGTCTTACTGTGACGATGGGATAGGAAAGGACTAGGAATGAGAAAGAAGCGACTGTGGCCTTAATTAAGATACAGTCCCACCATTTGCTTGGTGTGAAAATGGGAAACCACGGAAAACCATCTTCAGGGCTGCTGACAGTGGGGTTCGAATCCAGTATCTCCTGAATGCAAGCTGATAACTACATGATCCAAACCATGGGGCTACTTGCTCGGTGAGATGCTGAACTTTGCAGTTGTGCTGTGGGTACAATAGCTGTTCACGCAATGTACGATGACGTACTTTTCTTTACCGACTAGCAAAATATCTGCACGTATACCCCTAACACTCTGTATATTTATTTGATCTAGAACATGTTTCTTTCCCTAAGGGACATCATCAGCTGGATTTCACAAAATACATTAATAGGTTGGTAAGACATGAGTTAAAATACACTGCCATACACAAGGACATTTAAAATAAAATAATTTGTAAACTTGACTGAAGTTCCAAGTTATGTTGTCAAGAATATTAATGAGAATTGTTCATAAAATTCTTGATGAAGTCCGTAAAGACTAACAGTTGCAATCATAAAATCGTAAAATGACCTTATGATCCTTGCGATCTTTCGAAGTAGTTCCTTTAAGTTACATTGAAGAATGAGTGCTTCCAGTTTAGAAGTCAAAACGGGCCCAAAGTTGCTATTGGCCCTAATATGACGGAGAGGACTCGCCTTTGCTGAGGTATGTGTCAAATACCTGTTATGAAATATTATAATTCAAGGACCATACTACACAGCACCACTGTTCCATGGTACTTTGCCAATGTTCACGGGCCCATGCACATCGTTGAGCTCTATGTTGAGGTGTCAGCAAAGGGACACGAGTTGGTCGTAGGCTGGTGAAGCCTATGTGGTGCAGTTATCTCTTTACAGTCCTGTTAGAAATAGGTTCCTGACTCCCAACATTCATCTGGGCGGTGGTCTGACTGACAGTAGTTCATCAAGTGCCCAGTATGGTTCTGCGGAGGCGACGTGATGTCCGTTTGTTAAACACCTGTGTTGTTCCCATGCGGTGGTTTATGATGGTGGAAACATTCTCTCTGCAATATTGAAGATCCATCCTCGACACTGTTGACCTCGGAAATCTGAATTCGCATGTAATCTCTGCAATGCTAGACCCATGCGCCATGCGCTGATGATCATCCCACGTTCAAAGTGGTTAACTCGAGACATGTTGCCATCTTCACGATACTGGTGTCTGTGACAGACTGCTCAGCTACACCACAGCTAGCTGCAACACTCAGGGATCATACAAGGCACATTTTCTAATGGGACACCCCTTCCCTTGACTTCTGGCCATTCAGTGTATAATGTCACTGGCATCTGCTGTTTCACATTTGTGCAGTATTTTCAGTAATTTCCTGAACAGCTTCTTCTTTTTCTTACTTGGTTGAGGTATTTTATTTTTTTATCTCATTGTTGTCTCATCTGAGCATCACATGGACTTTCAGGTTTGGTGCTTTTGAGACGTTCAAAAAGCATTCGGTGGATGCACAAGGAAATTTATCACCTGGCAGTCGTCTCTTATGTGGTCTGGGAGCTGGTGTGTGCGAGGCTATTTTTGCTGTTACACCTATGGAAACTGTCAAGGTGAAGTTTATCAATGATCAGAGATCTCCAAATCCAAAGTTTAAAGGATTCTTCCATGGTGTTGCACATATTATCAGAGAAGAAGGTAAAGTATATGCAACATGTATTTATTACAAACTGTTTAATATTCATTGTTTCTTGTAAGAAATTCAAATGGAAATAAAGTTTTCTTGCAGTTCTTAGTAATGTAGACTAGTAGATTGCATGTTGTAATTTACAATTATACAAAGGGCACTAGGAAAGTTTTGCAATACGCAAAAATGGTTGGCTGGACACCCCTGTTATGATGAGGGATGAAAAGAGGGGTGAAAACTGGTCTAGAAGACAGCAAGGCACTGTGAACCTTCACACCAGTTGTTACCAAGCAGTGGTATTGAAAGCAAGTTAAGATGTTAGTGTGGTCTAAAGGTGAATATTGTGCAATTATCTGCTACAGTTTTGCTCGTGGATTAACTGTTGACCAGTGCCTGGAGGAAATGACTCCTCTGCTGGGGAAAGACTGTCCACAACGGACAACAATTTTCCGCTGGTACAGAGTTCCAGAGGGGAAATTTTTGGGTTGAAGACAATCCTCGTTCTGGGCGACCGCCTGAATCACTGACTGAGGAAAACATTGAAGCTGTGAGGAAAATGTTGCAGCAAGAGAGGCGGTTGACATATCGGCAGGTAGAAGAGACCCTCCACGTCCCTGCACCAGCTATTCATTCAATTCTACACAACCATCTCCATGTTAGAAAGGTTTGTTCCCTTTGGGTGCCCCATTCACTTTCAGAGGAACAAAGGGCACATTGAGTGAAATGGTGCTGAAAAATGCTAAAACGGTAGAAAATTGGACTTCACGTAATGTCAATAGCATCGTTACAGGGACGAAACTTGTCTTTGTTATTGTGATGTCCTAACAAAATCCTAGAACAAGGTGTGGCTGTTTGAAGATCAGGGTACTCCTGTGACTGTGCGAAAGTAAAGGTCAGTGAAGAAAAGGATGATTGCAGTATTCTTCACTAAACGGGGCATCCTGACTCGGGTTGTGCTAGAAACACAAAGGACAGTTACTGCGTAGTGGTACAGTGAGACATCCGCCTCAGATCATCCAGGCTTTCAAGCAGCTCTGTCCAAGGTCATGGCTCAACACTTGGCTCTTGCATCACGACAATGCTCCAGCACATCGTGCTAATGTAACAATGTATTTTCTTGCCAGATCAGAGTTGACTGTGCTTGATCACCCTCCATACAGTTCTGATCTTGCACCACGTGACTTCGCACTCTTCCCAGAAGTGAAGATGAAGCTGAAAGGGCGGCGTTTTGCATCGGACGAGGAGCTTCTGGCAACATGGGATCAAGAATGTGAAAATGTAACCAAAGAAAAGTGGCAGAGTTGTTCAGTGACTGGTTTTGGCGTATAGAGAAGTGTATTGAGTGTGGTGGAAATTATTTTGAAAAAGTCTAAAGCGTTCACTCACATTGCAAAACTTTCCTAGTGCCCTTTGTATCTCTTTGGAGTGTTGTTTTACAGGGTCTTTATTTGAAAATTGTACAAGGTAGCCGCAATGCTAGTTGTACAGTGAACTTACCACGTGCAGCTGCAGTAGCAGATTTACCTGCAGCCTCAGGCCAGCAGCTGAACATGGTGATGTAACGTTAAGATGTGAGACAGAGTCACCATATTGACTTCGACAAGAATCTAATATCATTGCCATCACTAGCCCTTTCAGACCCAAGAAAAAGCGAAGAGAATTTTTTTTTTCAAAAGTTGTTATTTAATATCTAAATTGAACATATACAGTAGAAGTAGTTTCAGCAGTATAAGAGTCGTATTCCATTGTTGTTTTTAATGACACATTTGTGTGGGTCGAGTCTGTACTCGCTCATTTTTAGGGGAGAACCAGTGAAGTTATCGTTCACTTTTTATTTATTAATATTAATATAATCATGAAATAATTATTTTTTTTAGATGGTCATTTAAGATAAAGTATACACACTTTATCACATCAGATATATTTATTTTTCTGAAAATCCTAATACAAGCAGTGAAAAATATTCTCAAAGTTTGAAAACAATAAATTGTGATAAACAGTGGCAAAACTACTTGGAGTCATTTGAGGCAATGCCTACCCTAAGAAATACGATTAAACATAAATATCGTAACAAATGTATCTGCTGTTGTTATTGTGTTAAATCAACAATAATCTCTCTTTGATATGTGCTACACCAAGCTCGATAGCTGCAGTCGCTTAAGTGCGGCCAGTATCCAGTATTCGAGAGATAGTAGGTTCGAACCCCACTGTCGGCAGCCCTGAAAATGGTTTTCCGTGGTTTCCCATTTTCACACCAGGCAAAAGCTGGGGCTGTACCTTAATTAAGGCCACGGCTGCTTCCTTCCCACTACTAGCCCTTCCCTGTCCCATCATCTCCCTAAGACCTATCTGTGTTGGTGCGACGTAAAGCAAAAAAAAAGAAAGATATGTGCTACATGATGACAGCAGATGATGTGCTTCGCTAATCGCCCCGCTAGATGGCGACAGCAGACTACTTGTTCTTGCAGGGAGGCAGTCTGTAACTTGTCTCACCCAGGACTTTTTGTTTTGTTTCGCTTCAGTCAGCTTGGCGACTGGCGCGGGGTGGTGGAGGTTAGATAGGTTTACTGCCCGCACTCCTCTCTCCGCAAGGTCAAGACCCCAGAGAGGCAAGCCTCCTGTGCTATTTGAGAGCGTAGTAACTCCCAGCGCGAAAGTGACAATGAAGTACCGGTACCCTATTGTTAAGTGTGTGTTTTTCTTTTGAATTAGTAGGCAAGCTGTGCATTATTGGCTTTATTTGTGACAATTCAGACATGGACTGTTGGTTATTCCATCATCCGGTTGATAATCACGTTGAAATAATGTGTGAAGTAAGCCCCTTTGGGAACTTAACAAGTCTTTTGAACTATTAAGTATTCTGACGGTAAAGTAGCGAGAAAATTTCAATTTTCTTGATATACACAATATTCGTGGTTAACAGCCTGTCCTGAAGCAAGAAGCTTTTTTGTTATACATGTGTTATGTTTGGTAGTGAAAAGGAATGGACTTCAAATGGGGTAATTGTTACAAAAAACTTTCTTAGAAAAGCAGATAAGCATCAAAATTCAAATAAACATATTTAGAATGAAGAGACATTCCATTTACTGGGGCGCAGGAGGATAGAACATTCTTTATCTGAAGGTGCAAGATTTCAAGTTGTTAAACATAACAAAGCCGTGAAACAAAATAGGCTTGTTGTTGAGATACTTGTTGACATTGTGTGTCTTCTTGGGAAACAGGAGCTTGGATTTCGAGGTCATTTTGAAGGGGAAGACTCGACCAATAGGGGCAATTACCTAGAGTTGTTAGATCTTCTTTCAAAACAGGGACAGTATATTCAAGATCATCTCCAGTCCACATAGGGCTTTAAAGGCACATCAAGCGAAATATAGAATTAATTAATTGAGTCTCTAACTGCCATAATTCAGGAGACAATCAAAGCAGAGTTAGATTCTTGTGATTTCATTGGTAGTCAGGCAGATGAAACCTTAGATGTATGGAACAGATCTCAAGTTAGTGTAATATTCCGGTTCTGCTCAAAACAGGGTCCCACAGAAAGATTCATAGGCTTTTATGATGTTTTGATTGATAAGACTGCATCAGGCTTATCAGAATTAATTGTCGATATTCTGCGAAAGTGGGGAGTGATTGATAAAGTCGTATGTCAAACATATGACGGGTGCTTCACAATGGCAGGAAGCCATGGTGGTGTTCAGCATTACGTTAAGCAAATTTGCCCAAGGGCAATATTTCTACATTGTTATGCCCACAAGTTAAACCTCGTTCTTCTCCATTGCTCCAAAACAATAAAATCAGTCAGTCTCTTCATTCATAATCTGACAGCGTTTCAATAATTTTTTAGTAAATTCTGAGAAAGAGCTCATCTTCTGCAATCCAAAGGATTCAGACTTCCACAAGCATGCGCTACCCATTGGAGCTTTCATTCGAGAGCAGTCCACACAATATTTTCACACTATGATGATCTAAGACAGGTTTTTGAAGACATTGCAGAGAATGATGAGAGTTGGACAGTGAGTCGTACAATTCAGCTGTTGGGTTGCTTGCCATACTCAAGAAGGCCCAATTAATTTATTTTCTCTGTCTCTATAGATAAATTTTAATGTATACAGACCGTCTCTTTGCTCTACTGCAACATAAAGGCACTTCTGATGTAATTCTGTGCAATTATGAAATTAGTAAAACCACTGGTATCCTCAAGGACATGCGATCAGAAAATACAGTATCCTCGTGCATTGTAAAATGTCGCAAAATAAATAACGAGATAAATGTAATGAATATTGAATTTTCACGACCGCGTTGTAATCGAAACCGACTTTCAACCTATTAGGTCTTGTTACGTACATTTGGTACGTGTTGAAGAGATGTTAAGTAGAGAACAAAAATGGCCAACCCGACACCAGTGGGATCCGAACCCACAACCTCCCAATTTCGCGTCAGTTGCTCTACAGATTGAGCTATGATGGCCTAGGCCATCTTTGTTCTGTTGGAATCGATCTAAGCTACAGGTCTGGTACTACTGCCATCACGCTGTAGAGTGCGTTTAAGTTGCCCGTTGAGAGCCAAGTCAATGAATATTGAATTTTTATGATTGCATTGTAATCAAAACCAACTTTCAACCTGTTAGGTCGTGTTACGTACATTTAGTACGTGTTGAAGAGATGGTAAAGGTTATTCCACTGAAGCCCAACTTGTAGGATTCCAGCAAGATATAGCAGATATCCTGGATTCAGGTGGTCAGTTGGACTATTAAGATTGACCTGTCTAAAGCATTTGATAGGGTAGATCATGGGAGATAAAGTTGGGATTCAAGAGGACAAATTGGGGCAAATATTCGTTTATAGAAAGGGGAGTTAGAGATTGGAATAATTTACCAAGGGAGATGTTCAATAAATTTCCAATTTCTTTGCAATCATTTAAGAAACGGCTACGAAAACAACAGATAGGGAATCTGCCACCTGGCCGACTGCCCTAAATGCAGATCAGTACTGATTGATTGATTGATTGATTGATTGATTGATTGATTGATTGATTGATTGATTGATTGATTGATTGATTGATTGATTGATTGATTGAACCTTTCCTAAAACCGACTGCCTTTTATCGAACCAGTTATTAATTTTGCATACATGTCTAATATAATCAGAAAGAATGTCTTCCCAAAGCTTACATAATAATTACACTGTAATCTGTACTCATAGATAGAAAAATAATACCATATATTCCCATTCATGGCTCATTTTTAATTCGAGAATAGGGTTAACATGCTTCAGTCCCAGTCAACACAAATGTGTGGGTAAAAAATTGCAAAGTTCCATAGTAAAAGAAACAAATTATAACTGCCTTATCTATGCACCAAAAATATTAGAAAGGTAGTTTTTGTATTTTTGAAGTTTGTTGTGAATATCTAAACAAGTAAGATACTTATGTGCCGGTTACCACAACAACCGCCAAAGTCAGCAGAAGAATGCAGTTCATAGGTTGTCCACGAGAGTGAACACCAACTAGTGCATATCAAAAAGTTTGCACAAACCTTAGCTTCACAATTAATGGGTCGGAATGTTCTCGGTCATTAGTAGAGGTTTACTTAAATGTGATGGTTACATTAAAATATGTTTTCATTGTTGATATAAGCTCCCTCTGTGGATCAGTAGTAGAGTGTTGGCCTCTGGGTTCCAAGATAAGTGGGTTCAAACCTGGCAAAGACAGTCGGATTTTTGAAGGGTGGCAAAAAAATAGTCTGTTTAACACTGTGTTGTACGATGTTGGCATGTAGAAGATCTCTGGTAACACATTTGGTATTTACCTGATAAAATTAGTTAAAATGCCCAAAAGTTTTCTCTGCCATCTAGTAGACGTAGAGCAAAACAGAACCTCAAAATTGATGAGCAGCCAGATGGCATCAAATTAAAATGCTTGTATACGGTAGCTGAGGCCATGCTGTTGTTGTTGTTGTTGTTGTTAAGTATTCGTCTGGCAGGGAGCGTCGGTTTCAGTTCATTTGGAGATTTCCTGATGTCTATCTTCCAAATAGGAATATGGTACATAATATAGTGAGGAACTTCTGCACCATCGGGTCTGTTTATGAAAAATAGAAGATGAACTGTTTAGAGTGCGCACAGTCTGCATACCCGTACTCATTATTTATTTATTTCTATTGTCAGCTACCCATTGTTATTGACTTATCAGATGATGATTTGGAGAGACGTATTGCTGCTTGTGGTCAGATGCTGCAACAGTTTCAAACAGTGACACAGAAGGCAGAAGTTACGTTCACTGACGAATGTGCGATTTATTGCAGCTCCTGTAGTTGCATGATTTACTTTTGGGGGACAAGAAAATCCACATCTTTTTCAAGAAATCAAGCGAAACCCACCTCATGTCATGATCTGGGCTGTAATGATAATAATGCATCTGTTTGGCCCATATTTTTTATTGTTCTGTTAATCAGAACAGTTACCTTCAGATGATTAATGACTGATGCATTCCGCGGCTGCAAAATATGGGAATCTTAGACATTGTTTCATTTTAACCTGATGGGACACTGGCTCACTTTGCAGTGGTTGTTCAACAATGTCTGAACACAGTCTTTGGGAATCGCGAAGCGGTCGAGGATTGGACATGATCCAGCTCCTCTTCCATGGCCACCAAGGAGCCCTGATCTAACAACACCTGATAAAGTACGCTGGGCTTACATCAAGAAGCAGGTGAGGAAGCAGCGGTATATTGGAATTGATGATCTGAAAAATGCGGTGCGCGAAGTTTTCCAAACAGTGACCTCCAAGGTGTTGCTTAATATGAGCATCAGAACATGGTGGCGTATTCAGCCATGCAGAGACCATGGAGGGACACATATGGATGTTTTAGAATCCTAAGATGTAAGATGCAAGTATAAATAAATAAATAAATAAATAAATAAATAAATAATGAGTATATTTACTTTTATATCATGTCAGTTTGAGTTTAATTTATTATTTAATATAGGGGTATATGGACTTTGTGTGCACCGTGTATTAACAGAGGAAAAGCCTCTTGGAAAGAAGCTCCTGCAAATCTCTGTCACTTCTTGCTGCACAGGCTAGTGTATCACTTTCTTCTGCAAAAATAAATAAATAAATAAATAAATAAATAAATAAATAAATAAATAAATAAATAAATAAATAAATAAATAAATAAATAAATAAATAAATAAATTAAAAGACAGCTAAACTATCAAAAGTAAAACCATTTAAACTCAGAGTGGTCTAAAATTTAAGGGAACCAAACAGTAGCACGAATATTGAAAATCCACAGCCTGTTTCCAGTCATTCGACCGCGTCAGGAATGGAATGAGTGAAGCCCCATCTAGTGACGAGGGTAGGAATTGTGCCGGCTGCTGAAGCCTGTCGCACTCCTCCTGGGGCACTGATTAATGAATGACAGATGAAATGAAATGATATTGGAGAGCATTGCTGGAATGAAATATGATGGAAAACTGGAGTACCCAGAGAAAAACCTGTCCCACCTCTGCTTTGTCCAGCACAATTCGCACATGGAGTGACTGGGATTTAAACCATGGAACCCGGCAGTCAGAGGCCGGCATGCTGCTGCCTGAGCCACAGAGGCTCCCTGGCATGAATATTCAGAATTGTAATTGGTTTTTACAGTCGATATGTTGACTTAAGAGTTATTTTTCTTTAGTGATGAGACATGGATTCATTTGAGTGAATAGTCAGAAGAATCGCCACTGGAGTGTAGAAGATCCCCACTGATGTTTTATTCTGCTGCCTGGTGATGTCAAGGTTGGGGTTTGGTGAGTGGGTACAGTGAGGTCAGATTATAGTTCAGTTAGGAGCTGGTACACAGCAATTTGAAGGTCACATTAGTCATGTTAATGGCACCTGGCTGCTGTGTGCGATCAGTTAATTTCGAATGCTGCTCTTGTGTGTTTAGGTTAGTATACAGTATGTAGATATTGCAGTCAGGTTTCTTATTCTTTTTTTCAGTGAGTTCTTTTCAGTGTATTTTTGTGTATTTTAAAAATCCTATCAAAATAGCAGTCTGAGAGTTCATATTGGAACAGCAAGTTTTCACAAATGACACCATTGTAAACCGGGACTAGTTGAAAAATTGATTTCTATATTGTAAACTTAAGAGTTTATATTTAACTTTATCTACAGCAGTTAAAACCTTTAGTACTTTTCTTTTTATATGTTAACAATAATTGTCATAAGATACATTCAGGTAATGTAATGGTAATGTAATGGTAATGTAGAGCATTATATAGGACAATAGCATAATTTTAGTGATTGTTTCTTAGTGTCAGAATTAGCCTCAGTGCAATGTAATTCAAAGAAGTCAGTTTTGTTGTTGTTGTTGTTGTTCGTGGTTTGATGTCATACTAACACATCAAAAGGGTGGAAAAGGGTTAGGAATGGGAAGGTAGCGGCCATGGCCTTAGTTAAGGTACAGCCCCAGCATATGTCTGGTGTGAAAATGGGGAAGCACGGAAAACCATCTTCAGAGCTGCTGACGGTGGGATTCGAACCCACCCTCTTTCGAATGCAAGTTCACAGCTACAAGACTCTAACCGTATGGCCATCTCGCTCAGTAATTCAAAGAAGTCTATCAAAACCTCGAATGATGGTTTGAATAGTGAAATATAAATCAAATCATGCAGAACTCATCCTGTCCATCTTTCACGACGTGGACGAGGGGTAGGACTTGTGGGAGATTAAATTATTAAATGATTAAATTTGATTCGATGCTAGACTGGAGAGAGGTGAGGACTTCATTAAGGTAAGTTCCAAATTTCAAATATTTAAGGATTTAAACATAAATATTTTCCTTCTCAATGTGATTTTATTTTAGTGTAAATAAATATCACACGAGATACGTTCACTTCCTTGCATAAAACCACTTTATTGCCATTACATATATTCCTTAACAACACACAGTTATACACAACACTATTAAGGGAAACACACTGAAGAAATTTACTGTTGATTCTGTCAGGTACAGATATCAACAAGTCCTCACATTGGTCGTTCACTTCACCATCACACAGTCGATTCTGAAAAGTACAGCTATCAACAAGTCCATACACTGATTATTCACTTTACCATCACAAGGCAAGACTGACTACCCTCTTACTCAAGTCGATTCTGATAAGTTCAGATATTAACCAAATCCACAGCTCACTGTAACACTCACTCTAACCCACACTCTACACTCTGTAAATCACCAACTCCCACGGGCCTGTCAGCTCAATATATATACAGGGTTTTTCACCTAACATGTTACACGGAAATAACTTCTAAACCATTAAAAATATCGGCATTCTGTTTTCACATTCGTAAATGGTACGCAGGGTCTTGTAAAATAATGTGCTACTTAGTCACATGGGGTGATTAACAACCAAGATATTGATACTAATTCCATATTTTTAAATGGACCGGCACACATTCATACAGCTGACCTAAAAGTTCAACTACGTACAAGTTCAAATATGTAAGTATTATCAAAATCGAACAATTACTTTTTGAGATATAAGTAAGAACAGCATGCACGGTTTTCCATGCCGCATCAGACGGCATGAAGTCAGGCAAGGACATATTGACGCGTAAGGAGTTTCCTGGCCTTGATTCCAGCCACAGAACGGATACCAGACATGTTCTGTAGACATAATGTGATGTACCGTAACATACCCTGGGTGTGCAACGTTATTGTATGACTGGCAAACACACGACGGGGAAGGGAGATTTAAGTTGTTTCGTTTCGACATGTAATAGGTTGCGCTCAGTTTAGCGTCTTTTCTCATGGATGGGAATGGGAAGTATTTGGAATGGACGTCGGCCGTGGCCTATCACAAAGGTACCTATCCGGTATTTGCCTGGTGTTGAACATGGGACATCATGAAAATCACTTTCAGGTTGGGCGAGGCAGGACTCGAACCTGTGCTCTCCCGAAGGCATGCTACTACAGTCACGCTTGAGTTCTGCGGAGATTAATGCGTGTAAAATAAAACATAAATAATAGTGTTGCTGCCATCCCACCACGATCAGCTCTGAACACTTGCTTTTCTAGAAGGAGTTCTTCCGGTGTTTCGTGTTATGTTTATTTCTCAACCCATAGAGTAGTATGAACTGTACACTAAAATCAGTGACAATTATAGCTTTCGTTATGTTCCTTTCAAGGCAAAGTAATTGTTTTAATCCTTTTAAACTCATCAACCCTCCATGTCCTGTCATGTGTTCGACTGTCATACACACTTTGCCAACCCATCATATGTGTACTACTGTAGGTGCTTACATCCCTGGTATCCATTCTGTGGCTGGACTCGCTCCCAGGAAACTGCTTACGGGTCAATATGTCCTTGCCCGACTTCACGCCGTCTGATGCGGCATGAAAAACCGCGCCTGCTGTTCTTACTTATATCTCAAAAAGTAATTTTTTTAAAAAAATACTTACATATTTGAACTTGTATGTAGTTGAACTTTTAGGTCAGCTGTATGGATTTGTGCCATTGGATTTAAAAGTATGGAGTTAGTATCAATATCTCGGTTGTTAATCACCCCATGAGACTAAGTAGCACATTATTTTACAAGATCCTGCGTACCATTTACGAATATGAAAACAGTATGTCGATATATTTAATGGTTTAGAAGTTATTTCCGTGTAACATGTTAGGTGAATAACCCTGTGTATATATATATATATATATATGCATATACCGTTCGACAAACAGTCTAGATCTGGATAATAATTCATTACCGTAAGTTTCCAGAAACCTTCATATGTATCAGAATGATATTTGATTATACCCAATATAAAAATATTACAGAGCTGTCTACACTTTTCAACAACACAGATTTTTGAGGCTAGACGTATTCACAATGCGTATTTGAGGCTATACAAATGTACAGTACATATTTACAGGGTATAGTCATTCTTAGCATTTAATAAAAGATAACTAAAATATTTTAAACATGATAATTGAAGGTTTTACAAGAGTTAGGTTATTTATAGGATGGCGTACATACAACAATATTTATACATTTATAAACATTTTTTGAGTGTGATTTGATAGAATCTGATGATGTTCTTTTAAGAATGAAACATGCCATTCTATTTTAATTAAGTAGATTCTTTTTCAGGTATAATTTTGTTACAAAATGCTTTTTCTTTTTTCAGCTAGTTTCTAAATTTGTTTATTCATAAATTAGTTTTGACAGACTGAAAAACCTAACAATTACAAAAGATTTAAAAAAAAAAATCACTGACAAAAGGAAAATAAACTGAAAAAGGAAGAGACAAAATGATAAGAAGTGGTAGAATATAAGAAACACAGGACAAACATGAATAGGAACCTGACAGCTTGGTGTATGAATGTATGATAAATTTTTGCTTTCCTGTTATATTTCAGGATTCCGTGGTGTCTATCAAGGTGTGACTGCTACTATTATGAAGCAGGGTAGTAATCAAGCTATTCGCTTCTTCGTTATGGAGACCCTTAAAGACTGGTACCGGGGTGGTGATCCCAAACAACCTGTACCGAAAGCTGTTGTGGGTGTGTTTGGTGCTGTTGCAGGAGCAGCGTCAGTCTTTGGTAACACTCCCATTGATGTTGTGAAGACAAGAATGCAGGTAAATACACCACTGCTATGTATGAGTACTTTACTCTTTTAATCATTTTCTTTAAAAGTAACATACAGTAGAGAGTTGATATTCTTCTTCTGGTCCAGTCTGCTTACAGAAGGTTGGTGACTATCGAAAAGTAATTTTTTTCTATTTTTTTGTTTCCCATATTAAAGTTGCCATATCATTGATGTTGAACCACTGTCAGAGGTTCTGCGCTCAGAATAAACTTCTCCTCCTACGTCCATGTTTCCCTTGTATCTTGCCGTCTGTGATCAGGTGTATCAAACTCTGTGCATCATTTCAGAAGGTGTAACTGAAATCACCTTTATAATTTCCTTCAGTTGAATTGGTTGGACATCCGGTAGATAGTGGGTTTGAACCCCACTGTCGGCAGCCCTGAATATGGTTTTCCATGGTTTCCCATGGTTTCCCATTTTCACACCAGGCAAATGCTGGAGCTGTACCTTAATTAAGGCCACGGCCGCTTCCTTCTCATTCCTAGGCCTTTCCTGTCCCATCATTGCCATAAGACCTATCTGTGTCGGTGCGACGTAAAACAAATAGCGAATTGCTCGGTGGAGAACGGAACTTGTTATTTTTTTCTTTTCAGGAGAAACAGTGAATGAAGTACTGTACTGAACAAATTAATTGTTTGGCATTTGATATATGGCCTATTGCGATTATTACGCACTTAACCCACGAGGAGTTGCGTGATGGGTCATGTACGGCAATTTGACTGGGGAATATAAAATACCAGCCTTTGTAGCTGGTAGGAAAAATATGTCTTTGAAACTAAGTACCAGTTTTTCCTGCAAAACACATTGTATTGTGTAAGAAAAGTATACCCATGAAACAAAATACTAGTTTTTGTAGCAAAACAAGTTGTATTATTAAAGAAAAACATATCCATGAATCAAAATACCAGTTCTCTTGCAAAACACATTGTATTGTTACCATGGAAAAAGAATCTCCGAGCTTGAACTGGTGATCAATTGGATGCCTGCTTGTGCACGAGGAAGATGTCTGAATATGTTCTTAGCAGATACTCTTCTGTTTCGCAGAGGACAGTGAATATCCAATGTTTTTTTTTAATTTTTCCTGACACACTGAGGACCAGTAACATTTGTCGCAGTCTGGCCCCGCGATGTAGGGGGCAACGCATCCGCCTGTCACCCAGCGGCCCCAGGTTCAATTCCTGGCCGGGTCAGGGGTTTTCAATTTGTAAATGATTAATATCCCAGGCCTGGGGAGTGGGTGTTTGTGTCGTCCTTAACGTTCCTTTCCTCGCATTCAACACTCTACACTTCTGCAATTCCACTTACACGCAGGTTTATATCATATGTCGAAATTAGTGGCAAAAGATCTGCAGAGGTCAATGCCATGAACAAATATCATTTAAAAAAAACAACATTTGCCGCATCTTGCACTTCTTGACACGCAGGAGTTCTTATTTCCTTTACTACTTCTTCCTCAGTGGATTGCTCACTAGCTATGTTTAATTCTTGTACTTCAAAATTATCATCTTCTTTGTCCGGCTCTATGGCTAAATGGTTAGCGTGCTGGCCTTTGGTCCCGGGAGTCTCGGGTTTGATTTCCGGCAGGGTCGGGAATTTGAACCATCATTGGTTAATTTCGCTGGCATGGGGGCTGGGTGTATGTGTTGTCTTCATCATCATTTCATCCTCATCACGATGCGCAGGTCGCCCACGGACGTCAAATCAATGCCGATATGATGAAGACAGCAGGAAGCATTGGACTACAGTGGCTATACAGAGCCCTCAATGTCATATGGAAGAGAAAAAGAGAAGTTAAGTGAACATAGACAGAGAATGAATAGAGAATGTAGAACAGTTTACATATCTGGGTAGCATTATTAATGGAAGTAATGAAATCAACCCTGAAATTAATAACAGACTAAGTAAAGGTAGAACATCAAGTCAGAGAACAGTATTTCATACCAATTGTAAAGAACAGTATTTCATACCAATTGTAACATACGGACTAGAAATGCTGGTAACTAATAAGAGACAAAATAGTAAGATCCAAGCAGTAGAAATGAAATTTTTAAGAACATCGGTTAAAAAGACAAGAGATAGAATTCAAAATATTAAAATCGGAGAAGAGCTAAATATAGAACTGTTAGTACAGAAGATGCAGAAAGCAAGACTGAAATGGTTCGGACAGGTAAAAAGAACGGGAAAGGAACGGGTAGCAAGAAGGGAACTGGAAAGAGAAGTTAAGGGAAAGAGACCAGTTGGGAGACCGAGAAGATGGTGGGATGGATCAGATTTGGAAGGACATTAGAGAAGCTGGATTGGATGTGGCAGAAGTAATGGAGCAGGAAAAGTGGAAGAACATAAAGGAGTGGAGGAGGCTTGTTAACCACACCCGGGCGACTAGAGTAGGACATTGATGATGATGATGATGATGATGATGATGATGATGATGATGATGATGATGATGATGATGATGATGAATGCTGTTACTGGAGCAGCCATTTAGTGACTTGATTTTAGGATTACTCAAAGTTGCCTATCAATGCCTCATGATTCACCGGCAGTAATTCTGGAGAGAATAAAACAAAACTGAAGGAAATCAGTCCAGTAAAACGGCTGGACAGACTGGACAAAGCTGTTTTTCGTAAACATTTTGTAATGTACAGATTGTTACTGGTCTTCTCTTCTCTTTCCTCTGCATCCATTCCCTTTTCCAGATTCTCTTTGGGTAGGGTAGTGTACCCAAGCCCTTCACCTTACTGTATCTTTCCACTACTCCTCTTCTAGTACTTTATTGCTGTCGACTCCTCTATTTGCAATACAGTCCACAACAGAGCTCCTCCATCTCATTCTAGGCCGTCCTCTAGGCCTCTTTGCAGTCTCTATATCCATGAATGTTCTCTTTGGTATTCTCTCTCCTGGCATTCTCATCATGCCCAAACCATTTCAGCTTTGCTATATCACTCTCTTCTTGAAGTTTACACACTCCCATGCTTCTCCTTATTTCCTTATTTTGTATTCTATCTCATCTTGTCTTTCCCTGTATGCTCCTCAAGAACCTCATTTCAGCTGCTTGTATCTTGTTCCGCTTAGTTAGTGTCCAGGCTGCTGAAGCATAGGTCAGTATAGGTTTATAATAAGACAAATACAAAACCTTCTTGCACTTCATTGGCACATCTTTGTTCCATACAATGTCTCTCACACACTGGTAGAAACTTGCAGACTGCTGTATTCTTAAATCAATTTATCCATCCAAATTTCCATCTTGCTGTCCAAATATTTAAAATTGTTCACTACTTCAAAAGGTTCATTTCCTGTTCTTATAAAACCTGCGACAGTAGCAAGGAACTGGACCAGAGATGAACAGCTGCATAAGACATATATTTAATCTGCGATATGATGCTCATGTATCACCTTATTATAAGAAACTGACGTGGCTTCGAGTGCACCAGCCCTGTGAATTTCACATGTTATCACTTCTGCACAAAATACTTTCCACTAATACTCCCAACTATCTTTCTTCACTTTTTTCTTACCTCTCGTCCTATCATGACCACAATACGAGATCTGGCTCCTCTCTTGCTATACCTGTAAACCGCACTGTTCCTTCATAATCTCTGCATCCAGGTCATTGAATTGGCTACCTGCGAACATCAGGGACAATCCCTCTCATCACAAGTTTAAAGTGGTGTGCCGTGAGTATTTGTTGAGTGGATCCCGCTGACTTGCTGGATAATTTTTGAGTGAATTAGAGAATGAATGGATTATTGTAGTTACGTCATTTAAGTGTATTTTACTTTGTGTATTTTAAAATCAAGGATTCTATTATTATCATTATTAATATTATTACTTTTGTTATTGCTACCCGTATTAATATTATGTGTGTTATTTGTATTGGTAATTACTGTATAAGTTATGTACATGTATACTTTTCTAGTGGTTAAGTGTAAGAGAGGGCCTTGAGCCCTAACTTGGATACCAATAAAGGCATTATCTATCTATCCCCTGGATTTTCTGTTACCTCTCGTCATTATCAAAGTCTTGCTCTTTGCAGTACTAATCTTCATTCCAAAATTTCTTATCTCTTCTTTCCATAAATCAACTTGTGAGATACAGTGACTGGTAACAGTTTTAATTATTTAATAACAAAACTTACTTTGAGATTGAATTCTCACATTAGTTACAAAATCACTCGGTTGTTTCAGCAATGTTAAGGCGTACTTCACATTGTAATGGAGTAAATTACAGTATTTTCATAAGCATTTACTGGGCTTATCATGTTTTCAGTTGTTTATGTGCAAAACTAAACCTTGGTTTGTTTCTTAGGGTCTCGAGGCATCAAAATACAAGAATACATGGGATTGCTTTAAGAAGATTTGGCTGAACGAAGGACCAACAGCGTAAGTGGCTCACATCATCTTGCCCGTCTTTTTGTTTAATTTTATTTTCAGTAATCGTATGGCCTCAGCTGCTACGTGCAAGCATTTTCATTTGACTCCATCTGGCTGCTTGCTTGTCAGTTTTGAAGTTCTGCTTTATTCTTCACCTAATAGATGGCAGAGAAAACCAGTTCTCTCTTGGGCATCTGTGGCTGTGTTTTAATGAATTTTGTCAGGTAAACACCAAATGTGTTGTTACCAGAGATCTTTTACATACCAACATCATACATCGTGGAGTGTCAGATGGACATTTTTACGCCCTTCAAAAATCCGACTACCTCTGCCAGTTAGCTATATTTCTAGAAAATAGAACTCGGAGAATTTAGAGTAGGTGGAACTTTATCTGATCGTGTAATCATTAACAGGGAAATTCCTCAAGGCAGTACTATTTTGGGCCTTTATGTTTTCTTATATATAAATGATATGAGTAAAGAAGTGGAATAAGGGATAAGGCTTTTTGCAGATGATGTTATTCTGTATAGAGTAATAAATAAGTTACAAGATTATAACCAACTGCAAAATGACCTGTATAAAGTAAAATGGACAGCAGGCAATGGTATGATGATAAACGGGTTAAAAGTCAGGTTGTGAGTTTCACAAGTAGGAAAAGTCCTCTCAGTTTTAATTACTGCATTGATGGGGTGAAAGTTCCTTATGAGGATCACTGTAAGTACTTAGGTGTTAATATAAGGAAAGATCTTCATTGCGGTAATCACATAAATGGGACTGTAAATAAAGGTTACAGATCTCTGCACATGATCATGAGGGTATTTAGGGGTTGTAGTAAGGATATAAAGGAGAGGGCATATAAGTCTCTTGTAAAACCCCAACTAGAATAAGGTTCGAGTGTGTGGGACGCCCACCAGGATTACTTGATTCAAAAACGGCAAAAATTCCTAAGAAAAGCAGCTCGATTTGTTCTGGGTGATTTCCAACAAAAGAGTAGCATTGCAAAAATGTTGCAAAGTTTGGGCTGGGAAGACTTGGAAGAAAGGAGATGAGCTGCTCGACTAAGTGGTATGTATTACATAAAATCAGCTTCATGGTCCGTATCGCACTTCAATAGATTCACAATTAAGTATTTATTTATTTTCCACCTAGTCGATACAATGATTGCTTAAGGCTATTTTTAATGGTCAAAAGTGGTACATGTTTCGTATATTATCAACATCTTCAGCCACATAACACTGTTTAGATGAAAAATATATAAAATTGACAAAGTAATGCACAGCCACAGATGTAATGCATTACTTTGTCAATTTTATATATTTTTCATCTAAACAGTGTTATGTGGCTGAAGATGTTGATAATATACGAAACATGTACCACTTTTGACCATTAAAAATTGCCTTAAGCAATCATTGTATCGACTAGGTGGAAAATAAATAAATACTTAATCGTGAATCTAAGTGGTATGTTGCAAGAAATCGGTTTTATTTCCTGTATCAAATCTTATTTACATTACAGTAAATCAATAAAAGTAAACTTCCACCTGTTTGATATTATATATTTGTTTTAAGCAAATTATTTTTAGAACATGTTTCAGTTCTTAGGAACATCTTCAGCTACATAACATTGCTTAGGTGAAATACAGAGAATTTTCTTCTTCTCAGAAAAACAAAACAAATTAAAAAAGATAAAAATAATCAGCTGAGAACAGTTTTTAATTGAGATTGAACATCGACATGAAAAAGTCCTTTTCAAAAACTTTAAAAAATTGAATAAGTAGGAAAAACATGCACATTACATATGAACGAAAGTGCTGTATACTAACCAATTTTTAATATCTGTTTAGGTGAATAGGAAATTGTTTTAAATTAGGTTAGAACATAAGTAAATCCATCTTTTCTTCTCATTTCACTGCCCCACTCAACCCTCCCCACATATTTTAATTATTTTTATCTTTTTTAAATAGTTTTATTTTAATCATAAGAAAGGTACTATTTTAAGATGACTGTTATTAAATTTCTCGCAAAAGAGGGCACCAAACTTTCCGAAATTTTGAGACGGCTCCGTGCACACTTTGGGGAAGAAACACTTTCCCAGATTCTAGTGTATGAGTGGGCTAAAAAATTTGTGGCAGGAAGAGAAGCTGTGGAAAATGAACCTCATGAAAGGAGACTGTGGACAAGCTTCACTGCAGACGACATTGTTGCCATTTGTGACATTATTGTGAATAAAAATGTCACATTGTTTTAGCCACTGGAATAAGTTATGGAAGTGTTCAAACCATCGTCCAAGATGAACTCCATTTCAGAAAATTGTCTTCCAGGTGAATTCCTCATCTCCTCAACAGGAACAAAAAACTTTACACCAGGATGTTTGTCAGAGACTCCTGCATTGCTATGAGGAGGAAGGAGAGGATTTCTTGCATCGTATTGTGACTTGTGATGAATTTTGGGTGCATCATTACACCTCAGAGTCAAAGCAAACAAGCATGGAGTGGGACGAAGAGACGAAGCATGTCCGGTCAAGGCCAAAACACGCCCATCTGCTGGAAAGGTGCTTGCAACTGTTTTCTGGGACTCCATGGGCGTTTTGCTAGTGGATTTTCTTCACGAACAAAGGAAAAGTAATGCAGCTTATTATTGTCGCCTTTTGGATGAAGCAAAAGCTGCGTATCGCAACAAGCAATGGTGGCAACCGATCTGAAACGTCATTCTTCTTCATGACAATGCAAAGCTGCATACTGCCACTTTAACGCAGGAAAAACTGAAGGAAATTCACTGGACACCTCTGGAACACCCTCCGTACAGTCCATATTTATCATCCTGTGATTACCATTTGTTTGGACCACTCATTCAAGATCTAGGAGGACAGCGATTCGATGTTGATGTAAGCGTAGAAGATTTCTTGCTCAACTGGCTCCGCACACGTCTCTCTTCTTTCTATCAGGATGGCATCAAAAACTTACCAATCCAATGGAGAAAATGGAGAAAAGGACAATATGTAGAAAAGTGACCTCTATATGTGTATTTGTTTGGTTGATGCAATAACTTTTTTTAAAAAACCTGTTTATATTTGATCCGGCCTCATATTTGGTTTTGCAGACTAGTATGGGTTTAGACATTTTCTTTGCTGACATTTTAGCAGAAAACAAACAGTATAGTGAGCTTTGGCAAGTAATAAATCTTTCTTATACCATTTCATGGAAATGCTGCAATGAAGTGTGTCTTTTCTATAAATAAATCAATGTAGAAAACATGCGTGAGGAGTCAATTATTGCACAAAGACAATGATTCCATTTTGTACTATGGAGGTGTCAGATGCTTACCAATTAATCATAGAATGTTGTTATCGGCAAGATGTGCTCATAAGAAATACCAGGATTACTTGGAGAAGACACACCTGAAGGTCAAAGAAGAGGACAGAAAAAGAGCTGAGAAACGAAGAATAACACCGGCCCGTGAAAAATAAAAAAATTTCTCTCCGGCGAAAGGTTGAAGAGGTGATATACCCTAATTTAGGTGTGCGGATTTCAAATATGTAAACCATTTTTGCCTATCATATACAGTTATTTGCTATTTGAAATCCAAATTTGACATATTATTGTAATTTTGATAGAAAACACCATAATAGAGAATATGTCATTTTAATGGGACATGATCAAATTGCTACAAATATACAAAAAAGTAACATGTTAATTGCCAGAATGTATGAATCTCACTACGAGAACACAATTGTTTACTGCACTTTGATGTTAATGAATGCTGTGTTGATTTGCGTTTGTGTTCATCAGTACTGTTATCTCACACTAGACACCAACAGTAACCTGACATCATGGAGACGTCCCATCGCCCCTGATACCTTTGTTCCATTTCTTTTAGATCCTGATGGAACTGCTCGCCATGTTCCTCACTGAATCCTCCTTAATTTGGAGGAAAATAATCCAGATGACTATGCAGGAAATGTAATTTTAAGCTTATCCGGCCACCTAATTTCTGGAAGTTGTACGGCATGGTTTCCACAATCTGTTGGTAGTTGACATCTTTAACATTACCCGGAATTTGCTACAAACATTCTTGAATAATTCCCATGCCAGAAGCTGTGTTTCGTTAATCGTCGTACTGAAAGTCGGATCCTTCATAAGCTTACGAATTTGGGAGCCGTCAAAAACACCTTCCTTAATTTTGGCATCCGACAGCCCTGGAAATTTCTGACAGAAGTACCGAAAGCAGGGACTGCCTCTGTCCAAACTCTTCATGTACTGCTTCATAATTCCCAATTTAATATGTAAAGGGGGCAATAACACACTTTGAGGATCAATTAATGGACGATTTACAATGTTTTTTCTTCCAGACATGAACTGTTTCCTCTTGGGCCATTCAGACACTAACCAGTGACGATCCCTGTCCCGAGAGTCCCACTAACACAGAAAACAGAGGAACTTTGTATATCCTCCTTGCTGCTCTAATATGACACCGCATACTTTTAAATCACAGCACAGTAACCATCTGTGTTCATTGTAGTTCAGTTTCTGCAACACATATAGATAAATTGTGATAGTTTTCATGAAGAGATGTTGAATGGGTGACTGGCACTGAAGCAAGTTTATTGCCATTGTGCAGAAGAACACCTTTGAGACTTCTTTTACTGGTATCAATAAATAGACACCAGTCCTTCACTTAGAAAATAGTTCCAAGATGACAAATCAAGCCAGGGATATCACAGCAAAACACATTTTCGTCTACATGAACAAAACCTGCCGGAATTCATCCTCCCGATTTCTGTAACAATATGAATTTGTCCCAGGAAGTAAAAAATTTCTCTCTGTTAATCTTGATCCTAAAATTTCACTCTTTTCTTTAGTGAGACCTAGGTCACGCACCAAATCATTTAAGTCACACTGATTATAAAGACGTGGAGTTTTATCCTCAACATCCAGTACAAAGGCATCATCATCATCATCCTCCTCCTCCGCACTTGAAGATGACGAAGACACACTCTCTGGTAACTGTATTGGTGGTTTTGGGACAGGAATATCGGGTCCATGTGGTACGGGCGTTATGGCTGATGGAAGGCAAGGATACACAATGTGCCTTTTGTTTTTCGTATTGAACACTTTACATACATAAAAATAACATTTGTCAAAATGATTTCTTTGTTCCTGCCAAGCCATTGGGATTCCGAATGGCATTGACGGCAGCAACCCATTGTACTTCGCGGCAGGTTTTCTACACACGTTTTACACATAATATGGGGTGCGAAGTTTTTGTCCTGATCACCTAACTTCATGTTAAAATATGCCAAGTACAGGCTTTTTATAAATGGCATAATATTTTGCTTCTGGCCTTTAATTGTATACTGACCACATATATAAGAGAAAGAGTTGGGATTGTTCACACATTTTCACCTCTGAAGATCACTGCCACTTGCCATTTTAACACAAACTAACTCACTTATTCACTCAATTGACTTCAAGTGCACGTTGTAACTTGTAGACAAAGGCATGATACACATTCTTAGATTCTCCTCTCAGACTAGGAAGAAACGCGATCTTGGCATTTTGACCTTGTCCGACATTGCGCATGCGCGAACTGCAACTGTTCTAATTGTTCTTGTTACCTACTCCCCTCCAAAACAGAGCACGTACAATATTTTCTCTCAGACATGTCCATACCTGCATTCCATATTACCAATCCAAACCTCATTTACAACAACGAAGCTCCATTAGCATAAACATGAGATGGACTTGTGACAAATTTGTACGTGATACGAAACAACTGGTGTTATTAATGAACGTAGGTTTTCGTGGCTCATTGTATTAATATAAAGAAATAAATGAACTGGATTAAAGCCACTATATATATTTATTTAATAATAAAGCCAAGCTTTCAGCCAAATTGCATTGGCCTTCATCAGGGCATGTGAAGTTTTGCCTCCGCACTGCCCTGAGAAGGCCAGTGCAATTTGGCTGAAAACTTGGCTTTCTTCTTCTTCTTCTTCTTCTTCTTTTATGACCACATAGGATCACTTTAGTCAGTCCGTCGTTCAGGTCTCTTTGAAGGGATTGTTCGGGCTTTGCGGTCCTCCCAGTACTTCTTCAGACGCTCTGATCTTCGTGCCCTTTCCTCAGTTGAAAATGTGCGTGTTGTTGGTTTGTTTTGTGTAAGGGTAAAGCGGAGGTTTGTATTCTTGAGTTTTGTATTCAATTTTATCTTATTTTTGGTGTCTTCTGTTGTAAGGCCTATTTCCTTCAGATCCTCTCTTACTTCTCTGATCCATTTACATCCTGTTGTGGTATTTTTTGAGACGAGATTGTGTTGTACTAGTTGTTTCAGAAGTCTTGAGTCCTGCATCCTCATGATATGTCCAAAGAATCCCAGTCTCCTCTTACGCATAGTATCTGTAATGGGTTCTAGCTCTTTGTACACGACTTTGTTAGGTATTAACCGCCACTGTCCATCTTTCTGATATTTTTTGTTGATACAGGTTCTTCCAATCCTCCTTTCAATTTTCTGAAGTCTGTCAGTCTTTGATTGTTTATTCAGGTAAAAGAGTGTTTCTGCTGCATATGTAGCTTCCGGTTTTATAACTGTGTTGTAGTGTTTTATTTTTGTATTTATTGATAGACATTTCTTTTTGTAGATATCCCATGTTAATTTTTGTGCTTTAGCTAATCTATTTGTTCTTACTTGGATTGAGATTTTTTCATTTAAGTTATGTGTTATTACTTCTCCAAGATATTTAAACTGAGTTACTATTTTGATTTTATTACCATTTATGGTGACTTCTTTTAGCTGTGTTGGTTTTTGGGGCATAATTTCTGTTTTTTCAAATGATATTTTGAGGCCAATTTTATTTGCAATGTTTTGAAGTTCTGATATCTGGGTTTTTGCTTCTTTTATGTCCACTGCTAGTAATGCTAAATCGTCAGCAAAACCCAGGCAATTTGTTTTGATTTTTCGGCCAATCTTTATTTTGGGGGGACATTTTCTAAACCATTCCCTCATTACCATTTCTAGAGCACAGTTAAATAATAGTGGTGAGAGCCCATCTCCCTGCCGTAGTCCAGTTTTAATTTCAAATGTCTCTGATGTTTCACCCCTAAACTTCACTTTTGACTTGGTATTGGTGAGAGTCAATTTTATCATGTTTATTAATTTATTAGTCCAAAGTGTCTTAAAATTTCAAACAGAGATTCTCTATGGATGCAATCATAAGCTTTCTTGAAATCTACAAATGTTATCACCATATCTCTGTTTCTTCTCCTGTTATAGTCCATTATCAACTTAAGACTCATGATCTGATCAGGACAGCTCCTCCAGGGTCTGAAACCTCCTTGATATTCTCCTAGTTCTTTCTCAAGTTGTAAACTTACCCTATTAAGGATGATTATTGAAAATATTTTGTATGTTATGTCTAGGAGAGAGATTCCCCTGTAGTTATTAGGGTCAGTTTTGTCCCCTTTTTTGTGCAGAGGATGAATGAGGGCTGTTGTCCAGTGTTCTGGTAGTTCTTCTTTAATCCAGATAGAGACAAGTTGTTGATGGAGGGCAACTTTTGCTGAGGTTCCTGCATATTTCCAGATTTCCGCAAAGGTCTGATCTTCTCCTGGCGCTTTGTAGTTTTTTAATTTATTCAGAGCTTGGTAGACTTTCTTTATTGTGGGGGGATTGATGTTTTCTGGTGATGTTTTTATCGGGGTGTTGGTGTCCAAATGAAGGAGTTCTGTAGGTTCCTCACAATTTAAAAGCTTGCTGAAATGTTTAGCCAGAATTTCTGCATTGTCTTTATTGTTATGGGCCAGCTTACCATCTTCATCCTTCATCAGTAGGGTCGGGGGTTCATATTTTTGGAGCTGCTTTCTGAAGGTTTTGTAGTAGTCCCTTGATTTAGTTTTACTGAACAGTTCTTCAATTAACTGCAGGGTGTCCTTATGTTGTTGTCTTTTTATTCTTCTTAAGACTTGGGTAGTTTCTTTTCTCTGTTTTACTAGCTTTTGATAGGATATTTCTGTCTTTTGGGACTGATGTAATAGCCATGCCTGATGTCTTTTCTCCACTGTTTCATCACATTCACTGTTCCACCATTGGTGTTTTTTACGTGGTTTAATTGGAGCTAGGTCTTCTGCAATTTGTTTAAGGTTGTGTACTAAGTCTTCAAGTTTGTCTGTGATTTTTATTTTTTCAGTTGCTTTCTGGTAATTTTTGTTGTTGATTAGCTGGGTAGGATCTATTTTTCTTTTAGTTTTAAGGGCTTGCTTTTGTTGTCTCCTCTGGGGAGTGAGTTTAATTTTAATTTTAACTACGTAGTGATCTGAACCTGTGTCTATTCCTCGGAGGACTTTGACGTTATAGATCTCTTTGTGGTGGTATTTGTCCATGCAGACGTGGTCCAGTTGCCATTCTTCTTTAGTGTAGTCAGGGTGTTTCCATGTTTTGAGTTTTTGAGGTTTCCTCTTAAAACATGTAGATTTTGAGATTAAATTATGGTTTCTACACAGGTCAACTAGTCTCTCTCAATTTTTATTTGTTTTCTTGTGTGCTGGCCATTTTCCGATGATGTCACGGTATTTTCTTTCTCTGCCTAGTGAGCGTTGAAGTCGCCTATTAATAATTTTATATGGTGTTTGGGGATGTTATCTATGGTCTGGTCCAATAGGTCCCAAAATTCTCCTGTTTCCTCCTGGTCTTTTGAGGAGTTGTTTTTATCATTAGTGGGAGCATGGGCATTTATTATAGTATAGATTTTATTAGATGCCTTTAAGGTGAGCGTTAAGAGTCGTGGAGACTGTGATCTGAATTCTTGAACTGAGTTTATTATTTTAAGGCTGACCAAAAATCCTGTTCCAAATTGTGGGACATTCTTCATCACTCTCTTCCCGGGTATACCTTTATAAAGTCTGTACCCTTGAGATTCCAAGGCATCCTGGTCAGTGTTTCTAATTTCCTGTAATCCCATGATAAGAATTTTGTGTTGGTCCATTATGTTGGTGATCACTTTTAGTTTACCGGTTTGCATGAGTGAGTTTATGTTGTGTGTAGAGAAGTATGTTATCTGCTTTGGTTTGATTCTTGATTTTGTCTCATTCGTGTATGTAGTACTGGGGTATTTCCGTGCCTCCGACTTCACGGTATCTTTCAGGTGGCAGCCCACCGTATCCGAATGCTGCCTTCTCTGAACTCTTGGTTCAGCCGGTGGAGTATTCCTGAAAAGACCTTCCATGGTTGACTGTCAAGGTGTCACCTGTGTGGGACTAGGTCCCGAATTACAACTCTGGATGTGATCCAGTGAGGTGATAATGAGGCCGCTCCTCTGGAGTACAGACGCCTTGTGCAGCCGCCCCTAACCTGGAGAACAGACGCTGCATAATGGATTCCAGTGGCATTTCCTCCACTGTGGGGACCATCACCCCACCCAAAGGGGCTCATTCGCCCGAAGCCGTTGGCCCCCTTAGGGAGTCAGGTTATTTCCCGCCGCCCAACACTCGGCGTTGGCAATTTTACAGCTGGGTGCCAGACCAGCAAACCCTCCTCCTTTCTCATTCCGGACTTGGGACCGGACAATGGCGGAGTTAAACTTGGCTTTATTATTAAATAAATATATATATAGTGGCTTTAATCCAGTTCATTTATTTATGTTAACTGGTATTAGTTTTTACATAAGGACACTAAATGTAACGTATATCACATACAATTACTTTTGCCAGGCTGGTGTAAGTGATGAAATAAGAGAGTTGGAAGATGAAAAAAAAGTTAAAAGAATGCAGTCACAAGAATGTGAAGCCAGAATTGAAGATAAAATATGCCTACTTGAAACCAGAAAAAATTGAGTGTAATTTTGTTGAGCTGCATTTTTTTTTTACATTATTACCAACATTGTGTATTCATTAGTAATTTTAATAGTAATACTTTCATTATTCATGTAGGCCTTATAAATAAAATATAATAATATTTATTATTATCTGGCAGATCATTATTAAATTGTATGTACTTTACTGTTCAAAATTTCCTATTTGAGTAATAAATATTGTTAACAGGTGTGTGTTGGACAGGTAATGGGGGTGGAGGAGGCTGTTAAAATTGCACAAATGCCAAATTTTTGTCAGGGAAAGTCAGGGAAATTCCAGGGAAATTAGTTTGACTTTCTGGCTGGGAATCCTGGTGTGTGAAAAATCTTCTTTAAAAATAAATAAACACGTATTCTTTTGTTTCTGAAAAATCCACTTAAGGAGGGTGAAAGAATAGAAAAATGTAAAATTCTTTGTATGTGGATACTTATATCTCAAAAACTAAAGATGTTACAGATGTGAAAATGAGTATTTGGAAGTATTTGAAACTATAAAGGAACATATAGCATTTTTGTTTTCAGAAGATTTGTAATGTTTCTGATCTCATTCATAATGTTTTCTTTTAGTTCCTCCTCCAATGTATGAGGATCTGTCTGATAAACCTTTTCTTTTGGTCTATTTCACAAGTAAAAGAATGACACACTTCACCACGAAATTTCCAAACAAATCCAACATGCATCTGACTAACCGATTCGTAATTAAAGTACTTTTTACATACGAGGATGCGCTGCTATAATGAAATGTTCTTTGCATATGAGCAATCCTGGGCTTTAGCCTTCGATTGAGCACACGCCATCGCAGGCTACAGACCGGCTTTAAAGTACAGAACTGGTGGTATCGCACGCCTGGCAGTGGAGAAGAAAAATGCTCTGTCATCGGTCAAGATTTTAAAATAAAGCTCTGTATGATTAGTATGTTTTAGTAGATGTGTCTTCAATATCCGTCAGATTTCAGAATATAACCTGACTGGCATCCATAGCTGTGTCAGATTTTTTATTTTTTTAAACTTATTATCACACAAGTATGAAGGATGAGTTCTCCACCTAATCAATACCGAACTTACGCAAATAATACCCGCTGCCAAATAATCCCCGCACCCTAACTTTAGGAAGGCTCATTTTGAAAAAATTAAATGCCAACATTGACGCAAATAAAACCCGCACCTCAATTTCGTGCCTCATTTTTTTTAAAACTATGCGGGTATTATTCGCGTAAATACGGTACTTTATTTTACATAGTGTCAATATTATTTACATAAAAGGACAATACTGGTTTCGACCTGTAAATAGGCCATCTTCAGCTGATGAAGAACCTGCTTTATAGCGACTGTACAGAATAAATACTACTAAAATTAAAATTAAACATTGGGGTCAGGGAAAAATGTCCTCCAACCCTCAAAACTGTACCATATGTGTATATATTAACCTTAAGTATTTTTTAGAATAATGGCATTAATGTTTATTTTAATGACATTCTTGTTTAATTTTAATTTCAGTAGTATTTATTCTGTGCAGTTGCTATTAAGCAGGTTCTTCAGCAGCTGAGCCTATTTACAGGTCGAAACTGGTACTGTCCTGTTATATAAATAATATTGACACTATGTAAAATAAAGTATTGATTAGGTGGAGAACTCATCCTTCATACTTGTGTGCTTGAATTATCAATATGGACTATGAAGCTAAATAGATCATAGAACTTATTACCTTCATAAATTTATATAAAAAAATAAATTGCTGTACTATTACAATAATTACAGCTCATTTTTGAGTTAGGTATGATCTTTCTAATATTCCAAAAATTTTAAATCATTGCTTTCCCTAGCCATGAAAAATGTCAAAATCATTAAAAATTATACAATTTTAGCATTTTAAATTTTGACTAGTTCTTCAGAAGAGTAAGAGTAAGTGGAAGCACGTATCCATCTCCAATAGATAGCTGACAATAAATGTTTTGAAGATTTCCGTCTGTACCATTTACAGAACAGCGAAATGTTTTTGTGATTATTTGCAAAAATCTGACACACTTGATGAAAATTATCAACCCAATAGGTGAGTAAATTTAATGACTATGATGAGGCTTTTTACAGAAAGTATTTTGAACGAATAGTTTTGGAGGTATCACCGTTGAAAACATCCAGCGAGGAGATGGGTTCATTCAACAGAATAGCTAGCCATATTTGAATGCAAGACGCACAGCTCTAGCTCATTGAAAGGTGTATATTTCCTCTGCAAGCATGCCTTCATGCTGTTTTAAACAATATAGTAGTTTCTTAAGTTGTTTATTGTAGGAAAGCGTAGCTTTCTGCAGATTATTCTCTATCAGTAAACTATGCATGCATAGTTTGGTGTCAACTAGTTTTATTTTCAAGATCCATTTTTTGTTGGTTACTGGTGTACTCTTCTAATTGAATAATCTGTTAGCAACCTGACCACCCTGCAACCTTCCTGTTTTGTCCTTCATCTTTTGTTTCCTTAGACTTCTTTTCCTGTTAATTCTTCATTAATGCCAAGCTATTTTAGTGACTCTCTCGTCATAATCATGGGCCATTGTTCCACCTAGGAAGAGGAACTTTTAATTGAAGTATGCCAACTTACTACATAGTACTAGGCACGTAAGGCTATACACTAAAAAGAAAATATTGCCGCCCTATTTTCTTTTTTTTAATAGGCTCATCACTGCTGTTAACTTAACTAGTTACATACTAAAATCATCATCATCTTCATTTCCCGTTTCCAGCTTCCCGGGTCGGGTTGTGAATCAAGGACCTCCATCGCTGGCTGTCTCTCCACCACTCTTCTCCTTTTTCAAGTACATCTTCTGGTTTTCCTCCCCTCTTCTCTATGCACTCCCACACTGAATCTGTCCACCTCTTTTGGGGTCTTCTTTTACCGAGCTCGATAGCTGTAGTCACTTAAGTGCAGCCAGTATCCAGTATTCGGGAGATAGTACGTTCGAACCCCACTGTTGGCAGCCCTGAAAAATGGTTTTCCGTGATTTCCCATTTTCACACCAGGCAAATGCTGGGGCTGTACCTTAATTAAGGCCACGGCTGCTTCCTTTCCACTCCTAGCCCTCCCCTCTCCCATTGTCGCCATAAGACCTATCTGTGTCGGTGCGACGTAAAGCCCCTAGCAAAAAAAAAAAAAAAAAAAAGACGTATCTGTGTCGGTACGACGTAAAGCAACTAGCAAAAAAAAAAAAAAAAATTGGGGTCTTCCTCGTGGTCTCTTTCCTGTTAACTTCTCTGAAAAAGCTTTTTTGTTTTGTTTTCTTTGGCACTCTCTCTTCTCTCATTCTCATCGTATGCCCATACCACTCTACCTTTGTTGTTTCTATCCTGTCTTAAAGTTTCAAGATTCCTTTCCTTTTCCTTATCTCGTCATTTCTAATTCTATCCTTTCTGGTCTTGCCCTCGATACCTCGTAGGAATTTCATCTCCGCTGCCTGTATTCTACTCTCTCCTCGTTTTGTTGTAGCCCATGATCCAGTTGCATAGGTTAGTATGGGTTCATAATAGGTTGAATATAATACTTTCGTACATTTTGTCAGGACATCTTGGTTCCACAAATTACCTCTTACACTCTGGTATGCTGTTGTATTATTTTTCCAATTTCCTCAG
The DNA here is from genome assembly GCF_040414725.1 of Anabrus simplex. NCBI lineage: Eukaryota > Metazoa > Arthropoda > Insecta > Orthoptera > Tettigoniidae > Anabrus > Anabrus simplex. The sequence goes on along the minus strand of NC_090279.1, from coordinate 168,516,627 downwards.
TAATCTTTCCATCTTCTGTGATCACACTTCCCAAGTACTTGAAACTTTTAACCACTTCCAGAATTTTACCTTTCGGTTTTATCTTTCCTCTTCCTTCCTTCCTTCCTTCCTTCCCCTTGTCATCACTATTGTTTTACTTTCTCTGTGTTTACTTTCATCCCAAATTTTTCTCTCTCTTGATTCCATACATCTACTTGTTTTTGCACATCCGTTTCATTCTCACCCCATATAACTACTGTATATCATATGCAAATAACATGGATTTTGTTGCCTGTCTTCCCAATCTCTGTTTAATGTTCTTATGAATTTCATCCATGACTATGATGAATAGTATGGGGGATAGTACACTTCCCTATCAGAGACCAGTTTCAACTTTAAACCATTTTGTTTTTCCTATACTAGTCTTCACACTACTAACACAATTTAAGTACATAGCTTTTATCAGTTGCACTTCCACTTTGTTAACTTGTTTTTTCCTTAATGTGTCCCATACCAACTGTCTGGGCACACTGTCATAAGCCTTCTGAATATCAATAAATGTCATCACTATGTCTTTTCCAAACTCCCATCTTTTCTCCATCATAAAAATATGTTTTAATGTAAAGATCAGGTCAAACGTTGATCTGCCTTTCCTAAAACCGTACTGTTCATCTTCCGTTTCTCCTTCTAGCTTCCTCCTCAATCTTCCTTCCAATACTCTCAAATATCTTAGCTACATGGGCAATAAGAGTGATCCCTCTGTAGTAATTGCATTCCTTTTTATCACCTTTTGTATATATCGGGATAATTAAATACTTTCCCCACTCTTCTGGGATCACTTTCTTCCTCCAGATTATTCTAAACAATCTGTACAGCCACTGTAGCCCTATTGGTCCTGCTGCTTTAATCATTTCCATAGTTACCTCATCCACTCCTGTTGCTGTACCGCTCTTCATCTCTTGTGCGGCTTCCTCTATTTCTAGCATCGACATCTCCTTTTCTTGTTCTTCTTTCCCCATTGTTTCTTCTTGCTCTTTCTCATCTACCAGTTCACTGTATTTAATATTTAGAAATTCTGAGAAGTATTCTTCCCATCTTTTTAGTTTGTCATCTCTTTGCATCAGTATCTGCCCTGTTTCAGTTTTTACAAATTTTGTATCTCCCCTGTTTCATAAACTGTTCTTCACCAAACCATACAAAACCTTTTTACTTCCCTTTATATCTTTCTGTAAAGTTTCTGTGAAACTTTCCCAGCTCTTCCGTTTCTCTTCTTGTACTATTTTCAGACATACCTTTTTGGCTTCTTTATATTTTTACCAATTCTCTGTACTATTGCTGCCTATCCACTTCCTCCAAGCCATTTGTTTCTCTTTAACTTCTTCCTTTACCCTGCTGTTCCACCAAGGAGTCTCCTTTTCCTTTTCCTCCCTGATAGTCTTCCACAGGTGTTTACTGCACACTTTACAAATCCATTTCTGAAACATGTCTATTCCTCTTCCACACTATTCAAGTCATCTTTGGGAATTTCTTTCTTCAGATCCTCTTGAAATTATTCCCTTATTTCTTTCTCTTTTAACTTCTCTCCTTTATTTTTCTTTCCCTTTTTCCTATTAACTTTGTTGTTTTACCAAGTCTTAATTTGGCTACCAACACTTTATGGACTCCTTCGAAAACTGCTCTTGGCATTGCTGTCACATCTTCCAGTTGTCTACGTTTTTTCTTCTCCACCAGAATAAGATCAATCATTGTCTTTGTCTTTCTATGCCGGGCTGAGTGGCTCAGACGGTTAAGGTGCTGGCCTTCTAACCCCAACTTGGCAGGTTCGATCCTGGCTCAGTCTGGTGGTATTTGAAGGTGCTCAAATACGACAGCCTCGTGTCAGTAGATTTACTGGCACATAAAAGAACTCCTGCAGGACTAAATTCCGGCACCTCGGCGTCACCGAAGACTGTTAAAGTACTTAGTGGGACGTAAAGCAAATAACATTAAATTAAATTATTATTGTCTTTCTATCTCCCCAACCATATCTAATTATTTTTTGTGAGTTCTTTTTTCTAAACCACATATTACCAACAATTAATCCATTCCTTCTACAAAAATCTATTACCAAATCTCCTTCTTCACCTTGGTTTCCGTAAATATAAGGGCCAGTTATCTTTTCTTTTCCCTGTCTGTTCCAGCATGTGCATTAATGTCTCCCATTATTATAACCTCTTTGTCTTCAATACAACTTTCCAGTTCTTCTAGAAACTCTTCTAAACATTCATCTGCATTCCCTGATTGGGGTGCATAAACCTGTATAAAATCCTTGGTTCCACTCTCAAGTCTAAGTCTAACTTTAATTATCATGTCACTGATCTGGTCAATTTTGTCCACATATTGCACTAGGTCTTCTCTCAGTATAACACAAACACCAGTTGTTGCCATTTTTCCTCCACTTCAATATAATGTATACCTTATCTTCAGTTCTTTTTGACCTTTCCCCTTCCATTTTGTCTCGCTTATTCCCATCATTGCTATGTCTTTCTTCTCCATATACCCTATCAGTTCTTCTACCTTGCCATTCAAAGTCATGATATTGATGATACCGATTCTTGTAATGTCTGGTAGCCCACTTCTCACAGTTCCCCCAGAGCACCAGGAACTGCGCGTCACATACGGGTGACGCCCTAGCATTTTTCGATGGCTCGATTCACTCGCACTCATTTTATAGGCTGTTTGTACGATGGGTTCGCCACTCCCAAAGGCATTTTATTACCTTCTGCCAGGTTCAAATTAGGCCGCCCCTAACACGGAGTCAGATGCCTTTTGTAGCCGCTCCTTGGGAGTACAGACTACGGATTTGCTCCTTCTGCCATCTTGCCGTACTGAAGTTCATCTTCTCCGCCATAGATGCCATTGAGGTCTTCACCCATAACCCAGGGCAAGGACCCTCCATATTTATGACCCCTGGAGAGAGGGTGGCCCAGTATTTTAAAGCCCCCAGGAATTGGGCTATGTACTAAAATCACGAGACATAAACATCAACAACTAACTTCAATATAAGTATCAATAATGGAGGTTCCTTTACCCAAGTAAATGATTCATCAAGATATTCATAATTAAGTCAGATTTTAGTTCATTGAGGAACTAAACACACTCTTACCTTCGCTCAATTTAGTGTTATATACTTCTGCCTTTATTTTGATATATGTTTTACTTTAACCGTATTCTTTGATTTTTGAACCGTACCAAAGTCGTGACAAGACAAGGTTAGGTTAGGTTAGGTTAGGTTAGGTTAGGTTAGTTTAACGAAATTTCCTTCCATTTCAACTGAAGTGATCTTTATGGAGGAGGTAACATTGCTTTCCTTTACGGAGGACTTCTTACAGATTTTTCTTGCTTCTTATACATCATAATTGAATTCTATACATACGAAATGGACGAAATAAGACCATATTAATAAAATGCTTTGTTAATCGTTTAACACCAACTAACTTATTAAATGCATTATTCGAACATGCCACAATTCTTCTTGCCTGGTATTATCCAAACAGATTTACAATCCTACAGAAAAAAAGAAAATATGCTTTACCTACTCCCGCAAATGTAACTACTAGTGATTTTCACAATACAGCAGTGGCAGTATGTATTGGTGCGTATAATCTTGGAAGTCACAAAAAAAATCATTACTACATTGTGCCAACCTGCAAAATTAAGAGTAACTGTATGCGTCATATCGGCAAGTAGGGTCCCTAAACTGTATGGTTAGGAACACTGAATCAAACCCAACAGTTAGAAAATAACTATAAATCACTACCTTCAGTATTAAGAGGGGAGAAGAAGTAAGGTTCTACCCTTAGTGTATAAGCTTACATGGATAGGGACTATAGTCACGATTTAATAGATCAACATGGAGTTGTGTGTTGGTGACATTCTTTATAAACGGTTCATGAATATTCATAAGCAGAGGCATGGGCTAGTTTTAAAACAAAGTACTTAAGTGTCGTTAATCTTTATGGCATTCCAGAATATCTGGGAAATTACTGTATTTTCAGCCAGTTAATTGAATTTTAATAACTATTTTAAATTTACAGGTTCTACAAAGGTACTGTACCTCGACTTGGCCGTGTCTGTTTAGACGTGGCGATCACGTTCATGATCTACGATTCCTTCATGGATCTGTTCAACCGTTTCTGGAAATAAGAAGATCCCAGAAATAATTAGTAACCAGTGTTCACCAACAACATATCAGTTGACTAACAGACACACGCTGGTAGCTGTATGAAGCTTTATACTGTAGCATAGTTTTACAGATCTCTGTTGGAGTTGTGTATGAGGCTGACAAGTGTTTTTTTGCTAGCAATATATGAACTGAATGCAGCTGTATAGTTTTGATTTTTCACCAAGCTTTGAAGCTACATTTTATAGTATGTATTCAATGAGAGAAATGTTGTAAAAATAGAAGAATGGGTATGCAAACAGCTATTTTTGTTATGTTTGAAAATCATTAATATTATTATATTTTATCTATACAGTAATATATCTGCTGAGATTTTAGTATGTGTTCAATGAGAGAGATGTTGTTAAAATGGAAGAATGGATACAATTAATTTTGTTATGTTTGAAAATCATTATTATTATTATTATTATTATTATTATTATTATTATTATTATTATTATTATTATTATTATTATTATTATTATTATACCTATGCAGTAAAATGTCTAGTTAGATGCATGTAATGTTTTTCTTGTGTTACATATTCAGAATGTTATTGAATTTATATTTAATTTCCAAGAAGCAAGATTTCAAATGAAATTTTGAGGTAATGAAATTTTATGAGAGCAGTGTAGTAAAATTGGTTGCTCAGTGAAATATTGTGATTCTTCTTTTAAGAACAGAGTTTACTGTAATTTACTGTAATAAGATAGAATGAACCTGTCTGGAGCCGTAAATCTTAACATTAAACCTGATCTGTTTGTTAATACCTTTTCGTTTTCAATGAATTACTTCATATCTGTTTTAAATCATCTCATCAAAATCAAAATATCAGGATTAAATGCAGTAATTACTGTAACTTAAAACACTGTACTAAAGGAAAAGTTTTAATATTTCAGTGAAGTATTTTAGCAGATGTGCTTTGCAAATGAAATGATTTATTTAGCGTATGGCTTTTAGTGCCGGAAGGGTCAGAGGATATGTTTGGCTCGCCTGGCGCAGGTCTTTCTGTTTGACGCTCATGGGCTGATTATGATGACGATGATGATGTAGAGAGAGGGTGAAACCCAGTGCGGGCACATAGCCTACTCCTGTCAAAGAACCCAAGGGTCTGCTCAAGGCTTTACGTCCCCATCTAATGCTTAATTTTCACCTCGACTTAACATTTCTAATTACATACCAAATGTTCAAGTTTATGCTTATAATTCAGAAAACCTCTGATGTAGATTCTTTGCATATCAAAATGAGCTTGATATGAGAATACAGAGGAGTCCATGAAGGTATGATTAAAATTTCCTTTTTTATGCTGTTATTTTACATGAGTGGTGTAGCATGATGGGGGATATTTAGTTGACGTTACTGTAATATTAAATTACTTCTTTCCTTAAAGAATATTTCTTCTAAAAGCATAACTTATTGCTTTTTTCCCAAAATGATTATGAAACAGGGTTCAAAGATTTACTCTCAACATATAAAACAAAGGCTGCAAAATTTTGCATGCACGTATGCCCTCAAAAATTCAAAAAATGTCAGCGAAAATGCATTAAAATGCTTATTTCATATAACACCAAAATCCAGATGTGTGAAAAATTATAATTATTACTTGAAATAGATTTTTAGCTTATTTGATTGTGTCAAGTACATGTAGCAGCCTACATGCCAAAGAGATGTACTCAGTGCAGTCATGAACAAATGTTTAAAAGTTGAAATGCATAAAGTCCACCATCCCTGAATATAACTATGAATCTCTGAAAATTATTGAGACTTAATTCAGAGATGTTAATTGTTCTGGAGGAAATCCGAATTTTGAATTGTAGAGGATTTTTGACTGAAAATTACTGAGATTTTACACAGCTATTGAGATTGAGAATTTTTTGGTATTATATGTCTTCTTCTTTTTGATTGGAACGGAAGTTTTATTTAAAATTCCGAGTATCCAATTTAAAAGAAAATCTTCTTTGCTGTTGAAAAGATGCACACAGAAAGGCAGTTACTGTCTAGAAGTGAATACAGCGAATTTGCATTTTCACATGAACATTAATTTGAAGTTATGATTTGTGTTCATGGGAGAATTTTGATACTGCCATTTTGTATTAAAAGGGAAATGGTGTTCAAGAAAAAAGGTTTCCCTCTCTCTGGTTGTTTAACTTGTGTATAAATATCATGAAGCATTGATGAATTGGTATCATTCCTTCAGCTTTCTGAGCAGTAATTTTCCAATAGGAACCCAATAATGTCTTGAATCTGTCCACCCATCTTTTTGAGGCTCATCCTCGTGACCTTAGGCAGTTAATTTTTCCAGGTTGTCATCTTTCCTTCTCATAATGTGGCCAAAGAATTGCAATATTTCTGTTTCACAAGATTATAGAGGTGGTTTTCTACCCTCACTTACTGGATGATGGAATCATTCTTTCCCCTGGTTGTCCATGGTATCACCACATTCTCAAAAGTAGTGATGTTGTTTTATTCTTTAGCCTTCACTGTCCGTGTTTAACAATCATACTGAAAAGGCAAGTGAATTGATGAATCTGAAACAGGTTTTGAGATGTGAAAATATATCATATGAAATATATGAAATAACCCACCTGCCTCCAGTTACTGGGAAGAAAATAGGGAAGTATCAAGTTGGTATACATACTAAGTTTGAAGGAAATTTCTCATTTCTATAACCAAATTGAAAAGGATTCCAAAATAACAAATTTTGCAATGTTCTTACACTTCATATGTGCCAGCCAGATAAAATATGATAAAGAATCGTACACAGTTACTGGAAGTTCAATACGGCAGCAAGATTACTTTTAGGCCATGTTGTGATGCTTTGCATTAGAGGGGTCTATTATTCCAGTAATTTGAAAGATTTGCCTATGATGTACCCTTCAGTCTTAAAAACCTGATTTCAGAAACAAAATACTGTTCAGCTTATGCAAGTAAATAGTGGCATATGAAGATAATACTTGATTCTAAGAAACACAACCTGCTTAAGGACTTTGTATTAAAATTTAATTTGAGAAAGAATACTGTTCAAAATTAGTTTTAAAATCTGATTTTAGAAAGAGTACTCTTTGAATTATACTAGTGAAGAATGACAGATATAGATAACATTTATTTGGTTCTAAGAAATTTGAACAGATGTGTTTCCATTGAAATATATCTGGGACGTTTATGTAATATTGTTGTGGTGCCACTATAAATTAACCCTGTTTATTGATATTGGCATCACTTAGTTTGTTGATTTTGGACTGTAGGCAAAATTACAAATGTAGAGGATGTTCGGCACATCCTTGACTACTTCCTTTGTATGATATTTATACTAAATTCAAGGAATCATTTCACCAGGCTGAGTGACTCAGATGGTTGAGGTGCTGGCCTTCTAACCCCAACTTGGCAGGTTCGATCCTGGCTCAGTCCGGTGGTATTTGAAGGTGCTCAAATACGTCGGCCTCGTGTTGGTAGATTTACTGGCACGTAAAAGAACTCCTGCGGGACTAAATTCCGGCTCCAAAAACCGTAAAAGTAGTTAGTGGGACGTAAGCAAATAACATTATTATTATTGTTATTATTATTATTATTATTATTATTATTATTATTATTATTATTATTATTATTATGAATCATTAGATGGGACTGCTGTAGAATATTTTGACCTGAATTACACTTTTACTCATCTTGTGAATTTGTTTTTTGTGGACTGTATCACTCATCATACAGTGAAGGAAAAATGTTTTCTTCAAATCAAATCAAAATCTCTTTATTTGCAAATGAGGTGTCTACCTCGGTGGCAAATAGTACACTAAAATACATTATTGTCAAGCACTAAATTTTAAATTAACAAGAGAAGAAGAAATTTTTCTAGAATACAATAATGTACAATTTACGCTAACAATTTTGTCCATTAAACAAACAGACATCTTTAATAAATTTATATTGTTTACAAAATTCTACTTGTAATATCTCCTATACTACAAACATAGTCAACTCATATACAGTATATGGAATTACTTCAAATAATACTATGCAACTGGTATAAGATTAAAATTTACATTGCATTTATTTACTTTTTTTTTTTACCCATTTTGGAATCTAAGTAGCATAACAACCTGCTGCATCTTAACCAGAGCCCCTTTTACCACCACTTTTCAGAGTTCCTGAAGGGCCTTCACAGCTACCGTAGCGGTCCCAGGGCCCTCGAAGTCCCCACTGTACTTCATCCTTACAGGCAGTCCCCTACGTTGGCTGTCCAAACTCCATGGACCAGGGGAAGGAATTAATTTTTTCACACACATTTTTTATTTACAATAGCCTGCACTGGTCGAATGCCCTCTAACATTTCATTTATTTTCCCTGTTGCTGTTTATTCTCTTATTGAATATCTGTACAGATTTTGGAAAAGGATCAAACACTACCCCTGGTAAACTGTTCCACTCCTTCACGCCCTTCCCAATGAATGAAAATTTACCCCAGTCGCTTCTGCTAAAATTACTTCTAATTTTATACTTGTGGTCAGTTCTGCCGATATAATTATTTTCCAACTGAAGCCTCTCACGGATTTCTCCCCATGCTGCTTCTCCTGTATAGGCTCTATATAATCCTATAAGTCTAGTTTTCTCCCTTCTCTTACTTAAAGTTTCCCACCCAAGTTCCTCTAACATTTCTGATACACTACTGTTTCTCCTGAAATCCTGTTACAAATCTTACTGCTTTCCTCTGCACACTATCTATTTCTTTTATTAGGTATTCTTGGTGAGGATCCCAAACACTGCATATTCCAATAATGGACGAACCATACTTAAGTAACTTTTTTCTTTTAATTCTTTGTTGCATCCTTAAGTAGCCTCATTATGACATGTAATGATCTGTATGCTTTCCCAACAATGTCATCAACATGACCCTTCCAGTGCAAATTACTTTCAAATCTCTCACCTAAGTATTTGCACTTGCCATCTTTTGGGATAACTACCTCATCCAAAGTATATTCAAATTCAGTTTTAAAGCTCCTGTTTGTAAATGTTGTAACACACTTATAGCCTTCCTACATGAAAAATATGATTTAAAATCAAGAGTTTTGGAGTTTAACTGAACTGTTTTACAGTATAAGTTTCCTCCCAAGTTCTTTCTCATGAAACAAAACAATAATTGCATTATTTTCCAAATTCATGGGAAGATCTACCTTTCTTTGATCTAGGTGTTTTCTATTTTTTAACCCTGGAGTGGTCGGGCAGCATCTGAGAGAATCACACTAGTTTATTTCTGTCATTGCAAGAAAACTACCAAGGCCACTGACAGGAAAAGCCATGTACCTTTCAAGTAACTATTCATAACCAACACAAGAATGCATCAGTGTGCCAATGTTGGTCAAACTTGTGTGGTGGTGAGCTATTGTTACACACGTGTCAGCGGCGTCTAATAGACACCACGCAAACTTTACCGCTACAAATTAAGTTCCCATTTTGAAGTATTATCTTAATATCATTCTTCAGAATGTCTCGGATATCACGGTTTCTTGCTAAAATGTAAATTTTGCATATTTTTAGGGCTGAAAATGAGTGGAGAGGAGATATAACCTTGATCGCTTTGACGACAGAAGGATTATGTAAAGTTAGCGTGAGGAAGATGACGAAGAAAATGAATTGTATAGTGATGTTCTAAAAATGAGAAGTGAAAATACAGACAGAGAACAAGATGCAGACAGTAGTGATGATACAGGAGAAAATGATGGTGATTATTTCCAAGGGCGAAGTGGCGTTTCTAAGTAGTGTAAAGCTGATCCTTCAAGAAATGTTAAAAACTGGCGACAAAATATCTTCACGCATTTACCTGGTGCAAATGATGTTGCAGAGCTTGCTAACACTCATGACACAATGCTATCTACTACAGTACAGTGCTCAAACAGGAAAACTGAAGAGGTTCAAACAAACTACAGCAGAGAAAGGTATGTTTGATCTGCCAACATACCAGTATGTGAAATAAAAGCCCTTGTCATATTGTACTTATGTGCTGCAGGGAAAGATAACCACAGTACGAAGGACAGTTGGGCTAGCAATAAGATGGGTCCATCATTAGTTGCATTTACATCAGTAAATTAGATTCAGTAATTTATATTCATCTTTTCAAAATGTCACAAAATTAATGTAAATCCGTATTCAAAACTTAGGATAACGTAACTGCCTCAGAAACGAAATGGTGTATCTCAGACACCACACGACCTTTTACGACAAAGAATTGTGTGCGACCACTGCAGGGTTAATGGATGTCCTTTTATTGTTTGTTAAATTAATGCACATTTAACTACAAATGTAGATAGTTACTGATATGAAATTGTTTTTGTATGTACAGATAACTGTACTTCTGTGTTGTATTTTATAATTGTTTGTTAATTTTGAAATAAGGAAAGAAATCATGGTTGTACTTCAACAGAGATTTGTGAATCATTTGTGTAGTTACATACTGTTAAGAAGGAAAAACTCTGTTTCAGAAAATAGTTCAAGAAAATCAGTACCGTATATAAGGAGGATATTTCAAGAATTGTGGTTTCCAAATGGAGAAAGGAAAGCTAAACTGAGAAAATGTGTTGTGTATTAAACCAGTGTCTTAATACATCAGGGGTCTCCAACAAATGTAAAATGAGTATGTGGTTGGAGATTCCAACTAGAATGGAGGGATGATTTATCATTGAGTGTGTGAATTATGTGATGAACTGAAATATGTTAAACTTCTGACATTGCTGATAAAAAAGAAAGTTACGGTAAAGGAAATGCAAACTCATTAGACGCCCGTTAGAAAACTCAAGAGGAATAGTCCTATGAGCAAAATATGATTACATGAAATTTTGTTTAAAAGTTGCTTAACCCAAAAGGAGATAGAAAATGTTGTTAAACTGTGTTCTTGTTCAGAGCACAGGTCTAAAATATTTTCCCTTTATTGTAGCTACTTTTTTTTTGAAGGCAGTGTAGTTACATGCATTCTGAGTTATGATCTCTTGAATTATACAAATTGTTTTGAAACTGTTGGAGCTAGTGCCTTGATGGCAAACATTTTAAGGATTGATCTGATACCATATGAAACCTAGGTTTGAGAGTCCCTAAGCTGGTTTCCCAGTTTCTATTTCTCTTCCTCTGGTTCTTTACGAGGGCAGACATACTGTCCTTGTCTTTCAAACCTTCGGTATGATTTGGAAAGGGTACGAGTCCATTATCTTATAATTCTGAATCTTAAACTATAGGAAGATATTTAAAATCGGTGTGTGTGTTTAAGAACTGAAGAAACAAAGAAAAGAAGTTTGTTTTGATTAAATATGTGTCAGTTACTGCAAAGAGCAGTGAAGGACCAGGATAAATTTAAAGATTCGTTGTCATATTATCATATTATATACTATTGACTTTGGTTGAAAATGTTGCTCTTAACAATTTGTCAGATTTTAAATCTGTTTTATGTTTAAAGTTTATCTGATTTGATATCAGGGTTAGAATATGCAATGCTTCACCCAAAGGTTTTTAGTTTTACTCCCAATTCTAGCAACAATTGGTCTGAGGTATGCTTAACATCTAGTAAGACTGAAACAAGTGCCATTGATTCATATTCCAAGCCATGATGAATCCTAATATGGAAGTGATATGAATTTCCTATATGTGAAGCAGCAATATCTGCAACACCAATGTCTTTGAGACTGATGTGGAAAAAATCATTTGTAATATTTACTTGCAATTAAAATATTTGTGTACATTTTTGTAATTCTTGAAATATTTTGTAGATGTTAAGTAATATTTGATTGAATATGATGTATTACATGTTAATCTTCCTCACATTAAAAGTATCTTGTAATGGTTTATTAGTTATTTGATCCTGGTGAATAGCTATTTCAAAGAACTAATCTTATTTCACTATAAACATTATCTTGTGAACATTATGTTTTTATTTACTTGGGATACATTTGGTCATTTTCAGTATTGTTTCAATGTTTGTGAATGTCAGTCTTGTTCATATTCTCTAGTGGAAATTCATTAAAGTATTATTAATTTTTTAAAAATATTTTATACCACACAGACAGGATCTTCTTCTTCCTTGCATTATTCCTGCGTTGCACTGGAGTCTGTTTAGTCCATCTTCACCATAACAGTTGGTCGAAAGCATCATCCTCATGAGATCAGAATTCTGCATGTCTGTGTCCTCTCGATCCATCCATCTCTGGTCATCCTCTGGGGTGGTGCCCTGCCATTACCATGTCTGTGAATATACTTTCCACCATTGAGGGATCTTGCCTTTTTATGTGGCCAAACCCTCTGAGGCAGAATTTTGCAGATATTGATAGCATACCAAGAGAGTTCCGCATGTTCTCGTACATGATCTTGTTGAGTTTAGTCAGTCTAATTGATGAACAGCGTGCTCTTATTTCCGCATGTTCTCGTACATGATCTTGTTGAGTTTAGTCAGTCTAATTGATGAACAGCGTGTTCTTATTTCTATTGTTTGTAGAATTTCTATATTATGCTGCTTTGTTGGCTGGCATTCAACTCCACATATTGCAACTGGAGAGACAACTGACCAATATATTTTAAATTTCAAACGTGTCAGCACCCTTCTGTTGCACAGTATACCTGTCATATCTCACCACTTCATCCATGCTACATTTGTCCTCTCCTGACCCTCATACAGCAGGTCACCTTCAGGATTTGTTTCTCGTCAGTTCTCTTCCATCAATGCCGATTGTTGCAATGTCATTACATCCACAGGCTTTATACTTTACTTTGTTTTATCAAAGTTTAATCTCAATCTGTAGTTATCGAAGTGGTTCTTCCATGACTTAAGTTAAGTCCTGCAATTGTTCAGGTGGTGATTATTGTTTTAAGAGGAAGTACAACTAGGCAACCATCCTCTATATAACACTAATCAGAAGGAAAAAAGGAAGGGGTCCGACACTTCGAAAAATGAAGATATCGGCCAAAGGAAGACAAGGCCCACGAAAGGCGTGAAAATGAAAGACTCCCTAGCCCTCGCAAACCTAATAGCGTCGGGGTCGGAAAAGAACAAGAGTTGACCAAGGGAGGTCGGATAGGATAGATGAAAGTGAGGAGCCTGGTACAAGTAAGTGGAAGCAATGCCAGGACTCAGCTAAGGGCCCCGTGGTCGCCAACCCACGCTCCAAAGTTTAGAGCCCCTGAGGCCCCCTTTTTTTTGCAATTGTTCATGTGATCTTGCAGACAACATTACACCATCGGCATACAGAAGGGTCCAAACAGGATAAGATCAGCTTATTAAAACAGAAACCTCGAAATTGAATCAAGTATTGTTTGCAGTTGGTAGTATTGACATCAGTAAAAAGAACTGCATGTAATTCGGTGAACATTTGATCATAAAAGGATCTTTAATTCTTGAAACATAGGTTGAAACTAGTTGTGTGAAACGCTTGAAAATTATGATTATGATAATTTTCTTCTCTATACTCTGGCTGCAATTCTAATGAACTGTTGTTCATTATAATAATCACCTTCTTTTACTTTTTATCCCTCTGGAAATGGTGTAACATAATAAATAATGTAATTTGCAGGAAAACTGGAACAGCGGAAGGTAAAATTTGTCGCTGAACAAAGTTAACTACAATCAATGAATACCATGTTGGTTCCCTGTTGACAAATAATATAATAATGTTTCCTTTAAATGGAACATGATATATTTTGCACCATTTATTACTTAAAAAGATACAAATGTATAGATTAGAACATGTTAATTTATTAAATAAGCATATTATAATTAATAGCTGAAGAAGGCTAAATAGACTGAAATATGTTCTAATATATTTATTTATCTTTTTAAGTATTGAATGGTGGAAAATATATATTATTCCACTTAAAGGAATAATTATTTTACTGAACGAAGTTAAACTGAATTTCACCACTTCTGTAATGGCAGATGACAACATAGAATACACTCTAGCAAGATAGTTCATTTACCAGTATAAAAGAAGTGAAACTTGTTCAAATTCTGTGGACTGTTAGTGTCATTGTGTAGTAGACTTCAACACTGAAGAGTATCACTGTTGTAGAGTCCTATCTTCTTCTTTTTCTACCACTCTTCCCACATTTGTGGGGTCGCACAAATGGACTTGGCCCAGTTTTACAGCAAGATGCCCTTCCTTATGCTAACTCTATGTGGAGGGACGTAATCACTGTTGCGTGTTTCTGTGGTGGTTGGTTGTGTAGTGTGTTGTGTTGATATAAAGAGGGGAGTGTTGAGACAAACACAAACTCCCAGTCCCCAAGACAGAAGAATTAATCAAAGGCGATTAAAATCCCTGATCCGGTCGGGAATCAAACCCGGACCCTCTGAACTGAAGGCCTCAATGCTGACCATTCAGCCAAGGAGTCGGACCCCTAGAACAGACATATTTCCTTTCTTAAATAATTTACTGCCATTGCCTTTGGAAAATGCCATGTGATAAATATAATCACTGAGAAGTTAGCATAATACTAGCTTAGCTTGTTAAGGTTAGTTTCCTAAGGTCATACTACAGGTCATGTCACACCTGGGTTTGATGCCAGTTAAAGATATCTGATGTCTGGACCTTTATGTGAAAGAACTCCTGTGTTGTACAAAACCCTACAGAGAAGTCTAACGGCATTAGATGAGGAGACACGGTGGCCAAGCTATCTTCTCACCGTGATCAGTCCAGACAGTTACAGTGCGACATAGGTAGAGTATTATCATGCACTTTCACCGAACAAACAATATATTTATTTTTTGAGAAGTTTCAAGTATGCTCTGTTTAGTCCGTCATTTCTCTGCCCCATCCTTACGTGTTGGTCAACTGTACCACTAAGCTTGAGGGTTGCCTCATCTCTATAAACACAATCTTATTTTAAAACATCTAACAGTTGATCATATCATGCTTTTGATAGCCTTTCTCTAAGGCAGAGCTTTGTAAAAGTCTGTGCTGAAACATCTTTGCACAATAATTTGTGATTGCATTTTGTAGTACCTCAGACATTGCTGTATGCGGTCCTCCCCACTGTAAACTACTTCTTGCTTCCGAATTTGGCCAACTGTGGACCGTGTGAAACTTAATGCTTTCTGGCCGGTCTTCTTCTTTTCTCTTCCCAGAACTTCTTCATTCGTTCACTCCTTATTTTTCTCTGCTCCTCAGATATTACAAATTTGGGCCTGTTCTTCCGCTGCTCTTCATGGAATTTGTGGTCATCTACTCGAGTTCTGAACTTCTTTCTGTTGAGGATCAATTCTGGTGTTATTTTAATTTCTTCTGCGTCCTTAACCTCCTCCACCCATTTTGTTGTCCTCCTCAATCCAATTATATATTTAAATATTCTTTTAGTCAAGCAATTGTCATTCATTCTGACGAGATGTCCGTAAAATTTCAGTCTTTGTTTTCGCATTGTATCCGTGATCTTTTCAGAATACTTGTAGAGATCCTCATTTCTCCTTTTCCTCCATGTTCCATCCGTCATTTTCCGAGGTCCAAGAATTTTCCTTTCCTTCTTCTCAATTTCTTTCAGTTCCCCTTTTTTATTTAAGGCGTTCTGAACCATACAGCCCCTCTGGTTTTACAACAACGTTGTAGTGTTCAATTTTGGCTTTGTAGGATATTGCCCGTTTATTGTACCTGTTCTGTGTCAGTCTGTAGGCCAGTTCCAATTTTCTAGCTCTTTCCTTGTTTGTCTCCTTATCTAGTCCATTGGGTTGGATCAGTTCTCCCAAATACTTAAACTTTTCTACTCTCATAATCTTTCCGCACTTCACTTCCATGCTTTTCTCTCCCTGATGTCGGTACTCCATGTACTTCATCTTTTCATACGAGACTTTGAGACCTGTTTTGTTCGCAATATCTATTACAACTGCGTCACACATTCCACTAGAAGATTGAATGGAGAAAAATCTGACGATCTAGGCTTAAAACTTGATAACATGATGCAAGGTCTGAAGAGCATTTGAAGAAATTTCAGACACTAGTTTCCAAATGACTTATTGCTACTTTCTAGCATCTAATTTAGAATAAGCTTCAAAACTGCTATCCACAGAAGAGGGCAAAATATCAACATTTAATGACGCATCATAGCATTATGGTGTGGTATAACAATAGAGCAGAGAGTGTATGTTGTTAATTTAAACGGCAATTACACTTCATATTAATTCAGTGGATCATTTTTAAGTAGATAATAATATTTGGATTTAGGGCTACAAATTATAAAAGTTCTGCTCATTCATACAGCCATTGACCCTTGTGGCTCTTTTAACCAACAGCCTATTTTATTACTGAACTCTTTGTAATTCTCAGTTGGTCTCAGATCATTGATATTGGTGCATTCTTGCATGGACAAGATGGTCTGGATTACTGTATCTTCTGTATTGTATTACAACTGTGACAAGTTTTAGACAGTATCCTGTATGTATGGTTAATTATAGAGTTACTGACCTGTTAAAAGTGTTTTTAATGTAAAAATATGAAGTTGCAATTATTTATATTATACAGAAAACTAAGATTTTCGGTAAAGCCAATATCTCATTTTGATACTGGATAATAATTCAAAATCCTCTAATACCGGTACTATTTATTAGGTTTACTTCATCCAAGCTTTGCTGTATCCAGTATGGAAGTCATAACCTGTATAATGTTCATAGGCTAGTTCCTATTTGGTTTTGTTCTGACTTCATTATTGGAGAAGGTCTGGAAGGTAATAAGGCCTAAAACTGTATGTTTGAGACCCTTGATGTATGTATTTTACATAAAGAAAATGCTTGCATTCAGTTACTGCATGACATCTGACAAATAGTATTATCCAGCAGGTTGCATCCAAACCATTGAGAGAGTTGAAAACAGCAGTTCTGTGGTGTATTTATTACACTTTGGATCTTTGGTCCAGTGCTTTACATCAACTACCATCAAGTACATTCACACAACTTCATATAAGTATATTACTTTATTTTTCTCCTTACAAGTTACTGCCTACCTTTATTTCCACTGATTACTATCCGGGAATCATTATTGCTACTTTCTAGAATATGAATCAGGTGACCTCTAATGGCTAAACATTAATTTTTAATTGCATTTCATTGCAATATTCAGAATTTTTATGCTGGAAATTTGATTTTACTACTTTATGAATTTTGGTGGAATGTATACAGCATTTCTCCTAATGTGGAATAAACATTACAATTGATTCACAGTTATAGTAACAGTAACAACACTGTCACAGCTGAATTGAGCATTTTCTCTGTAAATTTTGATTATCCTATTGCATTAAAAAAATGTGATTGATCATGTTTTTAAATAAGTAGATGTAAGAGTGAACTGTGTTGACAGTTAACAAATATAGTGATATAAAGACTTTCTATAACTACAGGTAATGGAGTTCGTCTTGCAGGATAGGATATGTTTGTTAATACAGGTGAACTGTAGGTGAATGATGAGTTATGGTCAATTGTTGTTTCTTATTGCAAGGTAATGTATTTACTTGAATCTAATGTATGTATACACATGTTTTCAAAACTGCACATTTCAATCACAAGGAGCAGGACTAATGATGTATACTGTTTTAAGTGATGTTCTGTCAGTTTGTGCTTCCATTGCTATCAAAAGTTTCTCTTGACAGTGCAATTCCCCTGATACTTCTGTAGCATTGTATTTAAGGTTGCTATTTCTAAATCACTAAAAATGGGGATAACAGACTGAATTCATTAGCACCATGAAGATCTATGTCCGCATTACTGTATTTATATTTGTTTGGCAGTATTTTCGAAAACAAAACAAAAATTCACAGTTTCAAAAATATTGAGATTGAAAGGTACATTGGGAAAATAATCTAATAACTATATTCAAAACCAAATTGTTCACAAAGTTCAGTTATTTCCTTCTTACCATTTACAAAACACACCTCCAAGAGTTCTTTTGCAGCCCAGAAAATCTTTGTTAATGAGCTCACTGTCTTCTGAGTTCCGGTGTTCTACTTTGAGGGTGTCCATGATTTATTTTTCATTTATCCAGACTGAGGTCATGATGAAAAAAAATAAATCATTGGTGTCACATTTCCCTTTGGGAAAATGAAATTATCATAAATACATCGTATATGTCTCTCGGCCATTGTCGTCGCGTTACTAATTTTGTATATCACTAATTTCAAGATGACCCCCAGCCATGACTTAGTTATGTCAAAAATGAAAGAGGATGGTGGTGGTTATAGTTTTAAGAGGAAGTACAATTGGGCAACCATCCTCTCAAAAATAAATATGTTTCGATGTGCGCATTGCTGCACGAGATGAAATGAAATGGTGCATGGCTTTTAGTGCCGGGAGGTGTCCAAGGACTTCAGCTTGCCAGGTGCAGGTCTTTATTTATTTGATGCCCGGAGGCAACCTGCACGTTGTGATGAGGGTGAAATGATGATGAAGACGACACATACACCGAGCCCCTGTGCCAGCGAAATTAACCAATGATCGTTAAAATTCCTGACCGTGATGGGAAGCGAACCCGGGACCCCTGTGACCAAAGGCCAGCACACTAACCATTTAGTCATGGAGCTGGATGCTGCACAAGACTTAGAAGATTTTTTAAGTCACCTCTTTGAGGTTTGTGAATAGATGCTTGAAAATTACTAAAGACCTTGATGTAGCATTCCTAACTATTGATATCTAGCATATCAGGGCTCTTTAGAATTGTCTCTATAACCCTATACTCTTCATGTATTTCATCCATATCAATATCTTGGAGATTATAATCTCTAACATTATTATAGATTATTTTTGTAAGACTGTACTTAGAAAATTTGTTATGGAAATTACCTTCAGAGAAGTTATGTACCTATCCCCCATATACCGTACTGTACTTTTGTTATTTCATGGAAATTGACAAAGTCTGTTATGAAATTTCCCTGCTGATGTCATTTATGTATTTGTAGCCAAACACCAGAATGTAGCACCAGATGGATGCTTGTAGACCTAAAAACAGGATGTCTGGCTGCCTTAGTTGTGTTGTTGGCAAAGAAACCAATTTTCTACTCTTAGCAAGTTTTCTGCAACTCCCTATCCTCTTTGCCAACATTGGTTAGAGCTGAAAAGATTAAGGAGGTGTGAAACTTTTCATGAATTCAGTTCTGATATTTGGTAAAGTAAGGAAGAAGAGAGCCAGAGGTAGCACAAGATTGAAAACGAATGTCAAAAACGTGCCATCTATTCTAATTTCACAGCTAAAGTGACTTACATTAGATTCCTCGAAGTAACATGTATGTTCTGTACTTTTCCTTGTTGATGATAGAATGCTTGCTGTTATGTAGTGCAGATCTAAGACTTGAATAACATTGCTGCTTCACAATGTGTTCACACAAAAGAAAGCTTATCTTGGTTGAAACATTCCATTCTGTAAAAGCTGTATTCACTTTGCAAACAGCATTCAAAAACAAAAATTAATATTTGAATCTTCTACAGTATTTGGTAATCATATTTGTATCTGTTCTAAAAGAATGCTGTTTGGTAATCAAACATTCAAAATTATTCGAATAATATGTTGAATCTTAGATTCTTTTTATGTTTAAGAGTAATGTGCAATATTTTAATATAATTTGCAGTAATGTGCAATATTTTAATATTTGCAGGATTGTATGTTTGAGCCTTTGCTAACAGAACTTCTGTCATACTGTATTTATTAATGAAGTTTGTTGGTTGTTCTATTTTAACTTGTGGACATATATTTTTCCTGACTTTTCTGCCAGAGATTTCCTTGGAAATTTTTTGACTTCATCTTAGAGATATCTGTGGTTCAGCTTGCCTTTTTGCGTGTTTCGCTTGTATTTGCTGATGTCCTTGATCTCTCTGTATTTTAACATTTTAAGTGTTGTCTCTCTTCATTTATGCCTATTATTCTTTATTTTAATTTCATACATTTTCACATCTCTGTTTCGGTATACGTAAATTTGCTTACAGGAGAAAATAAGAGTTAAACTCGAACTGTCACATCTTATAAAATTATAGTAATTGACTTCATAATAATTTTACTGTGATTATTCACAGCTTTTTGAATTTTATGTACATTATTGAAAGTTTTGATTTTCTGGCAATTTAGTTATTAACATGAATAAATAAACACAATCAATCAATCAATCAATCAATCAATCAATCAATCAATCAATCAATCAATCAATCAATCAATCAATAAAATTACTTAATTAATCTTCCTTCAGTTTATCCCAGCTATTTCTGGGGTCACCAGAGAGGAGGGGGTAGGGGAAGCTACTCTGCTAATCACAATACACAAAAAAAGAAATAAAATAAATTATATTCAGTATAAGTTTAAAGAATAACCCTAGTGTCCAAAGTAAATTTTCTGATGTGGTGTTTACATGCAGGAAAGTTGCGTGTTAGCTTCAAAGATCTTGTGAATCCAGTGTTTCAACACAAATAGGTCTTTGACTGTAAGTATATAAGATAATAGAGTAATAATTAAACTGAGTATTGAATTTCCCATTACAAACCCTATTTTACAAGTAGTATATTAGGGTTATAGATAGTGAGACTAAGTTAATACATGACAATTCAATTAAAATAGAGATGACTTATAAATTAGATGGAGAAATTTAACAAACACTTTATAACAACATCTTCTCTGAAATACCATAGTGAGAGGTGCTTGGTATTTTATATTACACATGTTTAAATGCATTAATAATTCATATCTACTCCTGTTAAAAATCGGACACTCAAATAAGAGATGAGGAACAGTTTGTTGCATTTCACAGGTACAAGTGTAGGGCTTCTGTACACTGATTCCAAACCTCTCGAGTATTATTGATCACAAAATGAAAAGTAGCAGGTATGTGTGGTTGGGTTTTGTATTCTCAGTGAGTAGTAAGGATTTATTTTTCTTTCATGATTGTAAATAAAGGGTACATATCTCTGCACATGGTTATGAGGGTATTTAGGTGTTGTAAGGATGTAAAGGAGAGGGCATATAAGTCTCTCGTAAGACACCAACTAGAGTATGGTTCCAGTGTATGGGGCCCTCACTAGGATTACTTGATTCAAGAACTGGAAAAAATCCAAAGAAAAGCAGCTCTATTTGTTCTGGGTGATTTCCGACAAAAGAGTAGCGTTACAAAAATGTTACAAAGTTTGGGCTGGGAAGACTTGGGGAGAAAGGAGACGAGCTGCTCGACTACGTGGTACGTGATTAGAATAATAACAGTAAGTTATTTATGTCTTTATACTAGGTGAAACATGTACCATTTTTAGTTAATAGATCAATGCAAATCACCCAAGACAATGACTTATTGTATTGATTAGGTGGTCAATTTAATAAATAACTTACTGTTATTATTCTAATCAAATATCAATACGGACCAAAAATGATGTTTATTACATGTAATACGTGGTACGTTCCGAGCTGTCAGTGGAGAGATGGCGTGGAATGACATCAGTAGACGAATAAGTTTGAATGGTGTCTTTAAAAGTAGGATAGATCACAATATGAAGATAAAGCTGGAATTCAAGAGAACAAATTGGGGCAAATATTAGTTTATAGGAAGGGTAGTTAGGGACTGGAATAACTTACCAAGGGAGATGTTCAATAAATTTCCAATTTCTTTGTGATCATTTAAAAAAAGGCTAGGAAAACAACAGATAGGGAATCAGCCACCTCAGCGACTGCCCTAAATGCAGATCAGTAGTGACTGATTGATTTTACCTAGACAGCAGTTAAGGGCATTATGGTTAAGTATTAAGTAGGCCTACATCCATGACCACAAGCATTTATTATGAGATAGTTAATGTATGAATCTACTCTAACTTATTATATTTCTTTTTTATAAACCATGTTTTTAAGTTTTTTACTGATGAATAAGGGTGAAAACATAACTTCTATACTTTGTTTTTTAGTTTATGTTGGTTGATTTATTGATTTTAAACTAAACCTGTATTGAATATATATTTGATGTTCAGGAAAAGCAGGATATCCTTTTAATATGAGACCTTTTCGTGGTTCAGATGGTTAAACTGGCCTTTCATTACTGCAGCATAGGTTTAAATTTCAGCGATTACATTTGAATTTTGTTCTCAACAAAGTGGAGATAGGACAAGTTTTCTCAGGACTGTTTGCTTCTCCTTCTCACTTTAATTCTGTTAATTCCAGTAATACTTTCTTCAACCCAAATTCATCTGAAAATTCACCAGCCATGATGGCTTTGAATGGATCTTGAATAGTGCAGAATTCACCTAGTCTGAAGCACATGAGGAGGTGTACCAGATTCTGGATGTTGCCGGATGTTCTGGAATTGTGTTGAACTGTCCCCACTTCTGAAGGTTGGTTTTATCTCTCGGGGATCATTACTATGTCTGAGGAAGGGGAAAGTTCTTCTCTGATGACCAGTTTGAGTTGTATGTCTGTAGTATTGTCCTTCCATTGAGTGATGTGGCTGGTTTCTTGGAAGTCTTAAATAAGGGCTTTTGGCCTTGAAAGGCAATGTCCTGCTCCATTTTAAATGGCAGTCTAGTGAGTGATGGTCATACAAGGGGTGGCAAGTGTCTACTTCTTGCTTTTACCTTTCAACCTGTGTGCTCGATCAATCTAATCTTAGCTCTGGAGCATTTCCAATCAGCAGAAATAGTGTATTTTGTAAGTGCTGGTATAACACACTCAGAATTCCAGAAATACTTCTTGATTGTACATTATTGTCCTTGAGATAAATGACCGGTTTTATCATTCAGTCCGTTCAGATATTAAGGCTATCATCACTTTACTTAGTGTTTGCTCAACATTATCATCTTCCTTGAATTTTTCCCCCTTGTGTAGGGGCCTGTATTTTTACATAGTTTTCTCAATTTCAGATGATCCATAGCATTCTGTGGGATGAGTTTTGTGAGGTACATGCCAATACCATCGTAGGTATGATTTCTGGCTTTGCTGTGTAATGGGGGCAACTTTGAGTTTCCTTTGCACATCATTGTAGTCGAATCGAACTAATGTATCATGTTATTTTCTGTTTCATAACCCTACATTAAAAGAGTTAACGTATATAGTATATTATTACGTTCAGTCGTAGTTTATCGTAAAAAATGGAGTTTATCTGTTCATCAACCAGCTCATTGCAAAGTTTGTAAGTTGGTAAGGATAATTTTAACTTTCTAATCATCAAAAAATTCTTATTGTACAAATTTCTTTGCACCTGACCACATGGTAATAATGGTATGAAGTCAAGAACATTTCAACATATGTGTCTGTCTGTCTTGATTATTTCTCGTACACATAACATTCCTTTTTAACTGATATATATTTTAATATTACTTTTCCAAAAATAATGTGCATTTAATGTTATATAGCTGATGTACTCTATTTTATTTGTCTTGTATCCTAATTGTTACTTTATCTTACAGAGTTTATTTAGCTGTTAATTTCATATTTGTATTATTTCTATTGTTGTTTTATTTTTAATAAAATGTCCATGTGGGTTATTAACGTAATGTTATTTCATTTCAACTGAAGTGAGTAATACCTGATTTAAATGAGAGGGACCAGAAATAAAGATATAAATATAAGATAAATACCCATATATTTTTTGTAAAATGTAATTAAAATCCTTTTCCCATAAATCTCATTTAATACTAGAAATGTGCCGGGGTCATTATTGATCCATGTCTTGCTTGCTTCTTTCTTTCCTTCCCCACTTCAGTGTGTTTTGGAGTGCTTGATTTGCACAACTTTTCATATTAAAAAAGAAAAATTAACTGTTTGCAAATTATTTCAAATCTAAATTTTGCTTAGAACTGCTGTTTGACCAGATTTGACCCATGTTGAGTGGCGGTGGTTTCTCAGGGGGAAATGAGCA
The DNA here is from genome assembly GCF_040414725.1 of Anabrus simplex. Taxonomy (NCBI): domain Eukaryota; kingdom Metazoa; phylum Arthropoda; class Insecta; order Orthoptera; family Tettigoniidae; genus Anabrus; species Anabrus simplex. The sequence goes on along the minus strand of NC_090279.1, from coordinate 168,492,636 downwards.
CGTGAACACCCAGTTCTAATGCATATTCATGCAATTCATGGATAATTCAAAATTGTTTCCTTTGTTTCGACCTGATTTCATCAATCGATTAAAAGCATTAGACTTATATCAAAGTTCCGTTACACTGAGAGCTGTTCGTTTCGACTGACAATGCAGGGAGCACCCTGGAGATTTTGCTACGAGCCTGAAGAGCACACACATGCGCATGGAGATGACGTCATGGTTTATGCACAGATATCTCCATAAGCAACGAGCACGGTAAGGTACGTGCCTTTCTGTCCACTACCACCCTCAAGCCAGAGATAGTATTACAGTTGACCACAAGGGTCTGCCATCTCCCCTGTTAGTGTTGGCCATAGGTCCCAGAAGTTACAATTGCGTTACATCGCCGGAAGTTTTCGCTAGTAGGTAATTCTGAACAGGTGTTCGTAATCACGGGAAGAAGTTTACACTGTGGGTGAAAAATCATTACAAGTTAACTTAATTTGAGTACTAGTAAATGTGGTAACGGCACACAATATTTTTATGCTTGTTATACCTAGGTGAACTTCGTGCTATGTAAAACTAAGAATAGTGTTTACATCTTTTAATATTCGCTACAATACATAATTGTAGCAAAATTGCTGAGAATTTTTACTTTCACTGAGCTCAGTAGCTTCTGCTAACAGTGGCCACGGTTTTACTGTGGTTTTCCAGATCTGCATTTGGGAGGTGGTGAGGTTGAACCCTCCACATTTGGCTTTCCTGAGAATAGTTTTCCATTCTCTTCACTAAAGCGAATTCCGTGACAGTTCCTTTTATAGGCCACAGTCTGTCCCCTCTCGCCCATCTCTGCACCTCAAATCACCGCAGCGCATCTCCTGGCCTGAGAGAGCATGTCACCCTGTAGGAGGTCCACCATCAGTGTATGGAATTAAATAATTTTAGTAGTACTGTAGTCGTACTTTTAATAATAATAATAATAATAATAATAATAATAATAATAATAATAATAATAATAATAATAATAATTAACATTTGCAATCAATGAAATTAAATTATGGATCTTCTAGGAACCTTATTTTTTAATATAGGCCAAAGGCAGGCATTTATACAAGTGGAGGCACATGCTTCCCCAAGTGCACTGCATTGTCCTACGTAGGAGGCTTTTAGTGGTGTCTCAACGGCGCACTAGTGCCAGCGTCTTGGAAAGGTGTAGCATTCAAACTGATGGGCCCACTGCTACACTGGGGCGAAACGCTGGTAATTTCACAGTAAAAAATAGCCTAAAGAGAGAGCTTAAATAATGATGTCATTGGCTTTACATCCCACTAACTACTTTTACAGTTTTTGGAGGTGCCAAGGTGCCAGAATTTTGTCCCGCAAGAGTTCTTTTACATGCTAGTAAATCTATCAACACGAGCCTGACGTATTTGAGCATCTTCAAATACCACCGGACTGAGCCAGTATCGAATCTGCCAAGTTGGAGTCAGAAGGCCAGCGCCTCAACCGTCTGAGCCACTCAGCCTGGCATTCGGTTGTTGTGCACTCACAGATTAGTCTCGGAAAAATGCATCCTTGGTTATAGGGGCTCTACCATATTGTGAGTGGAGAAGCAACCGTACAAGGAACTGTAAGTGAAATGATTTAAGTAACTTATTTTGTACCGATTTTCATTCTGCTTTGGTATATTTCAGATGTGAAGACAAAACTTGTTGTGAACCCCCTGAAAATTTTGTCACGAGATACCACTGCCTATCATTCATAGTAATGTGTTAGGATCTATCGTTCCATAATAACTATATGATACTTTTGTCCCCACCCCCTCTTGTTTCACCAGAATTCTCAAACTTCATGTAATTTGCCCAAGCTGACCACAAAGCTTAGCTACAGCAGTAGGGATTATGACACTTCTTAGTCATAGCTAAACAAGCATACTTGTTGGATCCGCTTGCAAATTGTTTGGTGCAATAAGGTTTCCGTCTTGTGGTACCATGTCAGTATGTAATAAGTGTGTAATTAGTTGACAATGGTCATGCATTCTCAAATAACTAACAAAAAGGAAATTATTGACATTCTAATCAACACATTCAAAGACAAATCTAAAGGGGAGTCCGTATAATTTTAATCTAATGGAGAATAGCTACAAATTGTACCTTCAGATGTTGTCAAGTTAAGCAAATTATTTGTGAAGCGTCAGGGCTGTAAGAAAACTATTTGCACCAAATACACAGCCAAGGGCTATTGTGCGTGCAGATCAAGAGTCATTAGCCAGTAAAAGTCCATTATAGTCTACCAGTTCCTAAATTTTACTTATTATTTTACAGTAATACATCATATCAAAATACTGCATGTGTTTAATTAAAAAAAAAACATTTAGTATACATAACTATCTATTCTTTAGTTAACACTATCGATCCTTACATTAAAAATCACAAAAAAGGAGAAGTACAGTTTTTCTTTTCTATAGTCGGTTTGAATCAAGAATGACCTGGATGTGATTCCTGGCCCTACCATGAATATAAGATTGTTTTGAGGACCAAGAACAAAGTAGCCGGGCTGAGTATGTTGGATGGTTGAGGCGCTGGCGTTTTGACCCCAACTTGGCAGGTTCAGTCCAGTGATATTTGAAGGTGATCGAAGAATTTCGCCTTGTTTTCATGACACGGCAAAAGCTCAAAAACTTATTATCATGTCTACAATTAGCCATGAAAGCATAAAACTAAATATAAAAAGAAAACATATTTCAGTTGTACAGAATTTGCACTGCTCATGGACCAACTAGATTCAGTGAGTGAGCTGAACATGGAATGAAAGGAATTTCAAAGAAACTTTTCTTCTATGTGTTTTTACCACATATTTTTGTCTGACTGAATTGGATGAGTCTGTGATACAATATTTTACATGTTTATCTTAAGAATAATTATTTATAAACTTTTAACTTGCATAATGGTTTTAACCTGTGTTATGTTCCGTGGCTCAGGCTCTTGCTGCTGGATTCCGTGGTTCAGATCCTGCTCACTCTTCATGAGTTTTGTGCTGGACAAAGTGGAAGGTGGGGAAGGGCATAAATTAAATGATTGCACAGAGGCAACTTACATTCTAAATATGGGCCTGTATGTAATACATTTTTTGCATGGTTTATCCTATTACATTGGGGAACAAAATTTTTTTTTGGTATGGTGTCTAAATTTTTAAAACTGACTCTGGGTATATTTGCGCTGCTGATTCCGAAACTCCTGTCCATTTCATTCCAACAGCTCTAGATTTTTTAAAGACATTGTTAGTTTTGTGATAATGTATTATTTTATTTCCCACCAATCTTTGTTTATTGTTGTACACATTATACATCTGCATGTGTAAATTACATGTCTGGAATGTTTTAATTTTTTGTAGATATATAAATGGCTTCATCATGAAGAAAAATCATTAATAACCCTGATGTTTTTTTGTTTCATTTGTTGGAGAGTACGTGTTCTCTTAGTGGAGACAATTTATAACGGACTTTGTGAAAAGAGCCTATTTTGCTTACTTCAAACTGAAACTGGGGGACCAAGACAAGTCATGGGCACCACATTTCATGTGTAAAAAGTGTACAGAGCACCTGTGACAGTGGACAAAGGGGCAAAAGAAAAGCATGACATTTGGTATTCAGTTGGTATGGCGTGAACAGAGCAACCGCACTGATGACTGTTATTTTTGTTTAGTAAATATAAAAAGGGCGTCCGCTTCTGTGGTGTAGTGGTTAGCGTGATTAGCTGCCACCCCTCGGAAGCCCGGGCGGGTTCGATTCCCAGCTTTGCCATGAAATTTGAAAAGTGGTATGAGGGCTGGAACGGGGTCCACTCAGTTCTAGGAGGTCAACTGAGTAGAGAGATAGTGGGTTTGAATCCCACTGTCAGCAGCCCTGAAGATGGTTTTCTGTGGTTTTCCATTTTCACACCAGGCAAATGCGGGGGCTGTACCTTGACCTGCCCCACTTGGATGTATTTAAACATTTGTTATCATATGGCATTCCCCAGACAAAGTAATATCAATCATTGCTTGATGTACTATATGTGAATGTATTGTTCAGCTGAGGATGACCCAAAACTGGGGGTCGAAACCAGTACTGTAGTATAATAATTATAATAAACAAGTATTGATAAGGTGGAATTCCTTTCCTATTTATAATTGTGTACCTTAGGCTACGGCCGCTTCCTTCCCACTCGTAGCTCTTTCCTGTCCCATCGTCACCATAAGAACTATCTGTATTGGTGTAACGTAAAAGCAACTTGTAACTTGGAAAGTATCCTGATTTAGCCCCTGCGGCATGCCCTAGTGCATATTCAGAAGAGATGCTGTGTCTAGCCTTCCTGAGCGTTGTGAAGCAATAGATGAATGTTCTAGTGAGACGGATGGTTGTGATCAGCAACATGATGGTGATTATCCAAGGACCTTCTTCTTCAAAAAGTTTCAGTTAGAATTCAATGACCTCATTAGTGAACAAGAAGTGGATAAAAACTAACTTAAAATTAAGAAACTTTGTCCCAAAAGTACTGGTGTTTATTTGTTTACATTATACCTGTTATATTAATGAAGTACTGGTGTTTCTTTGTCTGTTGTAGGCTTCATTTTATAACCTAATATGTCATAACTTGAGAAGGAGAGCTGATATGCAAAAACTGATACTATTTTCAGAATCTACGGCCCAAGAATATCCCTAAATGTGACTAATATCTTAGACACCAAAAATTGTGGTCCCCGGTGTTAAGTGCTTGTGTTCTTGTTCCTATCTTTCTATATGTATGTCTGCCCCTTAGGGGTCGGGGATGAGGTGAGATGAAATTAAGCATGTTTTTACAACACTTCCTGTCACCAATCTCAGTCAAGGAGCTACTGAAGATGAAATGAATGATGGTGAATGAAGCTGGGTAAGAAGGTAGAAGGAATCAGCTGTGACCTATGAATAGGAACTGTCTTGGAAGTCTGGCTGCATTGCATATTTGGTTGAGGCTCTTTGCCTTTGATGCTCAAGGTTATGGAACTGAGTGCCAATGCAGTCAGTTGGTATTTGAGAGATCCCAAATGCAAGAGATCAATGGCAGAACATTAAGGGGCATGTTAAAGAACACACTTTGTACAAAAATATTCTGAAACTCTGTCATTCTCTTAATATAATGGTACACGGTTATTCATATGAGTTGTCCACCTCAAATAACTCGTGATGGTACCAAGGGGTTCACTATCACACTTACAGTACTTTTTCATGGTGTCAGTATCTTCTGAGATAATGGTACTAACTTTGTTCTTTTAAATGGAACTACACTGTTTTCTACATCTAGCCTTAAATCTACAAACATGACAAATTCAGCAGCAATTTTTATTTTGAAAATCAGACAAGTACCTCTTGAGAAAATGTAATGTATTCAAACATGCTTAATTTCCCAGCTGGGGCTGGCCTCTTCGATTTGTGCTACTTGTGAAACATAAGCTAGCTGTTGACATACAGAATTCTTGCACCTTCTGACAGCTAGGCATTTACTATATTGAGCCCATAGAAACACTATGATAAAATATATGATTTAACACCTTTAATATCGCTGTAGGTGTCCGACTCGTTGGCTGAACGGTCAGCGTACTGGCCTTCGGATCACAGGGTCCCGGGTTCGATTCCCGGCCGGGTCGGGGATTTTAACCTTAATTGGTTAATTCCAATGGCACGGGGGCTGGGTGTATGTGTTGTTTTCATCATCATTTCATCCTCATCACGACGCGCAGGTCACCTACGGGTGTCAAATAGAAAGACCTGCACCTGGCGAGCCGAACCCATCCTGGGATATCCCGGCACTAAAAGCCATACGACATTTCATCGCTGTAGGTAATGGTAAAGAAAAAACAGATACGCAACGGGTTCTATGGGACAACATTATTATCCTGATGTGACATTAAACCACACATTTTTGAGTTTGCTAGATGGTAGGCTTGAACACCCCGTTAAGGTGGTTTCCCATAGTTCGCAATTTTCACTTTAATTAAGGCCATGACCGCTGCCTTCCCAGTTCTAGTGCTTTCCTATCCTATTGTCACCTAAAACCTACCTGAGTTAGTGTGAACACAAGAAAAAAAGAAAACCATATATGATTGACATCAGGAAGGACAATTTCCCCATAAAACTGGGCCAAATCTATGAACAACATCCCTACCAAGTTGTGGGAAAAGTGGCAGGGAAAGCAGGAGAAACATTAATAAATAAAAAGAAAGAAAGGCTTAATACATGAGGAATAGCAGCTAACATTACACTGAAGTAATGGTGCTAGTGGAAGTGAGTATTTCTGAAGAAAAGTTTGGGAGATGGTAGACTTGAACACCCCGTTAAGATGGTTTCCCGTTGTTTGCAATTTTCACTTTAATTAAGGCCATGACCACTTATCACTAATCAGAATGGGTAAAAGGAAGAGGTTCGATACTTTGAAGAATTAACAAATGAAATGGCCACGAAGGCTATGAAAATAAGACTCCCCAGGCTTTACAAACCTAATACCGCAGAATCAGAATAGGGTTGATCAAGGGGAATCCGATGGGAAAGGAAACCCATCACGTATCTGCTTTCCCTTTACCTGTAACCTACAGTGATATTAAAGGTGTTAAATCATACATTTTATCATAGTGAACTTATGGGCAAAGTAAAGCGAATATCCAGCTGTCAGAGGAAGGTGAAGGAACACTGTATGTCAACAGCTAGCTTACAAATGCAACGCTTCCGAATTCACTGCATTTTCTGGAGAAGTACTAGTCTGCTTTTCAAAATAATTACAGAGTTGAATTCATAATATTTGTATATTTAAGTCCAGATATAGAAAGCAGCGTAGTTCTGTTTGAAAAAACAAAGTTACTGCCATTATCTCAGCAAACACTGACACCCTGGGAAAGTATTGTAAATTCAATTATAAGCCCCTTGATAACATCACTGAAACTGAATATCAATATCATGAACAGTTCATGTGTTATTTGAGGTGGACATTTTAGCTGAATAACCCTTATTGAAGAGACATCAGTTGCTTGACACTAGAAACGAATAGAGATAGTGAAAAACCTAGCTTGGTGGAAAAGGTGCCAGATTTGGCTTCAACTCTAATGGCTACCAACCACATCTCATCTGTTATCTAGCCTTTGTAAAGTAGGCTATAGGTTAAAACCATAGCTCCCGTCCTTGGTGGCCTCGGTTTGATTCTTGCCTTGTCTGAGACATTTAAAACTGACAGAAAGGCTGGTACATGAAAGAAATCTAAGATGGAGAAGTAGGCCTACCAAATCCACTGCCCTTGAGCTAAGGCACGTGAGTTCACAGCATTGCAGTATTGACAATGGTTTGCGAGCTGCGACCGTGCCTTAATTAAGGTACAGCCCCAGCATTTGCCTGATGTGAAAATGGGAAACCACGGAAAACCATCTTCAGGACTGGATTCGAACCCACTATCTCCCAGATGCAAGCTCACAGCCGTGCGTTCCTAACCGCATGGCCAACTCGCCAGGTTAGACTTAAATCACCCGTAGGCCTTCATCTACTCATAATTTGGAAGGCAAGGAGCTAAAGTAGAAATTATGATTTATAATACATGAACAGAAAAAACAAATTTACTAGACATTTCAGGAAGGCTGATAGGAGAGACCTCCAATTATCTAATCATCACTCAGGACCAGGGCTATATATACTTTCTTCATGGCTCATCATGGTGAACAGATAGGTTAAAATACATCGCATAACACTTAGTACCTAAATTGTGTAAGTATCCTAACAGTCTTTTGTACAGTAACTGAAAGATTCCAAACAGAGAAGTTTCAAATCAGTAAATTAAAGAAAACTATTATGCCAATTTACTAATATGCTCTTTCCTGTGTAATGATCCATTATTTGTGCAGTAACAACTGGCAAATAGCAGGTGAGGCCGCCTGGGCGAGGTACTGGTCATCCTCCCCAGTTGTATTTCCCGACCCAATATCTCACGCTCCAGGACACTGCCCTTGAGGCGGTAGAGGTGGAATCCCTCGCTGAGTCCGAGGGAAAAACCAGCCGTGGAGGGTAAGCAGATTAAGAAAGAAAGAACAACTGGCAAACTAGCCTAAACGTTGGTACGGTAACCTTTTTCGTGGCAGAGACATAGTTGGAATTAATGCTTCCATATATTATGTCGAGAAACAATGATGTTAATATCCGATGGAAGAAGATACCATAACTCTCAAAAACTAAAAAAAATATGGACTTAACCTCAATATTTTACATTTAATGGATTGAGGAGAGATACCTCGATACAGTGTAAAAGGACGATAGTAAGATAAAGCAGATATAATAATATCAAGAATGCAAACAATAATTATGTACAAAATACACCAAACTTGCAGGAATACAAAATTGCAGCTTAAAATAATAGTTGAACGAGATTGCGGCCTGGATCAGGTGCTGCGGTGTCCGAGTGGTTAAGGAGTTGGACTTGAAATCCAATGGGTTCTACCCGCACAGGTTCGAATCCTGTCCGCAGCGGTATATTTTTACTCTCTAATTTTGTGTTGAAAGTGCAAGTCCGCGTTGCAATCCCCGATTCGTGTGCCCGAAAGTGCTTTCCATACGTTAGCATGTAACAGGTAAAAAAGGATTCGAAGCGATTCCGATATCGCGCATGACGTCATGCGCCATTAAAAGATTATGACAAGCTTCCCGTTTAAGAGGTTCTCAGGAAGCCTGTGAAAGAGAAATAACTGATGATAGGCCAGTAGCGGCGATTAAGGGGGAAGGGGGGAGGAGGAGCAGTTGCCCACCCCCCACTTTGTGGAGAAAATATTCCATTTTTATTCCATTTTAGCCAGCTGAAACTAGGAATTATACGAATTATTTTTTTTAAAAAGCAACTTGTACAAACTCTGTCGTCTTATCAACTAATTATTCTTTCTTCTATTTTCTTTAATTATTTACAAAATTATTGGCGGAAATACGCTCAAAATGTCGTTCGTCATGGATAACCTTTACTTGTATAGCGCCACAGCAAGGAGTGGAGACTTGGCATGTGCTGTGAGGAACAGTACGAACAGGGGTACAGTAAATATTTTTGACAAGGTCGTGGACGCTGAGGTATGATTCACCCGCTTGCCGCGAGCATTCTTAGTCTAGCAGTCTCTTCAGTGTCTGTTAGTTTCTTAGTGTGCAGTCAAATACTAAATTATTTTAATTGTATAATCACGCCGTACTTCTATTTAATTGTAATAAATGTGTAATATTGTTCCTATGGTGGAAGTTTTATTATTATTATTTATTATTATTTTAAAATCTCACAAAACTATTATTACCGCACTTAAATCGGTATAAATTGTCAACCTTTTTTACCTCTCTGTCGAAATTCGCTCAGAGAGCATCAAAATGTGTAGCTTTCTATTTTACAGTACTGATGTATATAACCCCCTCCACCCCCATTCGCTATATCCCACAAACTTGGGTACCGGTACTGTTTGTTGTCTGTATATGTTTTTGCCCCCGCACTTTTAATTCCCAATCGCTGCTACTGATGATAGGTAGACGGAAATTTGGTTCGAGTCAGCCCAGTTCAAGAGAAGAGAATAAATGAGGACATAATGTGCAAAACCCGCCAAGTCAAATTTCTGACATTTTGAAGCTGTGTTCACCATTATGTGCGCAATGGAGAATTCTTTGGTTATATTATATTACTCATACGTAAAAGACACCATTTTATGTTATAAATCCATATAGAAATTTGCAGTTTCAAGCAATAACCGGCAAGTTTTCGGGTCATGGCAAGCAAGAACTGCCAAGTACACAGGAGCCAATGAAACTGCTCATCGATCTCACGTGACATAGTTCATAGGTTTCATTTCACAGAGGTTTATCAGGTCGTAAGATCACACACATTTGTTTAAATTACCAAGAAATATATTAATAATATGGAAGATTATTCTGTTAAAACAATTCCGACAGCAGACACCGTAGGTAGGTATTTAAAACAATTATACAAAGTTGAAGTTAGTCTTGTCCGCCTTTGTGGTGCAGTGGTTAGGCCCGGGTTCGATTCCCGGCTCTGCCACGAAATTTGAAACGTGGTACGAGGGCTGGAACGGGGTCCACTCAGCCTCGGGAGGTCAGTTGAGTAGAGGTGGGTTCGATTCCCACCTCAGCCATCCTCGAAGTGGTTTTCCGTGGTTTTCTACTTCCCTTCCAGGCACCTAACTTAAGGCCGCTTCCTTCCCCCTTCCTTGTCTATCCCTTCCAATCTTCCCATCCCGCCGCAAGGCCCCTGTTCAACATAGCAGGTGAGGCAGCCTGGGCGAGGCACTGGTCATCATCCCCAGTTGTATCCCTGACCCAGAGTCTTAAGCTCCAGGACACTGCCCTTGAGGTGGTAGAGGTGGGATCCCTCGCTGAGTCCGAGGGAAAACCGACCCTGGAGGGTAAACAGATAAATAATAATAAGAAGTAAGTTTTACTTTCAACACAAGAGAAAAGCCATTTTGAGAAAGCAAACGTTGTGTTGCACGTTGGGTCGTTTTCCACCACAAGTAAAATTAATAGGTACGGTAACATTTTTCTGAACCGTGTTAATTTGTTGTTATGCACATTTTATTTACTTGAACATCTGGGGGTGAAAATTCATTATACCGAAATTTCCTTCTCTTGCCAACTACGCCTCATTTTCATTTCTGTTCGTGAACACCGATTTAGACTGCAGAACGTATTTCCATTCAGTTTATAAGTTCTGTTTTCTAGTTTTTTTCTTACTGTATTCGCTGAGACCGATATTTACTTGAAAATGTTAAGGGATGCTCCCGACATGTCATGACTAATCATATACAATACATTACAAGCAGAAAGTTAGGAGTAAAAACCTCCGCTGCGGACAGGATTCGAACCTGTGCGGGTAGAACCCATTGGATTTCAAGTCCAACTCCTTAACCACTCGGACACCGCAGCACACATTCATGTGAGGAGAACCATATCGTCATCCATACAGTTGCTGGTGACGCTGGAAGATCATTAAGTAAAAAAGGGGTGAATAGAGGAGTTGCGATGAAAGTGTATAGATCCTTCTGAACTTAAAGGGCGCTTCTCATTTGCGGAATAAGTTGAATGTGAACACACGCGTACAAAACATTTACGTGCTCTCAGGCTCTAATATCTCAGATGCAATCTACTAACCTATAAACGGCTACAAGCACAACGACGTTTTGCGTTTAAGCGATTGACGAGATAAGGCACATGAGGAAAAGATTACCAGTTCTTATGGAAACGGTGTGTTTTGGATTACTAGAAAATTCATTATTATGCTAGTGAGGGGAAGGACCCGGCAGATAACCTAGATAACCTTCTAAGAGTAGGTAGGCCTATGCGATATTTCAATCCATTTGCAATATTGCACAACTTAGTAAGTGACGAATGACATTTGAAAAGTACTGATATAGACTACGGTACTAATAATATTATTGTTCAATTCTCCTTATAACAACTTATTCCACGTTTCTTGACTGCAACTCACATTTACGTCCGATTTTTCACCGACTCTGTTAGGGTTTCCGGATTTTTTGATAGTGACAGGATTTTTTTAAGATAATTTGTGGCTTAGTTTCCCGCTTCCCGCATTCTTCCTCTATATCGTGTCAAATTTTCTACATAGGCTATTAACGTTCTGCAGTTTTAATTGGGCACAACATAATTATACTCGTATATAGCTACTTCCATAGAATAGGCTACTGTAATCGATTTGTACGTGAAAATTTCCTGGACTAGGTCAACACCTCTAGTGTTGACTAGGTACGGGTAATCGAATAGGTTTTCTCTTTCTCTATGATGAATCCACTGCCTGCTCGATCTGCATCCGTTGGCTGCTTATACTGCCTGCTCATTACAACATTTTAACACGGCACAAAATGAAACACTCCGGTTACAAATACCCACAGCAGATGGCAGCACCAACCGGCTCCAGACTTGTCGGAATGAAATAGCGGGAAGTAGGGGAGTACTGTACTTGTTTCCAATGAAAATGGTGTACTGCTGCATGCCTTTCTGCAAATCAAGGAAAGGGAAACCAGAATGCCATGGTATTTCTTTCCAGGACACGGGCCTTTTCAGGAGATCCAGTTGAACCCATGTTTAGTTCTATAAGAATGGGAGGAGGTTGCAATGACATGACTGACTCCAGGGCTGCTCAGAATTCCATAAAGAGAATTCTGAAATCCGTTATTTTAATGTTCACCGATGGTGCTAACGTTATCCACAAAAAAATTCAAAATTTTCTGCCTCAGTATCCTCTCCCGGACTTGACGAAACAAAACTAGTGATGCCGCTGAGTATGTACTTGATTTATTGGAAGATGTTCGTGAGCCCTCTAAGTCAGTATGTGTCACTTTTTGTTTTTTGTTTTTTGCTATTTGCTTTACGTCGCACCGACACAGGTATGTCTTACGGCGACGACGTGATAGGAAAGGCCTAGGAATTGGAAGGAAGCGGCCGTGGCATTTGCCTGGTGTGAAAATGGGAAACCAGGAAAACCATCTTCAGGGCTGCCGACAGTGGAGCTCGAACCAACTATCTCCCGATTACTGGATACTGGCCGCACTTAAGCGACTGCAGCTATCAAGCTCGGTGTGTGTCACTTTAGAAACTGCTTCCCAGGCATTAGTGTGTGGTTATTTAGTGCGTGTAATCGAAGAAAAAACAGAATGCAGCACGCGTTTGAATAACGTTTCCACCTCAGTTAATGCATCCCCATTGATGAACTGCGCTATCACCAGCAACGATTTATTGGCCTAATTATGGGGCTACAGAAATTTGTTGAGGCGGCTCTACCGTACTGCAAGAAATCTCCAAGTCTGCTCCAGACTATAAAAAACTATGTTCTACCCTCTTTGTGCCAGTGTAATATTTTAAAGCGTTTTGGTAACAATAAGCACCAGGAACTTGTGTCAGAAACTGTGGTGGCCAGATTCGTAAACCTCTACTTAGTAATGTAGGGAAGTATCATACAAACAAATTTTCCAGGTTTTCTTGTTCGTCGAAACCTCTTTCTCGAAAAGTCCTGAAGCAACCACTCTCTAGAGCACCACTTTGTGCGTACAATTCTTTAATTTTTATGTTACTTTCAGATTTAAAATTTTGCTTGTATGCTTATCTAGCTGTATTCACGCGATAGGTGGGTATGTCTGGTGCTGCCATCTAACGGCAGATTGTTTGTAAGTCGTGTTACACGTTTGAATATGGAATGAGGAGGCAGTATAAGCAGCCATCGGATGCAGATCGAGCAGGCAGTGGATGAATCACAGACTGTCAGTCATCAGGAACAGGTGATCCACTCCGTCTAATGAAATCAGATTTGCAAGTGTGTGTAATTTCCAAAGTGGACTGCAACGATTTCTTCAGTTTATAGAACGTATGGACCGATGTAAAAGTCCTGAGTCTTCTGAAAAATACGACCATCAATCAACCTAAGGTAAAGGAAACTGCATAATTTGTATCTCTGTGTATTAAGCGCATTTGACACTTTTGTAAATTTTCATTAACTTGGAAAAATTTAGTAGTCTAACATTGAAATTCCGTGGTAAGTGTATATAACTTAGTCTAGTAATTTAATTTTCATAAAAAATTAGCATTGTACCGTATTTTATAACACAACCAACCATCTTTTAGTCCAAGTGTATTAGGTTACGGATGAGGAATTTCAAATATGGTACTACAAAGTGTCTGTTTCTCTAATTCTTGGCAAAAAATTAATGAATTTCCATACCTTTTTAATAAAAAATATCTGGCAGCCCTAGACACAGTAGTCCAGCCACTTGGCTCCCAATTGGAGTATTCCGGGTTCGAATTCCGGCGACTTCCGATGTAATTTTCTGTAGGACCAATATGTAGTGATACCGGTAGTGATTGCCTTTGCTGGCAGGACCTATTGTTTACAGTGCACTATTTCTTCTGGTATGGGCTAGAGTAATTTTGTTACTTTCATTGGTCTGTCTCTGTCTTATACTTGGCTTTGACAATATGAAAGCAACTGAGGTATGAGTGGTGCTAGTAATGCCATTCCTTCTGCAGCCAGTCCCTGCTATGAATGGTGTGAAAATGTTGCTCATAGGGTCGGTTGGTCCATGCATTTCAGTGGGCTTGGCAGACTGATGTGTAATAGCAACTTCTGGCTCGGTGAGGAAAGCAACGGGAAACTACCTCACTCCTCTTCCCTAGTACGCTTCTTCAGTGATGCCTAGCCCATCTATATCAGCTGATGGTGAAGGCGTTGAGGATCTAACCAGCCTTAGGGCTGAAGACTGAACATACATGCACACACCGGTAGTGATTAAAATCCAGCCTAAATTGAGCTCATATAAACATAGCAAAATGGCGCATTAAATAAATAAATAGTCCGCCTCTGTGATGTATTGGTTAGGGTGATTAGGTGCCACCCCCGGAGGCCCGGGTTCGATTCCCGGCTCTGCCACGAAATTTGAAAAGTGGTACGAGGGCTGGAACGAGGTCCACTCAGCCTCGGGAGGTCAACTGTGTAGAGGTGGGTTCGACTCCCACCTCAGGCATCTTCGAAGTGGTTTTCCGTGGTTTCCCACTCCTCCTCCAGGCAAATGCCGGGATGGTACCTCACTTAAGGCCCCTGTTCAGTGTAGCAGGTGAGGCCACCTAGGGAAGGTGCTGGTTCTTCTCCCCAGTTGTATCTCCTCAACCCAAAGTCTCACGCTTCAGGACAGCGCCATTGAGGCGGTAGAGGAGGGATCCTCCGCAGATTAGCTGTCACCCCCGAGGCCAAATTTCGTGGGGTGGCAGCTAACCACTACACCACAGAAGCGGACACATTATTATTATTATTATTATTATTATTATTATTATTATTATTATTATTATTATTATTATTATTATTGATTCCTTATGCCCAACTTATTAGCACTTTTTTGTTTTTCTTCTTCTCTTTCAAAATCTCTTCATCCTTTCGCTCTGGTCTTTTTACGTTGTTCAGTCCATCCTGTGTTTAGTTGGGTGGGCTCTACAGAAAATTACTGTTTGTGAATTAAGGTTCTGGGCCGACCTCTCTGGCACAAGTAAGTGGAAACAATGCCAGGGCTCAGCCAAGCACTTCGTGGATGCCAACCCACGTTCCCAAGTTTAGAGCCCATGGGTCCCCTTTTAGTAGCCTCTTACGACAGGCAGGGAATACCGTGGGTGTTATTCTACCGCCCGCATACACAGGAGGTTGCGGTCTAGAAAGCCAAGAATAACGGCCGAGAGGATTTGTCATGCCGAACTCACGACACTTCGTAATCTGCAGGCCTTCGGGCTGAGCAACGGTCACTTGCAGTTCATGGACCTTCGGGGGCTGTTACGCCATGGGGTATGGTTTGGTTTTGCGCCTACCCCATTTTGGGAAACACTCCCAACCTACCCGGTTGATGATGTCTACAATAATTATAAATTACAGACTCCCTGTTACAGGGTCTGCTTCAATCATTTTATTCATAAAACAACACTGCCTACAAACAATCTTCAGCAACATGACAACATCTGTTCTCTACATCAATGAGTGTCCGGCTCCATGGCTAAATGGTTAACGTGCTGGCCTTTGGCCACAGGGGTCCCGGGTTCGATTCCCGGCAGAGTGGGGAATTTTAACCACCACTGGTTAATTTCTCTGGCACGGGGTCTGGGTGTATGTGTTGTCTTCATCATAATTTCATCCTCATCATGACGCGCAGGTCGCCTACGGGAGTCAAATCGAAAGACCTGCACCTGGCGAGCTGAACATGTTCTCGGACACTCCCGGCACTAAAAGCCATACGTCATTTCATTTCATTTCATCGTGGAGTAAAAATCAAAACAGTTAAGTTAGGTACCAAAGTCACCACACACATTATAAACCGCAAAATGGTGTAAGTCATGGGTGTTCAGCTCGTTGCTCTAGGGAGCAGGCACTACTCGTGACGGCTTGCTATCGAGGCAGAACGGAGTCCCAGACGGGTTTCATGCATACAGTGGTGATACAGTGACCATAAAGTATTCGTTTATGCATATTCATATTCAATCAATCACTACAATCAATCACTACTGATCTGCATTTAGGGCAGTCGCCGCGGTGGCAGATTCCCTATCTGTTGTTTTCCTAGCCTTCCTTTAAATGATCGCAAAGAAATTGGAAAATTATTGAACATTTCCCTTGGTAAGTTATTCCAATCCCTAACTTCCCTTCCTATAAACGAATATTTGCCCCAATTTGTCCTCTTGAATTCCAACTTTATCTTCATATTGTGATCTTTCCTACTTTTAAGACACCACTCAAACTTATTCGTCTACTGATGTCCTCCCATGCCATCTCTCCACTGACACTTAATCGAGCAGCTCGTCTCCTTTCTCCCAAATCTTCCAAGCCCAAACTTTGCAACATTTTTGTCGGAAATCACCCAGAACAAATTGAGCTGCTTTTCTTTGGATTTTTTCCAGTTCATGAATCAAGTAATCCTAGTGAGGGTCCCATACACTGGAACCATACTCCAGTTGGGGTCTTACCAGAGACTTATATGCCCTCTCCTTTACATCCTTACTACAACCCCTAAATACCCTCATAACCATGTGCAGAGATCTGTACCCTTTATTAACAATCATATTTATGTGATTACCCTAGTGAAGGACTTTTCTTATATTAACACCTAGGTACTTACAAAGATCCCCAAAAGGAACTTTCACCCCATCAACGCAGTAATTGAAACTGAGAGGACTTTTCCTATTTGTGAAACTCACAACCTGACTTTTAACCCTGCTTATCATCATTGCCTACCGTCCATTTCACAACACTATTGAGGTCACCCTGCAGCTGCTCACAATCTTGTAACTTATTTATTACTCTGTACAGAATAACATCATCTGCAAACAGCCTTATCTCTGATTCCCATTCTTTACACATATCATTGATATATATAAGAAAACATAAAGGTCCATTAATATTGCCTTGAGGAATTCCCCTCTTAATTATTACAGGGTCAGATAAAGCTTCGCCTACTCTAATTCTCTATTTTCTAGAAATATAGCCACCCATTCAGTCACTCTTTTTTGTAGTCCAATTGCACTCATTTTTGCCAGTAGTCTTCCATGATCTGCCCTATCAAACGCCTTAGATAGGTCAATCGCAATACAGTCCATTTGGCCTCATGAATCCAGGATATCTGCTATAGCTTGCTGAAATCCTACAAGCTGAGCTTCAATCGAATAACCTTTCCTAAACCCAAACTGCCTTCTGTCAAGCCAGTTATTAATTTTGCAAGCATGTCTAATATAATCAGAAAGAATGCCTTCCCAAAGCTTACATACAATGCATGTCAAACTGACTGGCCTGTAATTTTCAGCTTTATGTCTATCACCCTTTCCTTTAAACACAGGGGCTACTATAGCAACTCTCCATTCATTTGGTATAGCTCTTTCAACCAAACAATAATCAAATAAGTATTTCAGATATGGTACTATATCCCAACTCATTGCCTTTAGTATATCCCCAGAAATCTTATCAATTCCAGCTGCTTTTCTAGTTTTCAACTTTTGTATCTTACTGTAAATGTCATTGTTATCATAGGTAAATTTTAATATTTTAGTATTACTCACATCCCCTATCTGGACATTATCCTGGTAAGCAACAATCTTTACATACTGCTGACTGAATACTTCTGCCTTTTGAAGATCCTCATATACACACTCCCCTTGTTCATTAATGATTCCTGGAATGTCCTTCTTTGAACCTGTTTCTGCCTTAAAGTACCTATACATACCCTTCCACTTTTCACTAAAATTTGTATGACCACCAATTATGCTTGCCATCATGTTATCCTTAGCTGACTTCTTTGCTAGATTCAATTTTCTAGAAAGTTCCTTCAATTTCTCCTTACTTCCATAACCACTTCTAACTCTATTTCTTTCCAGTCTGCACCTCCTTCTTAGTCTTTTTACTTTTTTGTTCAAATATAGTGGATCCTTACCATTCCTTACCACCTTTGAAGGAACAAACCTATTTTCACATTCCTCAACAATTGCTTTAAACCCATCCCAGAGTCTGTTTACATTTTTATTTACCATTTTCCAGCGATCATAGTTACTTTTTAAAAACTCCCTCATGCCTGTTTTATCAGCCATATGGTACTGCCTAATAGTCCTAATTTTAATACCTTCCTTTCTTTCACATTTATTTTTAACTACAGCAAAAACAGCTTCGTGATCACTAATATCATGTATTACTTCGGTTTCTCTATAGAGCTCATCTGGTTTTATCTTCTTCTTCTTATTATTTGGAGTATGGCCCATGTGGAACCAGTAGGATAGATATTATGGAGCATACGAGTAGGACAGGAAGAGAACATTATTCGCATTATATATTTCTGGAATAATTGTATTGTCATTGTACTGGGGTACACCCTCTCCGACCAGTTAAACATTGGCGGTATGTACAGGAATCCAGCCTATCAGTAAAGAGTTCTGGAAGCTTCCCCTCAAAATACTGTAAAAGCTGGGCGCTTTAGGGTCCTATTGTCTGAATTGCTCCAGTTATTGTGAGTGCGACGTGTCCATAAGGAGGCAGGTGCGCGGGCGGCGTTCGGAAGGCCATCAACTCAAGGTAATGGCAGAATTTTCATAAATATGTGATAGCTCCCGCGGATAGCTTGAGGGGAAGGTTTCAACCTATTTTAATTATGTAAAGCTCTAAATTTGGTGGTTTAAATGTAGAATTTTCGGCTAGTCTGAGCACTCTATTTTATTCCCTACTGGTAAATATGTAATGTAAGGGGGGCAAAGAGTGATTACCTTCTGTCGGTTTCCATTCAACTTGGCATGGGGTGACTATAGTTTTCAAAACCTCTAAATTCCTTTAATCACATTTGGCTTTAATATTTCTTTTTTAGTCACCCCGCTGTAGAATAGGCTTAGCCTCTGTTCCATTGGGCCATAAGCCTACTTACGGCTTTATTTATTTCTATAAGAAGGGCAAATGTTTCCCCTCCTACCCGTTTGTTGATGGCCAGTTTTAAATTCAACCTTTTCTTTTTACACTAAGGCCACTTAGGATGGGCAATTATGCCCCAATAAATTTATTGCTGTGTGTAAAATTGTTTCTGGTGTGAATTTCCCTTGAGAAACAGAAAGTTATAAACTGTTGAGCAATAGATAAGCCCTCCTCGGGGCTACTTCGTGTAAACACTTTAATTGAGGACAATCGATGGATTGTCAGGTGTAACTTAGTGCGCAATAAGAAATTTCTGCCTCTGCGAGGCTGGACTAAAGTACCTTTTGGAGCTCAGACTCCTGTGTCGTATAAAAGATCAGAGCAAAACATGTTCTTTGTAAAATACTGTTCCTATCAAGAGCAGTGATGCTCTTTTCTATGTAAATCAACCAAGCTGTTAACAACCGTAAATGTTGTACTGATTTTCTCACATTAATCAATCAGTCACTACTGATCTGCATTTAGGGCAGTCGCCCAGGTGGTAGATTACCTATCTGTTGTTTTCCTAGCCTTTTCTTAAATTATTGCAAAGAAATAGGAAATTTATTGAATATTTCCCTTGGTAAATTATTCCAATCCCTAACTTCCCTTCCTATAAACGAATATTTGCCCCAATTTGTCCTCTTGAATTCCAAATTTATCTTCATATTGTGATCTCTCCTACTTTTAAAGACACCACTCAAACTTATTCGTCTACTGATGTCATTCCACGCCCTCTCCACTGACAGCTCGGAACATACCACTTAATCGAACAGCTCGTCTCCTTTCTCCCAAGTCTTCCCAGCCCAAACTTTGCAACATTTCTGTAATGCTACTCTTTTGTCGGAAATCACCCAGAACAAATCCAGCTGCTTTTCTTTGGATTTTTTCCAGTTCTTGAATCAAGTAATGCTGGTGAGGGTCCCATATATTGGAACCATACTCTAGTTGGGGTCTTACCAGAGATTTATATACCCTCTCCTTTACATCCTTACTTGTCATTGTCATTGCTAGAGCTGACGAGCTCATTAATATGCTGTTATTCATTCAGATTTTCCATTTATCAATTTTAAATTAGAGAAAAAAGGAAATAAATAACATTTCAAAATTTGTTGTGTTAAGTTTTTCTCTAGTTAATTCCTTGTGCATCCATTCAAACTAGGTGCTTCTTAATCCTCTGTGAGCCACGGAAACCCCCGTAACAGTCATTAGGTTTACAAACCACAGTATTAGGGCACTTATGTCAAGAAAATACAATTTATGTAATTTGTTTGCATACCGGTATTATTCTAAAGCAGTGGTTTTCAACCTTTGTGGGCCTGCGCCCCCTTTGCAGCTGTAAATTATTTTTCGCCCCCTAATGAATAATTGTTTTACAAAATTTCTACTTTTCTGTTAGGGTTAATATCTCAGAAAAGTTTTATAATGCTTTTATTATTATTAAGAGTACATAATATTAATATTACATATATTAAGTGATAATTATAACGCAGTCACTTTACAAAGAAAGTCATGGATAACTCAAATATTAATACAAGAGAATAAAACCAATGGCAATACAGTATATATATTACGGAAGATTTTACATTCACTGTAATTATTTCAAACTACATCATTTGATTTGATTTTGTAAGAACATATTTAATGGTCAGTGAGAGGGCTGGCACTGTTTTTCTTTCACAACCGTTTTAATGCTTGGTTCTAACTGTGATAGTGCACACTTCAGATCACTTTCAGCATCTGGCCCAGCTCGTTATTTAGATTTGATGTAAGCCAGCGTAGAAAACTCAGATTTACAAAGATATGTTGATTGAAACTTCATAACACAATTTGAAAATATAGTAGAAATGTTAAAATTATGTCCTGTACATTTGTCATACATTCCTATCTATCAGTTAATTTATTACTTTATTTTCATTGTTTGTCATTTTATTACATTACAGTACTTAAACACGTAGAAAAAAGTTTATGTAAAATATTATAAAAATGCAATAATTTTATTAACTTATACTTCATGACAAAAATTCTTGTATTTTTATATTTTTTAATAAATTACATTACATAATTCATAAACACGATTTCCTTGTCTCAACGTTACTATAAAGTACAATAATCTTAGGAAAAACTTTTATCTACGTGTGCGATTTAGTGGTGATGAAGATAAGTTTTTGTAGTAAATTCTTTTCTTTGTCACAACTTTTTACTGTTTAACAAGTTCGTGTGTGCTTTTTATTGCTCACCACGCCTCCCCTGAAAGTCTCCAACGCCTCCCAGGTTGAGAACCGTTGTTCTGAAGGAACATACATTCCAAAATATTTTTTATTGGTGACTATGAAAGCAGTCAATCTTCACCCCCATCTCTACAAGAAGGGAGCACCCACCGATTGCAGCAATTACCGCACTCTGGCCTAGATACCGCACAAGGTCCTTCTTCACATCGTCAAGGAGCGGCTCAAGAATTTCCTGCTTCCACAGATCGCAGAGGAACAGCGAGGCTTTGTCCCAGGGAAGGGCACGAGCGATCAGACCTTGAATATTCTTCAGATGATCGAAACAGCCAGATAATTCAATTTTACGATGTTTCTGTGCTTCGTCGACTTTATGAAAGCCTTCGAGAAAGTGAGATAGATTGAACTCCGAGATATACTGCGAGACATGGGAAATCCAGAATACCTCATCAATCTAGTCAAGGCATTTCACGGCAACAACAGGTCACATGTTTGCGTCAACGATGCTCTCTCAGGACCATTCAGAACCGAGGCTGGAGTCATACAAGGGTGAATCCTATCACCCTCTGCTCTATAACCAGTAGCGTAGCCAGGATCGGCCGACGGGGGAGGGCGGTTATTGTTACAGAATGATGATAGAACACAATTGAAGGTGCTTGTGTGATGCGCGAATTCATGACTTGTCATAATAAAGACACTAGGGGTGCAAATTATAGCTAATTTTGATTATTTTATTTATTAACGATATCTTGGAGGGGCGTGGGGCAAGCAATTGGGCAGTGCCGGTAATTAATGGGGTGGAGGTCCCAGGATTGATTTTTGCTGATGATGTGATTTTGATGACTCTAACCTCAGGAGGGATGCAGAAGGCTTTAAATGCAGTGTCGGATTTTGCGAAGAAATGGGCCTTGAAAATTAATGGGAATAAATCTAAAATGCTAATAGCCCAAACACACAAAGGAAGAAGGGATGACGGGAAATGGGTTGTGCAGGGAGAAAGGTTGGAACTGGTAAGCAAGTTAGAATATCTAGGAGTCATTCTTAATAGTAAAGGCTCCTGGAATGATCATATTAGGAAGGCGAGGAGCAGAGGGTGGGCCGCCCTAGTCTCAGTAAAAACTTGCTAGCGAAATATCCGGGTATCAATTATAAAACCCTGAGGTTAGTTCTAAGATCGGTGATTTTCGGGAGGGTTTTGTATGGCGCGGAAGTATGGGGGTTGGATGACAAAGGAGTTGAATTAAGTCGAATTATTAGTAATTTCGGTAAGATGGTGATGGGGCTCCCGACGTGCACAGCCAATGCAGGGGTGGGATTAATGTGTGGGGAGGATTTGGAATCTGAGTGTGTGAAAAGAATAGTTAGATATTGGATGAATTCGAAAAGACAGGAAGGAGGGAGGGTATAACAGGCTGCGTACGAACAACAACGGAATAGTATGTATAAGGGATGCTGGCTAGATAAAATATATCAATCAATACTGATCTGCATTTAGGGCAGTCGCCCAGGTGGCAGATTCCCTATCTGTTGCTTTCCTAGCCTTATCCGAAATGATTTCAAAGAAATTGGAAATTTATTGAACATCTCCCTTGGTAAGTTATTCCAATCCCTAACTCCCCTTCCTATAAATGAATATTTGCCCCAGTTTGTCCTCTTGAATTCCAACTTTATCTTCATATTGTGATCTTTCCTACTTTTATAGACGCCATTCAAAACTATTCGTCTACTAATGTCATTCCACGCCATCTCTCCGCTGACAGCTCGGAACATACCACTTAGTCGAGCAGCTCTTCTTCTTTCTCTCAATTCTTCCCAACCCAAACATTGCAACATTTTTGTAACGCTACTCTTTTGTCGGAAATCACCCAGAACAAATTAAGGGATACTTGGAGATGATAGGCCTGGGGTACATGTGGGAAGAGGTGTGGACGAAGACAGAAGCTAGAGGGATGAAGGTACTGGTAAGGAGGATTATAGATTTGGGTAGCCAGAAATTATTGGCCGAAAGTAGATTAAGAAGTTCCCTTAGTGTTTTAATAAAGTTGAGGAAGTAACGGGGTAATTATTAGATACGTTGATAGGTTGAGAAGGAGAGGGTTGGTATGGTGGTTGTTGGGACTACATGAAAATAGGGGGTGGCTAAAGGGTAGAGATAAGTTAGTATGTATACTTTGTGGGGCGGAGAACGATGATTTTCATTTATTACGTAAGTGTGAAGAAACAAGTAAGATTAGAAATAGTTTACTGAGTGCCAAACATCGAAAAATTTTAGGTAAAGGGGACGAGCAGGGTATTATAAGATGGATTATTAAGGAATGGGAAACGGAGGAGAACTGAACAGGTATTTATGTGCGGTAAAAAATTCCTGTGTGAAAAAATGGAGGAGGAAGGGGCATATGACGATAAGTCAGGATGAAGGGAGAAGTGGTTAAGAGTATGAGGATATTCAGTCGATGGAGTTTGTTGGAACATTTAGAAGCTAGTGAAGTGTGGGTGATGTGGTTATAGTGAAGTAGTTTGAATTCGAGCCTGGGGGCTAAGTAAGACCAAGTGATAACAAAGGTCGTTGAGGTGGCGAGGTAGTTGAGTGAGTAAATCTTATGGTATCTTGGAAATGCAGATGCCTTAACGTTGCGATACGGAGGATTGTACGCAATTGTTGTCATTTGGTTTACTTGAATCCAAAGGAATTAGGTCATGGAACAAATAATGCGGAGTAAGCAGTAGTGATTACAAGAGCATGAGCCGAATCTGTTGTCACGCACAGTCAGCGGTTCTTGTAGCATAATCTGTTGTGAAGGTCATGTGGAGTGTACAGTCATGTGGTGAATGCAAGGTCAGGGTAGGGATAGATTGGTTGTTTTGAGGTAGATTTTTGTTTATTATTATTATTATTAATATTGGTACTTGGTTGTATACGTTAGGGGATGTGCTTTTTTTCTCACTATTCACGCATGGTAGGAGCTGGTAAGGAATGATGGGCAAGGGGGAGTAGGACATACCCGCAAGAAGACGGGGTGGGACGGGCCACTCCAAATAAGTAAAAGAAGAGAGAAATGTGAGAGGCGGGATATGGGAGGAGAGCGGCTCCAGTTTCACGTGGCAGGCCGCAATGGACTGGTGAGAGAAACGCATTGTCATCTGGTAGGATTGTTGGGGTCTTCCTTAGGGCCCTACAGATAGGGCCGGTCGTGTCATCATCGGGAGGGCGGCCTTCTTCTCACCAGGGGTGATGACACGGCCGGACAGTAGTAGTTACCAATATTATTTCTTGCTTTATTTTATTATCCTTTATTGTTCATTTTATTTTGTGTCTTAATATTAAGTGGAGACGATGGGCGTGGCATGAGGGACTAAGGATGACTGCCGTGGTGATTCTACCTTGGGAGTGTCACGTTTCCGGAGTATCCAATGAACCTCATGGCAGGCCCAGGGAATCCGGTATTTCTTTTCTTTTGATGTGAGTTGTCCATGTGAACATGTATCGGGGCAAATTCGCCTGTTATATTCAATAAATATCTATTGTCCCCATTTTTACCATCAAGGTAACTTGCCCCAGACTAGTCAGGCGATCCCAGGTGTGCTCAGTCCGAAATATGATTATAATAATGCCCTGAAATACATACACCCTGGATCTTGATGGGGAACATATAACTAAATACGGACACGGTGAGGTCAATTAAAACTACAAATAAAGCAAGGCGAATCATGAGGTCAGTTTTGGAGGGAAATCTGTTTATTAAAAATAAAAAAGATAAATATTTTAAAAAATAGAAAAAAGTATCAAATGATCCAGATTTACATGAGTCACATTGTTTTTTTCTTTCCAGCTGGATAAAGTCCATCTTGAGAATAAGAACATGTTACAGATTTATAATGTATGCCGACACACATACTTAATATATCAAATCAAATTTTTAAGTTTTTTAAATTTTGTTTATTAATTTTAACACATGGACTTGCGTGCTCGCACCACGCTCCTGGCTTTACTTTTTGCTAACACCTTTAACTGTAGATGAGTACGTTCCCCATTTCTGCACACTTGACATTGCAGTGGAGTCCCTAACCTTAAGTAAAGACGTGATCTAATGCGCAAAAAGGGGGGGGGGGACAAAACTTACCTAACTGTACAATATATAACACGCTGAGTGTTAAAACATCCTGTGCATAAAATATACATCTCGAGTCATGAGCAATCTCATGAGAACAGCAAACAATGTGGATTGGAACTACACAAAATCAAAATCATATAGATGGCAAAATATACATTCAAAGAAACAAAACATGATATCATATTTTCCAGGGTTCAACAAGGAAAGCATGCGGCATTCACGCAACTCGCATCCATTCAAATCCTCAACGAAAATAAAAGGAAACATAATTAGACGTTATGCAACACTTCCTGTTCAACACAGGTTCCGGAAAAATAATTACCTGATACAAAATCAATTAAAAAGTGACAGAGTAGGCTTTACCTTTCAACACCTATTTCAACGTTGTAACCTGGAAGAGATGACATGTCACAAATATTCCTCAGCGCGGTTATATCATAAAAGAAAATCCGGAACAAACGTCGCAATATAAAAATCTCGTCAACTGCCACAACAGTAGAGACATGGACAGAAACAATAAAATCACGAATAAAACTCTCCTCGGTAGACAAACATATCACCCTCGCCAACACACGGCGGAATGGCTCAAAGTGGAGATCGACGTCTCCCAAAATAAAGCAGCAATAGCAAAATTACAGGGTCCAACCCTTTACACACGCTGCTCAACAGTCTACCCGAGGGAAGTCACGCAATCAAGAAAATGCAGGCCATTCAGATGAGGAACGCGTCCTCTTACTCAAATCACACAAAATAATATCTCATGTCCTAAAGTAGCGTAAAACTGAAGAAATATGAAGGACGTCGTCTAACATTCGCTCGCATGAAAGAAACACGACCGTGTTCGTCACAAATCAAAGCACTCGCGCACAAAGTAAACATGAAAAATGAAGTGGCCAACTCTGTAATAAATATGTTAAACTGAAACTAAGAAATTGCCACATTGACAATCGATCATGTCTGAACATCGGAAAGTTACTGAAATATCTCAATCCCACATCGCGAGAAACTCATATGGATAATAATAATAACAACACATTTTACAGAAATTTTATTCTAATATTCGGAACCCGTGAATCAATTACTAATTTACAACCTAGATATACAAAATAGTCGTGAAAATGACGCTAACAACTTCGTGGATCCACACTCCACCGTCTTACACACTCTCATTCACTCATCATGCAATAAATCCCAAAACGTGACGGCATGTTTCCGTACAATTTGAGCTCCCATTAATAATACATTAATCTGGTCCTTCCTGACTTTAATTTGAATCCTTATTTACAATTACAATTAAGCCTCGAGACGTACACAGCGTATCAAACATCAAAGCAAACAAATAAAAAATATATACGAGGCTAAAATAAGAAACTGACTCGTAAAGAAAAGACGCTAACCACTCAGCTAAATAAATCAGAATAAAATGTAAGACAGCAAGCTGCGACCTCATGCAAATGGTCCACATTTATGTTACAATTTATATTTACATTAAGGAGCTTCCTATCATTTACTTTAAATGGGACGTAGTCCTTCCAAACCAAGCTACATCTACAGAAATTAAATATCAAACTAACCTATCCCCTTTTGCAACATTAAGCACGTTCACACTCACAGAATTACATTAAAAACTCTGTACTCATCTGTTATGTTGGCTCATGGCCGCTCGTCCTCAGGAGACAGCCGATTCCATCTTGCTTTTTACCCCGCCATATCGATGATAATGCTGCCTTCAGAAAAGACTTGGATCAGTCCTTTTGTCTCCATCGAGGGATAGAAAGGTGATGCCGTATTTTCCGTTGCTGCTTCTGCTTCAGGATGTCGTCGTCTAAAACATCCCCTCGTTCACGATGTAGAAATTAGGTCAAGATCAACCGGCCAGTTTCAAGAATACTACTGCCGGGGGTAAATTCCACCGACCGTGAAACCAGTTCCCATTCATTCGCGGAACCGCTTCTCTTATCTACTCCCGTAACTAGGTCAAACATTTCCCATATTATAAACAGCTGAACTGAAAATGGTAAAGTTTATGTCCTCGGAAAACGATTTAAACAGGCAGGCTACTATGCCCTTTGAAATAATTAAATGGAACTGTTCTCTCCCTTTGGTAATAGTAAGTTAAATGCCATTCTCCCAGTATTAGAAAACTTGAGTATATCAAATGTAGACTGAGCGTCTTCCAACCAAATCTTACGAGTCCCCACACGATCGCTCGCGTAAATAAAAAACTTCTTCTTACGATGTTACCTGCACAGAATCTCGCCGAATAATAGGGTAACTAACTGACGTGGTCATCTTTTTTATTAACTCGTCCTCGAAGACGCCGTCGTATCATCGATTGGGGCCATCTTTTCCCTAGACTAATGCCTAGCCATATCGACGGTGGCTCTATCGTTTCATTGGCTCGACGCATCACGTACCTGACGCTTACTTCAAACATTTCTTATAAGCGACCCTAGCCTCACGCCCGGGCATCCGAAATGTTGTCCGTTGGAATTCTATTGTTCCCTTGTTCGGCTTTATGTGCGTCATGTCGAAATTCCACCTTCCAAACTTAGCTGGTGAGCAAACAAATCCGAGCTCCAAGCTCCCTGCAGAAATTGCGACATGTGCTGCTGAATGTAGATGTTTCCTGCCAGTTACTAGCACTTAATAAAATGAAATATTCTCTGTACATTCGAATAAAGGGCTCACTCTCTATCATAATAAAGACACTGTTACAAGTGAATTATATTGATATTCAGATTGCAGTACAATACAAAATCTTACATGAAAATACTGAACAAGAACAATACGTTCAAGGACAACAGTATTATGGAAAGTTCAGTTTACAATCTAACATACAACTTTCGTGGCTTCTTAGAAAATAGATTCAAGAGATCTACAATTATGTTTCTGAATGTTTACTTAGTTTATGATTAGTTTCTGTTTATTTTATTTTTGTAAAATTTCCATGGGGGTGTGTAACCCCCAGTAACACCCCTCTGGCTACCTACTCAAAGCACATTATGAGGGAGGTGCTGGAAGACTGGGAAGGGGGCAATCGAGTAGGAGGAAAGACGATCAGCAACCTGAGGTATTTATGTACGTAGGCTGATGAGCAAAGACTGAGACTGATTTTTTCCTGTAGCTTCCATGATTGTTTCCTATTTGTGACATAAATATTTGAAAAGAGCGGATTTTTATCTATAATGCCCGTAGGCGGCAGCACTCTCGTTTCGCTAGGTTGGTAGTAATGCTCTATTGTGTAGACGCTACGTGCATTTCGCATACCAGACAATGGAGGTGACAGCATGCACTTCCCTCTCATACTACTGTTACTACACGTCAGTATTGCCTACACTGAGGGAGCACATTGCAAATAAACGACCAGAACTTTCTTGGACTGGGTGGCGACTTCATCATGACAATGCATGGCCTCACGTGGGATTCGAACCCACTATCTCCCGGATGTAAGCTCACAGCTGCGCGCTCCTAACCACACGGCCAACTCGCCCGGTACGCGAATTATTACTATAAAGCATGGTGTTCATTACAAGTTAACAACAGTTATCACAATCAAAGATAAAATTCTACCATGTAATGTCATATCGCGATACTCTTAAGTTACAGAATAATCCCGATGCTGAAACATGCATCACCCCAAACAAATGTTCAGAAGGAACCAACAACACTTTGATCCGAGGGATCTTACGTTACGTCCTGAAGGAACACAACCGCGAAATGCAGGAAAACATTAATTCATTATGCATTTAGAAGAAATGCCAAACACTGAAGTCAAAGAAAAGTGATAAGTTACTTGAAAATATTCTTACTAAACCAATTTTCCGGTTATAAACGATCATGTCGTTAAGTTTGTTGAATTACAAGAGCACACTATAACACAAATGAAAGAAATCTTTCCAATTTTCTATAACTACGACTACCATTACAAATCTGTCTACCTACACTTGTCCCATTAAGCTAAACTAAAAGTGATCGGTAGATCAACGTCTCACCTGATATAAAGTGAAATAACGAAAAATGAAAATAAAATATGTATATTAATAGCTGACGAATCGAAACCTCATACGTAGTGTAAATCCTACATAAATGAACTAAGTGTCAGTAATCGGCACTATCATAAGATACCGGATATCCGAACAAATAAATCTAAAAGTAAAGAAAAAAGTGAATAGAAACGAAAGTTCGTCGAACTTGAACACGCGCGGCTAAGCAGTAATGATCAGTCTCCATTAGCTACGCTTTCACGTGGGACAACCCTCATATTCATGCCACTACTGATGCAACGCTGTTATGGGATCACTTTCTGGCTAGTAAGAATTATGCCGAAATATGGCCTGAATAATACCTGCTAACACTCTTCACATACTTATCCACTACTGCAAACATTAACATCGTTCAAGTCGATTCGCAAAAATGACTAACCTATGACTTGACTAATCCTGTCGTTGAGCCTACGTAGTGTCTACACATCCTTAAATTATATAATACACGCCGCATCCTAAACCTATCGTTGAGCCAACGTTAGGTTGTCTACACATCAATAACACTGTCAGGCGAAATCGAAACTTTAATCACAATCCCGAATATTTAAATCTAATCCTCGTTGAAACTCTAACACAATGAAATGAAACTCG
Organism: Anabrus simplex; assembly: GCF_040414725.1. NCBI lineage: Eukaryota > Metazoa > Arthropoda > Insecta > Orthoptera > Tettigoniidae > Anabrus > Anabrus simplex. Next base: position 168,462,691 of record NC_090279.1, on the reverse strand, counting down.
CCACAGAATCAATCAATCAATACTGATCTGCATTTAGGGCAGTCGCCCAGGTGGCAGATTCCCTATCTGTTGCTTTCCTAGCCTTTTCCGAAATGATTTCAAAGAAATTGGAAATTTATTGAACATCTCCCTTGGTAAGTTATTCCAATCCCTAACTCCCCTTCCTATAAATGAATATTTGCCCCAGTTTGTCCTCTTGAATTCCAACTTTATCTTCATATTGTGATCTTTCCTATTTTTATAAACGCCACTCAAACTTATTCGTCTACTAATGTCATTCCACGCCATCTCTCCGCTGACAGCTCGAAACATACCACTTAGTCGAGCAGCTTTTCTTCTTTCTCTCAGTTCTCCCCAACCCAAACTTTGCAACATTTTTGTAACGCTACTCTTTTGTCGGAAATCACCCAGAACAAATCGAGCTGCTTTTCTTTGGATTTTTTCCAGTTCTTGAATCAGGTAATCCTGGTGAGGGTCCCATACACTGGAACCATACTCTAGTTGGGGTCTTACCAGAGACTTATATGCACTCTCCTTTACATCCTTACTACAACCCCTAAACACCCTCATAACCATGTGCAGAGATCGGTACCCTTTATTTACAATCCCATTTATGTGATTACCCCAGTGAAGATCTTTCCTTATATTAACACCTAGATACTTACAATGATCCCCAAAAGGAACTTTCACCCCATCAACGCAGTAATGAACTGGAATCTGGAAATATAACTGTGTCCATTTCTTACGATAAAGCGTGAAATAGAAATTTAAACATGTCCGAATAGTTTAATCCATTCTTCAATACAATCTCAGCACATGAAGCGAAGTTCGGTAAATAAAATCAAACTCAACTTTCGTCTGATTTTACGCAATATCGCTGAAAACAGTAATCACCACCATCACGATATTCACGGTATAACTGAAGCGTGAGGCTCCAAACGGCCTATCATCTCAACGTTCCAAACATGTATCAGCGTGAACTGTCCAGTGAAGTAACTTTCTAACAATCTACTCAAGCTAAACTCTCATTCTAAAAAGTCCATTTTTCACACCCGCAATGTTTCTAGTCAGCGATAATCTCGTCTTGTAAAAATACAGAATAGAATTCGATTTACAATAATCAAGTATTACCTTGATCGTGTGTCAGAATGTACTGTGTTCGTGAGGTCGGCTATCAAAAGAATGCACTTTGTTAGTACCACATAGACTCGTCACTGGGACTTAATTGCCAAAACCTATGTTCTCATATAAAATAGTAATCATGGGAGAACATCAACTTGTAATTGAAAATAGGCATTACAAATCATGGGAGAACATCAACTTGTAATTGAAAATAGGGGTTACAACGCACTCACTTGGCTTTGACCACCATTAAATTTGTCAACTGTTCTGGATTGTTTACAGGACATCGTCATCTTACACAGCCTGTCTCAGAAATATTACATCTTAACATACACCCTGTCATACAAATTCTTCTCCGTCGTAAAACAGGGCTTCTTATCCTCAGCCTCCTATTCATCATACATCACTCATAAAATACAGGCTTACTCTGCCTTTAACATTTTCCTAACTATTCTCATATTATTTCATTTCCGTTACAATCCATTTCTTCCTGTTTGAAATTTTTGTCAAATACAAGTAATCCCATGACCAACAACTTAATAAGAATCTCACAGTTAACTTCTTTACGTTTTTCTGACCTCATGAGCAAAATAGCATACCGCGGTTTTCTGTATCACAAATACACGGTGTCACAAAATTTCAGTTTTCAAAAATAACTGCCGACTTTATCAGACTTCACTGGATTTCGGTATAAATCGCAAATCTCGCTTGACGTTACTGCTGTATACCAAATTTTTTCATCTCAAATTTATCCTGACGTTATTATTATTATTATTATTGGATAATTTGATATTTGACTTTATCACGCCCACAACGGCTATTTATCGTTATCATCATCGTAACTTTATCGGTCCGAACGTTATTTCATTGATTTTCATTACAATATTCAAAACTTCACCTATTACATTTTTCTAAATAAATTTAAACGCATTTTTAAGTCTCACACACTGACATGAATAATAGACACTTCGCCTCGACATGGCAATACACTTAGTTGTTACACACAACACATATTAATTTAATGGGAAAAGTATACACATTTCTAACTACAAAATATGATATTCAAATTAGGCAGACCTTGTAACTGCGTCGTAGCCATCGGACTATCCTAGCTACATTTTTGCCAGCTCTCCTCACTTAGCCATTTATGGTCGAGGAAAACATCATTCTCTTGTTATATGACTTATGCTTACACAGATTCTACACTTTAATTGATCTAACACACGTAAATAACAAATTATTCTAGATATATACAATATGTACAACCGTCTCGTTTCGTGCCGAGCACTCAACTGCTTATGGGAGCTTCCAATTCTCCTTTCGCCAGGTGGTTAAAAGATATGAAATCGAAGCTAATCTCGGCCAGTCTACAGCTCTCCTAACGATTACCAAAATACACAGTAATTCACGAAAGCTATCTATGAATTCGCTGTTCCCATTTGAGAAGTTTAGGAATTCTCTAGTGATTCAATTAACACTTTTATTTTGCCATTTTTACCACTTGGTAAAATAGTCTATCTCGAGCCAACTAACTCAATAAATATCCCAAGTCCAGTGAAGGAACAGTTGCTGTTACCCAACGCAGGTTCATCCTCGCGAACGATTACAAAGTGAGTGTGACTACTGTCCGGAGGTGGGGATATTTATAGCTTTTCTAGTGACGCTATACTTGTCATGATGTATTGTGGTGTAATCATACAATTTGATAACCACTGGACCGATTTCTTTGAGACTCACCCTAAAAATTCCACGTAATTTCCAAGTCATGATGGTATTGTTTACTGATTTTTCCCGTGCCTTTAACGGGCGTAATTAATTAATTTTGTGTAGGTGATTTCGCACACAGTTTGATTGCGTGGCTTTGACACGTGTTTCTACTCTGCAGGTATGGATGCCAATTTTTCTCCAGGCCTAATTAAACACATTTCCACCCTGTGGACTTTAGCTTCATTAAATATTTCTTAAAATTCTTAATTATGTATGTCTTGGTTAATGATAATGCCGAAATCTCTCGCAATGAAGGTTTATTATATGGAAGTTAATTATTTATTACCCGAGGTCAGCCGAAGTGTTCCGACCCCGTTCTCATGCCACGAAATTTGGGATAAGCTTGCAATAAAGAATTATGTTTGCACTCATAGTTGCATCCAACGGCCGTAGCCATGTTGAAACACCGGATCCCGTGAGATCTCCGAAGTTAAGCAACATTGGGCGTGTTCGAGAAGTGGATGTGTTGCCACGCGCTGTTGGTGGGGGTAAGGGAATGGAGGAGCGGAAAGGAACTGGCCACCCTACCGTACGTAAACTCCGGCTCAGGTACACCTCTGGGGAGGTTCGGACCTGCCTTCGGACAGAACACACCCTTACCTTACCATTGTTGCATCTTGTAGTTGCAATTTTCTGGTTGCAATATTTAGCAGGGTAATTGTGGGTTCAATACCTCGGCCACTTTCATATTGTCAAAGCCAAGGGGGACATTGTGACAGATCAGTGGTAGTAACAAATTTATTCTAATCCGTACCAGAAGACATAGTGCACTGTAAACACTACATCTCGCCAGCAAAGGCATCATCAACCTGAGGTATGCAAACGATACCCTCATCATAGCATCGAGTGCCAGGGAGGGGGAGATTATCATGGACCGGCTCACAAGGGCCAAAGGGGAGTGTGGAATGGAGATCAACATTGGCTGCGGTTATAATCGTTGACCGGACAATCAACAACTTACCACACCTGAGACAAATAGGAGGCTTTGGGGGTGGTGAGCAGATATGTTTATCTCGGTGTCCGAATAACGAGCAATGGGGGCTGCACGAATGAGGTCAGGAAAGCTATACCTACTCTTTTACTCATCTCTTCCTACTTGTCAAAAAAGTTCAATTTCTTGCTGAACACCAGTGCCAATTGTGAGTCTAGCTACTACTATATAAAGGACTTTGCGCGCAAGTTATTTTCTTGCTTGAGGTTTTACGTCGCACCGACACAGGTAGGTCTTATGGCGACGATTGGATAGGAAAGATCTAGGAGTTGGAAGGAAGTCTCCGTGGCCTTAATTAAGATATAGCCCCAGCATTTACCTGGTGTGAAAATGGGAAACCATCTTCAGGGCTGCCGGCAGTGGAATTCGAACACACTATCTCCCGGATGCAAGCTCACAGTCACGCGCCGCTAACCGCACGGCCAACTCGCCCGGTTCCCGTAAAGTTTAAAGTCATACCTAATTTGATGATGGAAGAAGCGGGCCAGTTTATTTCCGAGGGATCCACTAACTAACTGATTATGTTACATTCTGTCAGCCCAAATCAGAAGAAAACACAAACTAGCACGTGCGTCATATTCATAAACAGACGATCAAGCGCTGCAGTGATTTAGTGATCTGCTCCATAAGCGAATTACTAAATTGATTCATACGCTAAAGTTTGAATGTTCCAACCCACTTGCAAACAATTGAAAATTTCCGCTGCGGACAGGATTCGAACCTGTGCGGGTAGAACCCATTGGATTTCAAGTCCAACTCCTTAACCACTCGGACACCGCAGCACACAGCGTTGTACTTATGCAGTGTGATAGATTAATGCATGTATACATACATTATAGACTGTTATGCCTTTCAGCGTTCAGTCTGCAAGCCTCTGTGAATTTACTAAACGTCACCACAATCCCCTATTTACAACTAGTGCTGTGGCCTCATTTAGTTCTATACCTCTTATCTTTAAATCGTTAGAAACTGATTCTAACCATTGTCGTCTTGGTCTCCCTCTACTTCTCTTACCCTCCATAACAGAGTCCATTATTCTTCTAGGTAACCTATCCTCCTTCATTCGCCTCACATGACCACACCATCGAAGCCGGTTTATGCGTACAGCTTCATCCATCGAGTTCATTCCTACATTAGCCTTTATTTCCTCATTCCGAGTACCCTCCTGCCATTGTTCCCACCGTTTTGTACCAGCAATCATTCTTGCTACTTTCATGTCTGTTACTTCTAACTTATGAATAAGATATCCTTAGTCCACCCAGCATTCGCTCCCGTAAAGGAAAGTTGGTATGAATACAGACCGATGTAAAGATAGTTTCGTCTGGGAGCTGACTTCCTTCTTACAGAATACTGTTGATCGCAACTGCGAGCTCGCTGCATTAGCTTTACTACACCTTGATTCAATCTCACCTACTAGATTACCATCCTGGGAGAACACACAACCTAAATGCTTGAAATTATCGACGTGTTCTAGCTTTGTATCAGCAATCTGACATTCAATTCTGTTGAATTTCTTACCTGCTGAGATCAATTTAGTCTTCGAAAGGCGAATTTTCATACCATACTCATTGCACCTATTTTCAAGTTTCAAGATATTAGACCGCAGGCTTTCGGTACAATCTGCCATTAAGACCAAGTCGTTAGCATAGACCAGACTGCTTACTACATTTCCACCTAACTGAATCCCTCCTTGCCACTTTACTCCTTTCAGCAGATGATCCATGTAAACAACGAACAGCAAAGGTGAAAGATTACAGCCTTGTCTAACCCTTGTAAAACCTGAACTGTCAATTCTCACTGAAGCCCAATTGTCAACATAAGTGCCTTTGATTGATTTTAATAATCTACCGTTAATTCCATAGTTCCGCTTGTATGGCGAACATCTTTTCCCTCGGTACCCTGTCATATGCTTTCTCTAGACCATACTTACTTAATCTGTTTTCCCTCCAGGTTTGGCTTTTTCCTCGGACTCAGCGAGGGATCCCACCTCTACCGTCTCAAGGGCAGTGTCCTGGAGCGTGAGACTTTGGGTTGAGGATACAACTGGGGAGAATGACCAGTACCTCGCCCAGGCGGCCTCACCTGCTATGCTGAACAGGGACCTGGGCGGGGGATGGGGAGCTTGGAAGGGGTAGACAAGGAAGAGGGAAGGAAGCGGCTGTCGCTTTAAGTTAGGTACCATCCCGACATTTGCCTGGAGGAGAAGTGGGAAACCACTTCTAGGATGGCTGAGGTGGGAATCGAACCAACCTCTACTCATTTGACCTCCCGCCTTTGGCCACAGGGGTCCCGGGTTCGATTCACGGCAGGGTAGGGAATTTTGACCATCGTTGTTTAATTTCTCTGGCACGGGGGCAGGGTGTATGCGTCGTCTTCATCATCATTTCACCCTCATTATGACGCGCAGGTCGCCTAAGGGAATCAAATTGAAAGACCTGTACCTGGTGAGCCGAACATGTTCTCGGACACTCGAATAAGAAACTGAATAAGATAGGATAGGGGTCACGCCTAAGGACGCCTGGTTCTGTAAATGCTTTTTTGTTTTTTGTTTTGTTTTGCTATTTGCTTTACGTCGCACCGACACAGATACTGTAGGTCTTATGGCGCCGATGGGATAGGAAAGGTCTAGGAGTGGGAAGGAAAGGGCCGTGGCCTTAATTAATGTACAGCCCCAGCATTTGCCTGGTGTCAAAATTGGGTTCTGTAAATGAACAACTTGTCGAGATCTGAGGAACAGTTTCCTATGTTTGAGAGATGCAATTTTGGGCCAGAAGAAGAAGAAAACTGAGTAGGCCTACGCACAAGAAAATACAGACTATTTTAGGAATCGTTAACATCAAGAGGGTAGACATCCATCGTACCGACTGGAACAGTTATACGCAGCACAAGAAGCCACCTTTGGTAATTTAATTAACACAATGCACACCAAAAATAAATAATACTGTGAGCGCGTGGGTTCAACAGTATAGCATTTCCTTTTCTTCTGATCGCAACATGTTAACGCACTCCATTGTCGAGATCTAACAAGGAGATGAAAGCAGATTTGCGTATCCCAACTGTTCGATCTCAAATAAACAAATGAAATGGCGTATGGCTTTCAGTGCCGGGAGTGTCCGAGAACAAGTTCGGCTCACCAGGTGCAGGTCTTTTGATTTGACACACGTAGGCGGCCTGCGCGTCGTGATGGGGATGAAATGATGAAGACGACACACACCCAGCCCCCGTGCCAGAGAAAATAACCAATGATTGTTAAAATTTCCAACCCTGCCGGAAATCGAACCCGGGACCCCTGTGACCAAAGGCCAGCACGCTAAACATTTAGCCGTGGAGCCGGACTTATCCAAATTAATTAGCGATGGCGGGGTTCACACCCAAAACAGATAATTTTTTCCCCCGACAGTGCAGGTAACAGTGATTTTCCGACTCATCAGTACTCCTTGGAAGAGGATGAGTAAAAGAATATAGTTTTCACTCTGGGCCTCACATCTACTTGTCGATAACACACATACAAAGAAAGTGTCAATTCTTTGCTGAATATCAGCGCCACTTGTGAGTCTAGGTACTACGCGCTCTTACCTTCTTCTTCATCTGTTAACCCTCCAGGGTCGGTTTTTCCCTCGGACACAGCGAGGGATCCCACCTCTACCGCCTCAAGGGCACTGAACAGGGGCCTTGCGGAGGGATGGGAAGATTGGAAGGGACAGGCAAGGAAGAGGGAAGGAAGTGGCCGTGGCATTGAGTTAGGTACCATCCCGGCATTTGCCTGGAGAAGTGGGAAACCACAGAAAACCACTTCCAGGAAGGCTGAGGTGGGAATCAAACCCACCTCTAGTCAGTTGAACTCCCGAGGCTGAATGGACCCCGTTCCAATTCCAACCCTCATACCACTTTTCAAATTTCGTGGCAGAGTCGGGATTCGAACCCGGACCTCCAGGGGTGGCAGCTAATCACGCTAAGCACCACACCGCAGAGGCGGACCGCGCACTTACCACCTACTTTAAAGCTTTCACCGTGAAGTTTAAAGTCATATCTAATTTGATGACGGATGAAGCGGGCCAGTTTATTTCCGAGGGATCCACTAACTGATTATGTTACACCAAATCAGAAGAAAACACTAACTAGCACGTGCGTCACATTCATAAACAGACGACCAAGAGCTGCATTGATTTGCTGATCTGCTCCATCATCTAATTACTGACTTGTTCCATATGCTAATGTGTGAATGTTCCGACCCTCTTTCAAACAAGTTAAAATTTCCGCTGCGGACAGGACTCGAACCTGTGCGGGTAGAACCCATTGGATTTCAAGTCCAACTCCTTAACCACTCGGACACCGCAGCACATAACGTTGTGTATCAAGTCAATCAGTATTGATCTGCATTTAGGGCAGTCGCCCAGGTGGCAGATTCCCTATCTCTTGCTTTCCTAGCCTTTTCCTAAATGATTTCAAAGAAATTGGAAATTTATTGAACGTCTCCCTTGGTAAGTTATTCCAATCCCTAACTCCCCTTCCTATAAATGAATATTTGCCCCAGTTTGTCCTCTTGAATTCCAACTTTATCTTCATATTGTGATCTTTCCTATTTTTATAAACGCCACTCAAACTTATTTGTCTACTAATGTCATTCCACTCCATCTCTCCGCTGACAGCTCGAAACATACCACTTAGTCGAGCAGCTTTTCTTCTTTCTCTCAGTTCTCCCCAACCCAAACTTTGCAACATTTTTGTAACGCTACTCTTTTGTCGGAAATCACCCAGAACAAATCGAGCTGCTTTTCTTTGGATTTTTTCCAGTTCTTGAATCAGGTAATCCTGGTGAGGGTCTCATACACTGGAACCATACTCTAGTTGGGGTCTTACCAGAGACTTATATGCCCTCTCCTTTACATCCTTACTACAACCCCTAAACACCCTCATAACCATGTGCAGAGATCTGTACCCTTTATTTACAATCCCATTTATGTGATTACCCCAATGAAGATCTTTCCTTATATTAACATCTAGATACTTACAATGATCCCCAAAAGGAACTTTCACCCCCATCAACGCAGTAATTAAAACTGAGAGAACTTTTCCTATTTGTGAAACTCACAACCTGACTTTTAACCCCGTTTATCAACATACCATTGCCTGCTGTCCATCTCACAACATTTTCGAGGTCACGTTGCAGTTGCTCACAATCTTGTAACTTATTTATCACTCTATAGAGGATAACATCATCCGCAAAAAGCCTTACCTCCGATTCCACTCCTTTACTCATATCATTTATATATATATAAGAAAACATAAAGGTCCGATAATACTGCCTTGAGGAATTCCCCTCTTAATTATTACAGGGTCCGATAAAGCTTCACCTACTCTAATTCTCTGAGATCTATTTTCTATGCAGTGTGATCGATTATTGCAACATATATTATTACTAGTATTATTGTTAATATTAGATGACGCGTGCTTCTCCGCAACATTCCTTATAAATAGGTCAGAAAACTCGTCTTGTCTTGAAATGTTTGTCGCAAACATATTGTTTTTGCTGCCCTTTTCAATAGTTTTATGAACATTTAATACCGGTAATGTAGTTTATAACACTTCATTCCATGTTATATTCTTTGTGCTTCGACCATTCGTCCGTATCTGGATCTTAATATTTTCAAACGATCTTGCTCGAGATAGTGCAAGAAACAATTGACCGTGAGTGAATACCGGTTCGGGTAGGTAGATTACCCACGTTTTCAAGAGTTAATCCCTGCGCTTTATTAATGGTCATACAGAAGGCTAGTCGCCTAGGTACCTTCCCGTCTGTACGTGCGTAGACTGTTTTGTCTTAACAGCATGTAAGTTATTAGGAAAGTTCTGCCATCTGTTGAGTATTTTCAGAAGCTTGGGAAGGTTAGATAATCAAAGAGTATCTAGTCGAGAATAGTTCCTTCCATTATCAAACGAAGTGCATACTCTCTGGCTTCACAGGTAGCAATCAAACATGGCTGCATGCGATATCTATATATATAAAATAAGAGTTTTGTCTGTACATTGCTCAGAATTTGAAAAGAATGATATTTCTGTATCGGTCATGTCCATAGTAACAAAAAAATGTACTTTTTACTTTTCCGTCATGCTTTCTGTCTGTCTGTCTGTCTGTCTGTCTGTCTGTCTGTCTGTCTGTCTGTCTGTCTGTCTGTCTGTCTGTCTGTCTGTCTGTCTGTCTGTCTGTCTGTCTGTCTGTCTGTCTGTCTGTCTGTCTGTCTGTCTGTCTGTACACGCATCACGAGAAAACGGCTGAAGTTAATTTAATGAAAATCGGTATGTAAAGTCGGGGGATGAGCCGCTACAATCTAGGCTATAAATCATTTTATTCACGCTGAGTGAAATGGTAGTTTAGGGGAAGGCCTTAAATTTAATTATCGAATATTTATATTATGAGTAGTCCTATCGATAAATCTATATAACTAAAGTTATATAGAATTCAATTTCCTATCATTTATGTCTTATACATTTTTACCGTACCGGCTCTGATAACACAGATATTAATGAATTTGTATTTTTGTTGCTAAGTCCATATCAACGCCGAGCCACGAGAAAATGGGTAAACAGAATTTAATGAAAACCGCTATATAGAGTCGGGGAATAAGAAACTACAGTCTAAGCTGTAAATAATTTCATTTTCCCGAGATGAAATGGTAGTTTAGGGGAAGGCGCCTGAAATTTAATTTTTAAATACCGGTACCTATCTTACTGGTGCTATCGAAAAGTACGGTACTTTATAACAAAAGTTATAGACAATACAATTTCCGATCATTTATGTTTCATTCAGTTTTACTATACCGACTATGATAAGAGTGGTATTTCAGAAGGCCTACAATATCCAAAGCGCATAACACTGATCAACAATAACTTTACATTGACCATTGTTTGTTGTGATGTTCTTCGTGCCGCTCAGCTCCGATAGATGGGATTACTACTGCGTACCGAGTATAACAGCCTGACTGAACATTGGCGGGAAATAGCTAGGGAGTTGGAAAACTTTCTCCTTTAGCATGCTATTCCTCTGGTTCATACATTTTCTGATACTGCAGGTACGTAACACACTGGTTCATCATAGCATTCGAGTTATTCAATCCCTACTCTGAGGCACTGATTGGAATGAGTAGTGTGCATATTTAATGGAATAATGCCAGAGGAGTGTTCATGGCAGTCTGCGAGCTGGTTGTTCCAGCTCTGGAACTTTGGACTGTTAGATCGGCACCGTAGTACTGTTCGTTGAAAATGAGAAAGTGTGCGGTTTTTCTTTTGATCGAGTATTTTATATGATAACATTGCTTTCGATCGCTACATTCCTACTGACGTTTTTGCAATCACCTATGTTGAATTCAGTTAGTAAAACCAAATGCTTTAATACACCAATACCGGACAGCTCTATCTCAACAGCATTGAGTCGAGTGCGAACAGCGATGGTGATGACATCTAGCGTGTTGGTGTGAACTGCATACTCGTCTATGCTAAAGTTGAAAGGAATGCACTACACTCAATGGAAATATTTTTGTTAAAATATTTTAATAATCATAATAATTAAGAATGAAATTTTAAAATATGAAATGCCTCTTTCACAAACCTCCAAACGAGCCGTGCCTTTCGCTATGTCTTGAAAATTAAAAGCAGCATTTGTTTGAGGATCCACCCATCCTCTGGGGGAAATATTTAACAACTACCTACTCTCTCCAGTTTTTCTAGCCTGGCGAAGGACTTTGTATGGACTTAGCCTAGTTTTGCGGCCGGATGCATTTCCTACCACCAATCGTATGTGGAGGGATATATATTCACTACCTCGTGTTTCTGTAGTTGTTTCTCGTGTGACATGTTGTATATATTTGAAGATGCGTGTGAATACGAACACAAACCCGTAGCCCCTGATCTACAGGAATTAACAGACGCGAATAAATTCTCCGACTCAGTCGGGAATCGTACCAGGGTCCTCTGAACCGAAGGTCAGTACGCTGACCTTTCCGTGGTGGTGATTATTTTTTAAGAGGAAGTACAACTGGCCAGCCATCCTCTATTAACACTAATCAGAAGGGAAATGGAAGAGATCCAACACTCCGAAAAATGAAGGTATCATAAAAACGGGTGCACGAAGCGCTAACCATTCAGCCAAAGCGCCAGAGCGGGCAGATAACTTAACAATGTCCACGATTTATTACAATTTGGGGAAAGAGAAGCTGTAATTAAGAAACAGGAGTCTGATCCATTATTTTGACTTCTTCTTATTCTTCTACTTCTGCTTCGATACGGCCGATCTTCCCGAATGCTACAGGAGAACTCAGCTCACGCTGCTCTCTCGTTTTCGCTGTACTTTGAATTTTCTGTTGTACCTCTGAAGACAGAAATACATAATATGTTTAACACATTGGGGTTACGGTGAGTGAACTAGGATGTTCTTGACAAAGAAGAAGTGTTCAGAATTTCCTAAAGTCTCTTTCACAAATTTATGCATTAAGAATTACCATACACACGTATTAATTAGTTGGACTGGTGCTCAAGCCTATGCCTGTAATACACTGAAATAATTGTCTTGCCCGCTTCTGTGGTGTAGTGGTTCATGTCATTAGCTAATACCCCCGGAGGCCCGGGTTCGATACCCGGCTCTGCCACGAAAATGAAAAGTGGTACGAGGGCTGGAACAGGGTCCTCTCAGCCTCGGGAGGTCAACAGAATAGAGGGGGGGTTCGATTCCCACCTCAGCCATCCTGGAAGTGGCCATCCTTCTCCAGGCAAATGCCGGGATGGTAGCCAACTTAAGGCCACGGCCGCTTCCTTCCCTCTTCCTTGTCTATCGCTTCCAATCTCCTTATGCCCCCGCAAAGCCCCTGTTCAGCATAGCAGGTGACACCACCTGGGCGAGGTACTGGTCATCCTCCCCAGTTGTATCCCCCGACCCAAAGTCTGAAGCTCCAGGACACTGCCCTTGAGGCGGTAGAGGTGGGATCCATGGCTGAGTCCGAGGGAAAAACCGACCCTGGAGGGTAAAAAGGGTAAAAAGAAGAAGAATTTTCTTACGCCGGGCTGAGTGGCTCAGACGGTTGATGCGATGGCCTTCTGGTCCAAATTTGGCAGGTTCGATCCTGGCTCAGTCCGGTGGTATTTGAAGGTGCTCAAATACGTCAGCCTCGTGCAGGTAGATTTACTGGCATGTAAAAGAATTCCTGCGGGACTATATTCCGGCACCTCTGCGTCTCCAAAAACCGTAAAAGTACTTACCGGGACGTAAAGAAAATTATTATTATTATTTTCCTACAGTAAAAAAAAATGACTGGATTCGAAACTCATGGCCTTCAATTTTCAATTTCAAGACTACCGCGATAACCATTACGCTACAGGCCCACAAGTTTTCGACTGTGAAATTTATAGTACTGTACAATGTGGACCCTCAAGTTTGAGTATACTAGAGTTCCATATATGTTAATATTATTGCCTTTACGTCCCACTAACATTTCAGTAGAGTATTTGATTGATTTTCTTAATATAAGGGTCATAGAATGTAACCTCAACAAAGATGCGAGGTCAATCAATACTCAATCAATACTGATCTGCATTTAGGGCAGTCGCCCAGGTGGCAGATTCCCTATTTGTTGTTTTCCTAGCCTTTTCCGAAATGATTTCAAAGAAATTGGAAATTTATTGAACAACTCCCTTGGTAAGTTATTCCAGTCCCTAACTCCCCTTCCTATAAATGAATATTTGCCCCAGTTTGTCCTCTTGAATTCCAACTTTATCTTCATATTGTGATCTTTCCTACTTTTATAGACGCCATTCAAACCTATTCGTCTACTAATGTCATTCCACGCCATCTCTCCACTGACAGCTTGGAACATACCACTTAGTCGAGCAGCTTTTCTTCTTTCTCTCAATTCTTCCCAACCCAAACATTGCAACATTTTTGTAACGCTACTCTTTTGTCGGAAATCACCCAGAACAAATCGAGCTGCTTTTCTTTGGATTTTTTCCAGTTCTTGAATCAGGTAATCCTGGTGAGGGTCCCATACACTGGAACCATACTCTAGTTGGGGTCTTACCAGAGACTTATATGCACTCTCCTTTACATCCTTACTACAACCCCTAAACACCCTCATAACCATGTGCAGAGATCGGTACCCTTTATTTACAATCCCATTTATGTGATTACCCCAGTGAAGATCTTTCCTTATATTAACACCTAGATACTTACAATGATCCCCGAAAGGAACTTTCACCCCATCAACGCAGTAATTAAAACTGAGAGGACTTTTCCTATTTGTAAAACTCACAACCTGACTTTTAGCCCCGTTTATCAACATACCATTGCCTGCTGTCCATCTCACAATATTTTCGAGGTCACGTTGCAGTTGCTCACAATCTTGTAACTTATTTATCACTCTATAGAGAATTACATCATCCGCAAAAAGCCTTACCTCCGATTCCACTCCTTTACTCATATCATTTATATATATAAGAAAACATAAAGGTCCGATAACACTGCCCTGAGGAACTCCCCTCTCAACTATTACAGGGTCAGACAAATATAGCAACCCATTCAGTCACTCTTTTGTCTAGTCCAATTGCACTCATTTTTGCCAGTAGTCTCCCATGATCCACCCTATCAAATGCTTTAGACATGTCAATCGCGATACAGTCCATTTGACCTCCAGAATCCAAGATATCTGCTATATCTTGCTGGAATCCTACAAGTTGAGCTTCAGTGGAATAACCTTTCCTAAAACCGAATTGCCTTCTATCGAACCAGTTATTAATTTCACAAACATGTCTAATATAATCAGAAAGAATGCCTTCCCAAAGCTTACATACAATGCATGTCAAACTTACTGGCCTGTAATTTTCAGCTTTATGTCTATCACCCTTTCCTTTATACACAGGGGCTACTATAGCAACTCTCCATTCATCTGGTATAGCTCCTTCGGCCAAACAATAATCAAATAAGTACTTCAGATATGGTACTATATCCCAACCCATTGTCTTTAGTATATCCCCAGAAATCTGATCAATTCCAGCCGCTTTTCTAGTTTTCAACTTTTGTATCTTATTGTAAATGTCATTGTTATCATACGCAAATTTTATTACTTCTTTGGCCTTAGTCTCTTCCTCTATCTTGACATTATCCTTGTAACCAACAATCTTTACATACTGCTGACTGAATACTTCTGCCTTTTGAAGATCCTCACATACACACTCCCCTTGTTCATTAATGATTCCTGGAATGTCCTTCTTGGAACCTGTTTCTGCCTTAAAATACCTATACATACCCTTCCATTTTTCACTAAAATTTGTATGACTGCCAATTATGCTTGCCATCATGTTATCCTTAGCTGCCTTCTTTGCTAGATTCAATTTTCTAGTAAGTTCCTTCAATTTCTCCTTACTTCCACAGCCATTTCTAACTCTATTTCTTTCCAGTCTGCACCTCCTTCTTAGTCTCTTTATTTCTCTATTATAATAAGGTGGGTCTTTACCATTCCTTACCACCCTTAAAGGTACAAACCCGTTTTCGCATTCCTCAACAATTTCTTTAAACCCATCCCAGAGTTTGTTTACATTTTTATTTACCGTTTTCCACCGATCATAGTTACTTTTTAGAAACTGCCTCATACCTGCTTTATCAGCCATATGGTACTGCCTAACAGTCCTACTTTTAAGACCTTCCTTTCTATCACATTTATTTTTAACTACCACAAAAACAGCTTCATGATCACTAATACCATCTATTACTTCAGTTTCCCTATAGAGCTCATCTGGTTTTATCAGCACGACATCCAGGATATTTTTCCCTCTGGTTGGTTCCATCACTTTCTGAATCAGCTGTCCTTCCCATATTAACTTATTTGCCATTTGTTGGTCATGCTTCCTGTCGTTCGCATTTCCTTCCCAATTGACATCTGGCAAATTCAGATCTCCCGCTACAATCACATTTCTTTCCATGTCGTTTCCCACATAGCTGACTATCCTATCAAATAATTCCGAATCCGCATCAGTGCTACCCTTTCCCGATCTGTACACTCCAAATATATCAAGTTGCCTGTTATCTTTAGAAATGAGCCTTACACCTAGAATTTCATGTGTCTCATCTTTAACTTTCTCGTAGCTTACAAATTCTTCTTTCACCAGAATGAAAACTCCCCCTCCCACTTTTCCTATCCTATCTCTACGATACACACTCCAGTGCCGTGAGAAAATTTCTGCATCCATTATATCATTTCTCAGCCATGATTCAACTCCTATTACAATATCTGGTAAATATATATCTATTAAATTACTTAATTCTATTCCATTCTTTACAATACTTCTACAGTTCAACACTAACAATTTTATGTCATCCCTACTTGATTTCCAGTTTCCTGCTCCCTTATCACCGCTCCCTAGGCCATCCCGTTTCCCTGAATGTACCTCCCTATTACCCTTCCAAACAAATTTCCTAACTTATACGTACCACTGCGGTTTAAATGAAGGCCATCCGAGCGCAGATCCCTTTCTCCTACCCACCCATTAGGATCTAGAAATTTCACTCCCAGTTTCCCACATACCCACTCCATAGTCTCATTTAAATCCCCAATCACCCTCCAGTCAGTATCCCTCCTACACAGTATTCCACTAATAACAATCTCCGCTTTCTTAAACTTCACCCGTGCTGCATTTACCAGATCCCACACATCTCCAACTATGTTGGTACTTATATCAGCTTGCCTTACGTTGTTGGTACCAACGTGAAACACTACCACCTTCTCCTTCCCCTCCTCCCTCTCTTCTACTTTCCTCAACATCTGCCTCAACCTAATTCCTGGATAACATTCTACCCTGGTTCCCTTTCCTCCACACACTTTCCCCACGTGTCTAACGATGGAATCCCCCATGACCAGAGCCTCAACCCTACCCACCTCATTTGATCCCCTCCCCTCCTGGTCAGCCCTATCTTTCCTGATAGCTGCAGAAGCTACTTCCTCCTCCCTTTTCTCCTTCCCATGACCCTGTTCCACCTGTCTTTTCCTATCCTCTACTCTACATTTCCCTTTCCTACCTTTTCCCTTCCTCATTACTTTTTTAATAGTTGCTGTCCTTATCAGTTCCCAGGCCCATTAGCTTGTGGGTAATTTGTTCAGCGCATAACACTTTTCTTGGAATATAACTGCAATGTAAGATTATTTAATGACAAACACTGATACATTATAAACAACACGGCAGTGCGCCAAGAATCATACAGATGACAATATGTTATTGAAGAGTTGGTCACACCAAGCCATGTAGGTAGCAGCACTATCGAGTTTCTCACTGAAAACAGCAAGCTGTCCGGTATTATCATATTAAAGTATTTGGTAAAACCACCAAGTCAGTCTTTCTGAGAATCCCGTAGCGAAGCACGGGTACATCAGCTAGTCAGAATATTAATGCAAGTGTTAGTTGCGTAACAACCTGCTAAGTACAGAATGTATTGCGGGTTAGGGTAAGTCTTCGCCTGCAATTATTGGAGTAATCATTTAATGATTTGATTTTTAGATTACTCAAAGTTGACTGAACTTAGATACCTCATGATTCACCGCAAGGTAATTCCAGAGAGAATAACACAGTAAAGAAAGTAAAGAAAGTAAAGAAACACGTATTCCTTTGATTTCGTAAAATCCAATGGAGAGGGGGTGAAGGATTTGAAAAATTATTTGAATTAATTGTATGAGGATACATGCATCTAATAAAAATATAAGTTGTGACGGACGTGAAAATTGGTATTTGGATCTCCTTTAAAAACAAAGAAAAACGCATTGGGGGGGGGGGGGGGAAGTCATCTTGGGGGCGGGGGTGGAAAGGGGTTGATTTCCTTTCATGAGGTCACATATCTCAAAAACTGAAGTTGTTACAGTCGTGATAATTGCTAATTAGAAGATCCTTTACTAATAGAGAACGAGTATTTTTCCGGAAATTTCACTTAATGGGGGGGGGGGTGAAAAAAGTTAATTCCATTTTATGGGGTAACTTATATCTCAAAACTGAAGGCAACAGACGTGAACATTGGTGTTTGGAATACCCTATAAGCATAAAGAAACACGCCTTCTTTCTTACTTGGGAAGGGGGGGGGGGGTCGAATCAACTTAACGGCGGAGGGGTGGAAAAAGAGTTGAGACCAATTATTGATTTTACTGTTCATAATGTACAATTTTTAATCTTTCCTGGGTTCGTTTTCAAGAGCCATCTTTTCCTTTGGAGAACTTAAAGTTAGAATACAGTAGATTCTCCTGACACATAAATAAAAATGTAAACACATTTGAAATAAACGATAGGAATGATATTGACCGTGCAATTGTTCACCTCTGTAATAAAATAAATAATGCACGAAAGTACATCATTCGTATCGCCAGAAATCCCGCGCACCTGCCTACGCGCGACAATGGTGCTGATCACATTGTCAGCAATGACAAGGCAGCAGATGTAATTCACCAACAAGTAGCGGTCTTGAATCTTGCTGCGGAATTCAGATCATCAATATTATTATTATTATTATTATTATTATTATTATTATTATTATTATTAATAATAATAATAATAATTTTCAATTTAGTACAACGTTATTCCATAGAAGATAATTGGTTAGACAACTTCAGGATGAGTTTTCCGACATTTAAGTGCATATGTCTGCGACTTGAACCACACAAGTTTTTCGTGTCTGCCGAGGAGAAAAATGCGATAGCTTTGCACAAACTAGCTTCATGTGTTGAATATAGAATTGTTGCAAATCAGTTTCCGTCGAACAGCTTGTGTATTTCCTCTTCATGTATTATTTCCAATAACGTTATACTGTCCTCCGACGTCCACAGATTTCTGCTAATATTACACATGGTAAAATATAAAGAGCAGCAAGCTGAAATCAACTGAACGGGAACGAAATCACAGGAAGGACATGATAAACAAACTACAAAGGCGCATCCGTAGCATTTTCAAATAGATTTCAATACGTTCCTCATTTCCATGATATTATATCCGTATTGAGTACGATTCGATCCCACTTTCTGGTAGGATCGACTTTGAGACTCAATACGAACTGAGTCCCCGTTTCCATGAAGTTTTCGATACGGAAAGCATATTCAAATCGATTTGAATTCCCCATGGAAGTATAGCAGATGCATAGGACTCCACTTTAACAAAAACGTAAAATTAAGCTATTTCACTCAATTGTAACTAAAGTATTGAAGGTACAGAAATTGATTGCGAAGGTGTCAAAACGCGTGTTTTGGAGAGTTCTATCAAATTGAATTTTTCTTGCAGTCAGTTATTATCCGATGTTCATTTTAAATATTCCAGAAACTCATTAATCTCGTTGGTGTTACCTCAAGAACACTAGAGCAAAATTTAAATTCCGAGGAGAGTTGTCTGAATCATTTGAAATACGGACTGGACTTCGACAGGGGGATGGTCTCTCACCAATACTGTTTAACTGTGCATTGGAGAAAGTCGTGCGAGAATGGTCTAAGAAATGTCAGCCAAACATCAAGATTGGCAAAAATATCAAACTAAATTGTCTAGCATTTGCAGATGAGCTTGCGATACTTGCAAGTAGTGTGGAAGAGGCTAAACTCCAAATTGAATAATTAGAACGAATCGAAGAAAAAAATAGTCACAAATCTCCTTTGAAAAGACGGAAATGATGTTATTCTTCAAAGTGGGAACATCATCTATCACACTGACTAATAACAAACAAATTAAGGTTGTTAATAAATTTAAATATCTTGGAGAGATTATAACTTGGAACTTAAAAGAGAAATTATCAGTTGAAAATAAAATTACCAAATTAAAACAAGCACAAAACATTACTTGGCCAACCTACAAGAAAATATCTCTCTCGATAAATGCAAAATGTTAACACTCCAACTCCGTTATTAAGCCTGAAGCAACCTATGCTAGTGAAACCTTACTCAATTTGAATACAAAATCAACTACAGATAAATTACAGAAAATAGATAGATGAATCATTAGAACAATTTTAAACAAAAAACACGAAGTAGATGGACAATGGCGATTACTACCTAATGAAGTTGTATACCAGGAGACTGAGTCTATAATAGATACAATGTGGAAAAGAAACCAAAGAACTTCAGTGAGCAAAGACATCACAGACGACAGTGTTGGACAAACAAAACACTTACGGAAGCGCTGCGACGTAGCAGAAATAGTTGTAAGGCAGTAAAGTATGTATTCTCTAAAATAAGATATTTCGTATTATTTCTTAATCAACCTGGGATTTGAGACTTTATTTGAGTAAAAACAAGTACTCTCTTCAATTTGTGACAAATATTACAGTGATATTTCGTGGATCACCAGCGTTCACGTAACCGCTTTTTTTTCTGTCACATATCACGACTACCAGAGACTAAGAAACTCAAACATGTATTAAACTACTTTTGGAAAAGTAAAACTAAAAATCACTGGTTCAAAGAAGTCCAAGAAGATTTAAATGAATTAGGCTTGACAATTCAACAAATTGAAAACAGAGAAGAGAAGAGGATCCTGAAAAATAACGACGTGAGACTTAAACTGAAGACCTATACACGCAAACAGAACAACATAACTCAAGAAGATCGGACAGCCAGGTCAGAGAGAATGAAACAATTCTGGTAACAAAAGAAGAAACATCAACCAAATTTGTAACCAATTTTTATAAGACTTGACTGTATATAGATTGATTTCAGTGCTCCAATGTGGGCGTAACATAAATAAAAAAATAGATTGATCCTTTGTTAAAACAGCATTGTGTGCCGGATTTTTGAATTTCGCAAAACTAATGTCTCCAATTTGATTTGAAAGGGGTTATGTATGATGTGACAATAGCGTTATTAGTGGTAGAGTTACTGTGTAGAGATGAGAAGAATGCAAGAATGAGGAATGTGGCCTGCAAGCACGAACTTCCTGTTTTGCCCAGACAGATTGGCTCTTATCTGCTCGTATCTGCTACACGAAAACATCGACTCACACTTTGCAGTTTGCTGGATTACAACTGACAAGAGCGAAGAGCTGCCAGTAGAAGATAATATAAAGTCACCTGGATAGTAGCGGAGTTGCTATGGTAACCATTGCGTCACTGGCACTGCTGGTGAAAACCCCTTCGCCCCGTGCCTCAGCGGGCAAGTGCATTCTTCTGATCTCCCAACAATACTGTAGTCAGCCAAAGAGTTTCCTGCTTGAGGTTGCGTTATCAAGCAGTGAATCACGTGAGTATGTCGTGCGCCATTATGCCGCCAGCACGTAAACGTCATTTAGTTGCAAATAATTAGAAAAGTGAAAAACTTTGAGTGGTGAAATATAGTAATGAACCAGGACCGAGTGGTCGTTCGGATGAAGATGTCGTGATAGTAGAGCGATCAACAAAGACGTTCGTCAAATACTTCGATAAACATCATGATGCATCCTTCGCCGTCCAACGGTTTACCTGCATCGTAACTTAGGCACGCAGGGCATTCCCTATTAATTTTTTTTTCTGATCAGATGGACAGAAGAAAATCCCCGCAACCTTTACCATCCACAGATATTCCAAGTGCGCCGCTGCTGTCCACGGACACCATCAATCAGCCCATTCCATCTAATTCTACCCTCTCCACGACAACCACCCCCTCTCCACTCGGACATTCATCCTTTTTTTTTTTTTTTTTTTTTTGCTATTTGCTTTACGTCGCACACCGACACAGATAGATCTTATTGCGACGATGGGATAAGAAAGGCCTTGGAAATGGAAGGAAGTGGCCGTGGCCTTAATTAAGGCACAGTCCCAGCATTTGCCTGGTGTGAAAATGGGAAACCACGGAAAACCATCTTCAGGGTTGCCGACAGTGGGGCTCGAACCCACTATCTCCCGATTACTGGATACTGGCCGCACTTAAGCGACTGCAGCTATCGAGCTCGGTACATTCATCCGTATCCGGCACTAGACGCCCCATCAGACTTTCCCGTTTGGTCCAACCTACTCCGTCAGGAATGCATTAATTTTTGTTCTCCAAACCTACCCCCGAGTTCCAATCCCCCACGCCATTTTCTCCACCCTAGTCAAATTGAATATGCTCCGTGAGTATATAGCGGACAACTGACGAACAACAACTGATGTCGTCATTCAGGTTCATCGGGACACCGCGGCTATTCCACACACCACTGCAATAGGAGCTCAAAAAACTTGGATCAAGTACCCTTTTTCAACTACTCCCACCTCCACCCATCAATCCCCTCCCTCTCCATCACGCTACCACCTTCTCAGCTGTGTAATACGAGGTGTTGATCCCTCTATTACAGAAGAAACATAATCTCCGAACTTCACGCGGGAGGAATTCCAGTCAAGAAGGCATTCAGAATCAAGAACTCCACGGGTCCCACCAGTATGGTGAGAATTCTTCTGCCAACGCCCGAAGATGTCGACCGTGTCTTGGCCAGCGGAGTCTACCCCACATCCACAAGCCAATCGGTGTGAGCGCTGTCTCATCTACAAAAAGCATACCACCATTCAGTCTACTGCCAAGACTCCTAAATGTGGACATTGCAATCAAGATCACTCTACACCCAGGTGTCCCAACACGCATCAACCTCCGTAATGTCATACTCATGGAGGTAATCACACAGGGTATTCTCGCCTCTGCCCTCGCCACCCTGAACCTCCTCAAAGTCAACCAGAACTCATAGCCCCTGTCAGAACCATTGATACACCTACATCACCTAGCCGTTCCCTTTTTCAAACACCTACAGTCGAGGATCTAATTCGTTTTGTCACCATTTCATTCCTAAAGATCAATCCCTACAACAGACCATTAGTTCAAACTCTTTTACAAATCGCAGCAAATCAAACTTTCAATCTTAATTTTCTAACCACCGATTCCGGCCTAAATTCGCACTACAACTTTACACCTTTAGAAAACCTTGTCTGAACACATTCCCACTCCCCCACCTCAAGCAAGTACACCATAGAATCGCATCCTGTGCAGTATTTCTAATCACCGAATGGACTCCCATCCTGTTAAAAGTAGGTTTGTGAGTGCAAGAGGGATATTATGTCACCCGTCACATATTTGCCCACCTGTCTTCTGAAAAGACCACCTTTCCACCAACGGAAAATTTCTAATGAGTACTGTGTTAACTTTTTAGACCTTCATACGTGACTGTAAAAGTGAAACGAGTTTATGTTAATATCCCAAGATCTGTGAAACGGTAAAATATATTTATATATCAAAGTACATGACGTCCGCCTCTGTGGTGTAGTGATTAGTGTGATTAGCTGCCAGCCCCGGAGGGCCGGGTTCGCTTCCCGGCTCTGCCACGAAGTTTGAAAAGTGGTACGAGGGCTGGAAGGGGTCCACTCAGCCTCGAGAGGTCATCTGCGTAGAGGTGGGTTCGATTCCCACCTCAGCCATTCTGGAAGTGGTTTTCCGTGGTTTCCCACTTCTCTTCCAGGCAAATGCCGGGATGGTACCTAACTTAAGGCCACGGCTGCTTTCTTCCCTCTTCCTTGTCTATCCCTTCCAATCTTCCCATCCCCCACCCAGGCCCCTGTTCAGCATAGCAGGTGAAACCGCCTGGGCAAGGTACTAGTCATCCTCCCAGTTGTATCCCCGACCCAGAGTCTGAAGCTCCAGGACACTGCCCTTGAGGCGGTAGAGGTGGGATCCCTCGCAGAGTCCGAGGGAAAACCCGACCCTGGAGGGTAAACAGATTACGATACGATACATATTACCATCAAAGAAAAAAACTTTTTTTGTAAATAATACGGAAATACAATAAAATTACAGACCCCTGATCTAAGAAGCCAAAACCCCCTCCAATCTCCTTCATCTTCACTTCATTTGCCCCCTCCTTCTTCCATCACATCTCCCCAACCCACCCTCACCTCTTGCCCAGACAGAGGGCGTAACCCTCTAGGTCCGCCCCACTCCTTCAGGGTGGGGAATAAAAACTAGAGAGTTGCAGTTATAGGGTTTTATTATACACCCAACATTAGTACAGATCTATTGATGCTCCTGATTGACAAGGCTTTCATTACCTTCTATATTGGTGTTATGGAACTTCATATTAGTGGCAAGGAAGATCTGTATTACTGCCCTTTGATTTTATTTGGAGATTTCAACTTTGAATTCAGGTGTTATCCCGCTGCACACACAGTCATTAATTAGTTACACGAGAAGCATAGTTTAACGTAGCCTAAACTAGTAAACAATTGGGGATCAGTACTCGTAACGGAACAACTCTCGATGTAGTTTTCAGCAAGATGACACCATTCGAAATGATGAACAGGGTTAGGCCTATTCTAAATGATCGTCGGGGTTTCGTGAGGTTTTTTTTTGAAAACGTGGAAAACGTACCATTTTTATTGTTGCATTAACGGTCGGACAAACTCTCAAAGTTTTGTTTTGCATCAACTGTAGTACATAAGTTATCACCAGATGGCAGTAATAGCAGTGTTTAACAAAATGGCAATTAGCGATAAGGAGAAAGCTTTTTGTACTCTTGAATTTCATCAGCAGCGATCCGTTACCAGAGTCCAGCGCCATCTTCGGACAAACTACGGGAAGGAGCCTCCTTCCGACAACTCTATTCGGAGATGGTAGGTACGCACAATTTGTGGATACAAGTTGTTTGTGCAAAGGGAAAAGCAGTGGGCGTCCCGCTGTGTCAGAAACGGATGTGAATCCTAGGGGCGTTTATCTCCGTAGTCCTAAGAAATCAATGAGGAGATGTAGCAGAGAATTGCAAGTTCCTCAAACCACAGTATGGCGTGTTTTACGAATGCGTCTAAAGGTAAAACCATATCGCCTACAATTGCGTCAAGAACTCCCACAACGATGGATGGGACGGAAGGTGATCTGATGCTCTTACCCTTTCCACCATGTTCACCAGATCTTACACCGTGCGATTTCTTCCTGTGGGGATACGTTAACGATCAGGTATTTGTTCCTCCTCTACCGGTGGATATTCAGGAAGTGAAGCAGCGTATCCAAGCCGCCTTCGAAAGCATCACCGCTGCCATGTTGACTCGTGTGTGGGAAGAGATGGACTATCAAGTAGATGTGTGTAGAGTGACACAAGGCGCACATATCGAACATTTGTATTGTACGTCAAAATAACTTTATGAGTTGCAGTACACAATACAGCAAGATTCATATTCCTGCGTCAATTGCACTGTGAGTTATGAATTTTTGTAACCCCGACAAACATTTAGAATAACCCTGCATTATACTTTAGCACTCAATGAAAAGAAAACACATGTTGCGGATGTATCAATCACGAGTACGGCAGCCGGTGCAACCTTTGACGTTTATAGACATCATTAGTGAGAAGTTCGAGAAGCAAGCTAAATTGTTTGAAAATAAAGAAACTCAAACACATCTGACAAAAGATGTATTTATTTTTAACTTAAATCTTTCTTTCTTTCTTTCTTTCTTTCTTTCTTTCTTTCTTTCTTTTTTCTTTCCGTTCACCCTCCAGAATTGGTTTTTCCCTCGGCCTCAGCGAGGGATTCATCTCCACCGCCTCAAGGGCAGTGTCCTGGAGCGTGAGACTTGGGGTTGGGGATACAACTGAGGAGAAGGACCAATACCTTGCTCAGGCGGCTTCACCTGCTATGCCTAACAGGGGCCTTGTGGGGAGGATGGAAAGGTCGGACGGAATAGGCAAGGAAGAGGGAAGAAAGTGGCAGTGACCTTAAGTTAGGTACCATCCCGGCATTTGCCTGGAAGAGAAGTGAGAAACCACGGAAAACCACGTTGAGGTTGGCTGAGGTGGGAATTGACCCACCCCTTCAACTCAGTTGACATCTCGAGGCTAAGTGGACCACTTTGCAAAGCCGGGAATCGAAACCGAGCCTCCGCGGCGTGGCAGCTAATCGCACTATCCACAAACCACAGAGACGGACAAGTCTTATTCTTGCTGGCATAAATTTATCTCATCTGTGCTTGTATGATTATGAACTGCATGGTTCTCTATTTATTCTTGTGTTAAGTTTTTGTTCTTTCATTTGGCAGCCCTAGAGATAATTTTCCGTGGTTTCCCATTTTCACTGCAGGTAAATGCTGGAGATGTTCGTTAATTAATGCCACAGACGCTTCCTTACCACTCCTAGCTCTTTCCTATCCCATCGTCGCCATAAGACCTATCTGTGTCGGTGAGACGTAGGGCAAATTGTAAACGAGATGTAAAGAACTTTTTGAAACAAATTAAAATGTTCGCTACGGACAGGATTCGAACCTGTGCGGGTAGAACCCATTGGATTTCGAGTCCAACTCCTTAACCACTCGGACACCGCAGCACGCAGCAGTTAGTACTGCAATGAGACTTTGTTCTAGCAAATTGTCAAAAGAAGAAAGGCTTTTGCTCATCCTTACTTCGAACATATCGCTATGCACACTTGTAACATTTAAAATGACTGATCACTGAAAGTTGTTTGCTTTTATTAAATCAATCAATCAATCAATCAATCAATCAATCAATCAATCAATCAATCAATCAATCAATCAATCAATCAATCAATCAATCAATCAATCAATCAATCAATCAATCAATCAATCAATCAATCAATCAATCAATCAATCAATCAATCAATCAATCTTCCTTTCTTATAATCTGTTTAATCTCCAGTGTTGGTTTTTCTTCTGACTCGGCGAGTGATCACACCTCTACCGCCTGAAGAGCAGTGTCCTGGAGCGTGATACTATGGGTCGTGGATACAACTGGGGAAGAGGACCAGTACCTCGTCCAGGCGGCCTCACCTGCTGTGCTGAACAGGGGCTTGTGGGGGGATGGGAAGATTGGATGGGATAGACGAGGAAGAGGGAAGGAAGCGGCCGTGGCCTGTAGTTAGGAACCATCCGGCATTTGCTTGGAGGAGGAGTGGGAAACCACTTCGAGGATGGCTGAGGTGGAAATCGAACCCACCTCTACTCAGTTGACCTCCAGACGCTGAGTGGACCTCGTTCCAGCCCTCGTACAACTTTTCAAATTTTTGTGGCAGATCCGGGAATAGAATTCGGGCCTCCAGGGGTAGCAGCTTATCATGCCAACCACTACACCACAGAGACGGACAACGATTCCCTTCCTTCATATTTAATTAAGTTGTTTATGCCTTCGTAACTTTAGACGAATCGAAATTTCCGCTGCGGATAGGACTGAACCTGCTCGGGTAGAACCCATTGGATTTCAAGTTCATCTCCTTAACCACTCGGACACCGCAGTAAACAGATTGCCTTGAATGAAAATCCACAGCCTGTTTCCAGTCGTTCGACCCGGTCAGGGATGGAATGAATTGAAGCCCCCATCTAGCGGCGAGGATAGGAACTTTGCCGGCTGCCGAAGCCTGTCGCACTCTTCTGGGACAACGATTAATGACTGACAGATGAAATGAAATGATATTGGAGAGTGTTGCTGGAATGAAATGGTGACAGGGAAAACCGGAGTACACGGACAAAAACCTGTCCCGCTTCCTCTTTGTCCAGCCCAAATCTCACATGGAGTGACCGGGATTTGAACCACGGAACCCAGCGGTGAGAGGCTGGCGCTCTGGCGCACTGCCACCTGAGCTACGGAGGCTAGATTGTCTAGAGTCAGCCCAATTTTTTAACTTAATTTTTTTTTCTTAGCTCAAACACTATAGCGCTCTACTTCAGCAAAATCAGAAAGTTAAATTATTTCACTCAATTGTGACTAAAGTATAGAAGGTAGAGAAATTGCGAAGGTATCAACATTTTTGGAGACCTCTATCAAATGGACAAATAAAATTTTGGAAATCAGTTATTATCTGACGTTCATTTTGAATAAGTCAATAAATAGATTGATCCTTTGTTAAGAATATTGTGTGCCAGATTTTTGTATTTCGCAAAACTAAGGTCTCCACTTCGATTTGAAGTGGTTATGTATGATGTGACAATAGCGTTACAAGTGGTACAGTTAGTCAACCAACGAGTTTCCGGTTTGAGGTTATGTTGTCTAGAAATGAATCACGCGAGTATGACGCGAACACGTACACGTCCTTTGGTTGCAAATAGTAAGTTCGAAAAGTAGAAAATACTTAACGTGGTGAAATATACTGATGAACCAGAACCGAGTGGTCGTTCGGGTGAAGATGTTGTGATAGTAGAGCGATGGACACAGACGTTCGTCAAATACGTCGATAAACATCACGATGCATCCTTCGGCGACAAACGGTTTTTCTACACCGTAACTCAGGCTCGCAGGGCATTCCCTATTAAAAAAAGTGTTCTGACCGGGTGGGCAGAAGAT
The DNA here is from genome assembly GCF_040414725.1 of Anabrus simplex. Taxonomy (NCBI): domain Eukaryota; kingdom Metazoa; phylum Arthropoda; class Insecta; order Orthoptera; family Tettigoniidae; genus Anabrus; species Anabrus simplex. Next base: position 168,434,550 of record NC_090279.1, on the reverse strand, counting down.
AATCCGATAATCACCTCAGGGCGAGCCCATCGTCATCAATACCGTATTTACTCAGACTCCCGTAAAATCAATCTCCGTCATGAATCGCTATCCACCTTATTGTCCAGTCACCACTAAACCAACCACCACCACCACCACCACCACCGCCACTGACTTCAAGTCAAACAACCGCAGCAGCTTACCACCCAGCCGTAATGTCTTGTTTTGCAACTCCTGACTTCCAGGCCAGATTTCTTCCCATGTCACCTGCTCCTCTGGAGGACATCACTAAAGTTCAATTCCAATTTAAGAGGTTTTCTACACAGTCTGCTCCGGAGGAAGAACAAGTCCCACGATACTTGCTTCGGACCCGGAACTTGCACCATCGACATATATTACAAGTGCGCCGCCGCCGTCCACGGACGCCATCATTCAGCCCATTCCTGTGATTTCAACACCCCTCCCCACCACCACCCCCTCTCCACATGGACTTTCATCCGTATCCGGCACTAGATGCCCCATCAATCATTCCCGTTTGATCCAACCTACCTCATCAGCAACTCATACATTTCTACTCTCCAACCCTACCCCCGAGTTCCAATCTCCGACTCCACGCGGAAGGCATCCCAGTCAAGAACGCATTCAGAATCAAGAACTCCACGGGTCCCGCCTATATGGTAAGAATTCTTCTGCCATCGCCCGAAGATGTCGACCGTGTCTTGGCCAGCGGAGTCTCCATATATAAACATAACCGTAAAGTGGAACCATCTCGCGCTTCGCCTCCGCAAGCCATCCGGTGTCAGCGCTGCCTAATCTACAAAAATCATACCACCATTCTGTGTACCGCCAAAACTCCAAAATGTAGACATTGCAATCAGGATCACTCTAGACCCAGGTGTCCCAACACGCACCAACCCCCGTAATGCCATACCTGTGGAGGTAATCACACAGTGTATTTTCGTCGCTGCCCTCGGCACGCTGCACCTCCCCAAAATCAACCAGAACCCATAGCCCCTATTAGAAGCATTGATCCACCTATATCACCTAGCCGTTCCCTTTTTCAAACACCTACATTCGAGGAACTTATTCGTTTTTTCACCATTTCATTCCTAAATATCCACCCCTACAACAGACACTTAGTTTTCATGGCTTACACACCGCAGCAAATCAAACATTCAATCTTCATCTTCTAACCACCCATCCCGGCCTAAATTCGCACTTCAACTTCACACCATTAGAAACTCTTGTCTGAACACATTCCTACTCCCACATCTCAAGCAACTACATCATAGAATCGCAACCTCTCCAGTATTTGTAATCACCGAATTGACTTCCAAGCTGTTAAAAGTAGGCTTGTGAGTGTACCAGGGATATTATGTCACTCTTCACATATTTGCCCTCCCCCAACCCCCGTCTTCAGAAGAGACCACCTTGGCGAAGGAACCAACGGAAAATTTCTAATCAGTACTGCGTTAAACGTAAGACCTTTGTGCATGACTGTAAAAATAAAACTCTTTATGTTAATATCCCAAGTACTGTCAAACTGTAGAATGTATTTATGTATCAGAGTACATGTCAATCAAACAAAAAGGAAGGGAAGAAAAAACACTTTTTGTAAATAGTACGGAAATACAATAAAGTTGCAAATCCCTGAGGTATGAAGCCAAACGCCCTCCAATCTCCTCCTTCTTCACTTCCTTTACACCCTCCTTCCTCCATCTCATCTTCATAATCCACATCTCTTGGCCAGAGAGAGGGCGTAACACTCTAGGTGGACTGCTTCACCCCTTCAGGGTGGGGAATAAAATCCTTTGTTAGTCAGTTAAACATGTTGTGGAGCAGAGAGTTGCATTTATACGGTTTTATTGTACACCAACATTAGTACAGATCTATTGATGGTCCTGATGGACAGGACTTTCATTGCCTTCTATTTTGGAGTAATGGAACTTTTTATTAGTTGGAAGGAAGATCTGTATTACTGCGCTTTGATTTTACGTGCAGATTTCATCTTTGAGTTCAGGTGTTATCCCGCTGCACTGTCATTAATTAGCTACACGAGAAGCATCGTTTCACGTAGCCTATACTAGTAAACACTTGGGGATGAGTACTCGTAAAGGAACGACTCTCGATGTATTTTCAGCAAGATGACACTGTTGTATACAAGGAACTTATTACCGGGCGAGTTAGCCGTGCGCGTAGAGGCGCGCCGCTGTGAGCTTGCATCCGGGAGATAGTAGGTTCGAATACCACTATCGGCAGCCCTGAAGATGGTTTTCCGTGGTTTCCCATTTTCACACCAGGCAAATGCTGGGGCTGTACCTTAATTAAGGCCACGGCCGCTTCCTTCCAACTTCTAGGCCTTTCCTATCCTATCGTCGCCATAAGACCTATCTGTGTCGGTACGACGTAAAGCCGCTAGCAAAAAAAAAAAAAAAAAAAAAGGAACTTGGTTTACAGTAACACAACATAAAGTTTATTGCTTCAATAGTTTTATACAGTATTTACAAGAAATATAATGAAACTTGTCTTGAAGCTTATTGATTGCACGCAGTTAATGCTGTTATATGATAGACTGAAGGTCTGTTGCATATGTACATTTATACAAAGTAAGAGTCCTATATACACATTCAATCCTATCTTCAGTCAATACTGATCTGCATTTAGGGCAGTCGCCCAGGTGGCAGATTCCCTATCTGTTGCTTTCCTAGCCTTTTCCGAAATGATGTCAAAGAAATTGGAAATTTATTGAACACCTCCCTTGGTAAGTTATTCAAATCCCTAACTCCCCTTCCTATAAATGAATATTTGCCCCAGTTTGTCCTCTTGAATTCCAACTTTATCTTCATATTGTGATCTTTCCTACTTTTATAGACGCCATTCAAACCTATTCGTCTACTAATGTCATTCCACGCCATCTCTCCGCTGACAGCTCGGAACATACTACTTAGTCGAGCAGCTCTTCTTCTTTCTCTCAATTCTTCCCAACCCAAACATTGCAGCATTTTTGTAACGCTACTCTTTTGTCGGAAATCACCCAGAACAAATCGAGCTGCTTTTCTTTGGATTTTTTCCAGTTCTTGAATCAGGTAATCCTGGTGAGGGTCCCATACACTGGAACCATACTCTAGTTGGGGTCTTACCAGAGACTTATATGCACTCTCCTTTACATCCTTACCACAACCGCTAAACACCCTCATAACCATGTGCAGAGATCGGTACCCTTTATTTACAATCCCATTTATGTGATGACCCCAGTGAAGATCTTTCCTTATATTAACACCTAGATACTTACAATGATCCCCAAAAGGAACTTTCACCCCATCAACGCAGTAATTAAAACTGAGAGGACTTTTCCTATTTGTGAAACTCACAACCTGACTTTTAGCCCCGTTTATCAACATACCATTGCCTGCTGTCCATCTCACAATATTTTCGAGGTCACGTTGCAGTTGCTCACAATCTTGTAACTTGTTTATCACTCTATAGAGAATAACATCATCCGCAAAAAGCCTTACCTCCGATTCCACTCCTTTACTCATATCATTTATATATATAAGAAAACATAAAGGTCCGATAACACTGCTCTGAGGAACTCCCCTCTCAACTATTACAGGGTCAGACAAAGCTTCACCTACTCTAACTCTCTGAGATCTATTTTCTAGAAATATAGCAACCCATTCAGTCACTCTTTTGTCTAGTCCAATTGCACTCATTTTTGCCAGTAGTCTCCCATGATCCACCATATCAAATGCTTTAGACATGTCAATCGCGATACAGTCCATTTGACCTCCAGAATCCAAGATATCTGCTATATCTTGCTGGAATCCTACAAGTTGAGCTTCAGTGGAATAACCTTTCCTAAAACCGAATTGCCTTCTATCGAACCAGTTATTAATTTCACAAACATGTCTAATATAATCAGAAAGAATGCCTTCCCAAAGCTTACATACAATGCATGTCAAACTTACTGGCCTGTAATTTTCAGCTTTATGTCTATCACCCTTTCCTTTATACACAGGGGCTACTATAGCAACTCTCCATTCATCTGGTATAGCTCCTTCGGCCAAACAATAATCAAATAAGTACTTCAGATATGGTACTATATCCCAACCCATTGTCTTTAGTATATCCCCAGAAATCTGATCAATTCCAGCCGCTTTTCTAGTTTTCAACTTTTGTATCTTATTGTAAATGTCATTGTTATCATACGTAAATTTTATTACTTGTTTGGCCTTAGTCTCTTCCTCTATCTCGACATTATTCTTGTAACCAACAATCTTTACATACTGCTGACTGAATACTTCTGCCTTTTGAAGATCCTCACATACACACTCCCCTTGTTCATTAATTATTCCTGGAATGTCCTTCTTGGAACCTGTTTCTGCCTTAAAATACCTATACATACCCTTCCATTTTTCACTAAAATTTGTATGACTGCCAATTATGCTTGCCATCATGTTATCCTTAGCTGCCTTCTTTGTTAGATTCAATTTTCTAGTAAGTTCCTTCAATTTCTCCTTACTGCCACAGCCATTTCTAAATCTATTTCTTTCCAGTCTGCACCTCCTTCTTAGTCTCTTTATTTCTCTATTATAATAAGGTGGGTCTTTACCATTCCTTACCACCCTTAAAGGTACAAACCTGTTTTCGCATTCCTCAACAATTTCTTTAAACCTATCCCAGAGTCTGTTTACATTTTTATTTACCGTTTTCCACCGATCATAGTTACTTTTTAGAAAATGCCTCATACCTGCAAGAGATAGTCTGTTCCACTGGGAAATGTCCTTGGATAGTCGAAAACTATCTGCTGAGTAATAACCAGTGTAACTCGTAGAGAGAGTTCGTATTAACAGGAAGCTAGTATTAGGCTTAGACATGCAAGGAACTTGCATTAATATTCTTAATTAGCAGAATGCTAAGATTGACGTCGGAACACTGGTGAGGACTTGAGGGAGTAGCAGAATGCTTGCCTCGGGGCTCGACGTGGCTACGGGGATCAGGGAAAGTGAGGCAATGTCCAGAGGTGAGACCTCACCGCCAGAAATCAGTCCACCTGTTCAAACATATTTTAAAGAGGATGCCTCCCTGTCTGACTTGCGGTGTGGTCTGGTCGTTGGACACTGGGGTAGTCCTGGAGAGGCGAGGAAAGTTGCTCCTTATATAGCGCTGGCTGACGTCACAGTCGAGCATGCCAGACGCAGTGCAGTCACCTCGTAGGCTCTGGAAACATCGGTGATTCGGCGGGCTGCGGAGCTTGTAGGCGCGGCGCTTCAGGTGCGGAGGTTACACACAACAGAGACCATTCGAAATGATGTATTATTCGTTAATCCTTAGCACTCACAGAGCGACACTTATATCGGTACTCAAACAAAATAAATCTGATGAAACCATCCATGTATAAACATCATTAGTGATGAGTTCGAGAAGCAAGCTAAATCGTTTGAAAAGAAAGAAACACAAATACATCTGATAAAACATGCATTTATTTTTATATCTTTCTTTTTTCTCCTTTCAGTTTACCCTCCAGACTTAGTTTTTCCCTCGGACTCAGCGAGGTATTCCACTTCTACCCCCTCTAGAACAGTGTCCTGGGACGTGAGACTTGGGGTCGGGGGGTTGAAACTTGGAAGGAGGACCAGCCTCACCTGCTATGTTGAACAGGGGCCTTTTGTGGGTTTGAGAAGCGGGTAATATGCCGCAGACTGAGGTAACTATGACAACGCAGCGTACTTCATAGTTACTGCTTTTGCCGCTCAAATGTCAGACTTCAACACTCGTGGACCCAACTATAGGTCCTCGTCCTCTTCGTCCTGCACACCATGGATTCTTCTACTCCCCCTGTGTCCTATTCTTCTTCTTCTTCTTCTTCTTCTTCTTCCTCTTCCTCCTCATCTATCTAATTACTCCTAGATCATGTTTGGATACTCAACTGGTGGTTGAAGTCTGGGCATTATACTCTCTAATTCGATCTGGATGATTAATTCTAATTGGTGTGCCAAAGTGTTACATAAGCTTCACACCTTCTGGACTTGTCTCAATGGACACATCTACATAAGATGGAGCTCCAGACTCTGCGTCTGGGGATACAATTGGGGAGGGTGACCAGTACCTCACCCAGGCGGCCTCACCTGCTATGCTGACCAGAGGCCTTGTGGGGGGGATGGGAAGTTTGGAAAGGATAGACAAGGAAGAGGGAAGGAAACGGCCGTGGCCTTAAGTTAGGTACCATCCCGGCATTTGCGTGGAGAAGAAGTGGGAAACCACGGAAAACAACTTCTAGGATATCTGAGGATGGAATCGAACACCCCTCTACTCAGCTGACCTCCCGAGGCTGTGTGGATCCCGTTCCAGCCCTCGTACCACTTTTCAAATTACGTGGCAAAGCCGGGAATCGAACCCGGGCCTCCGGTGGTACCAGTTTCATCAACGCCCGTTTTTAAATGGAAATAAAGGCTGTTCTGTGCTTGAGTAATGTCTTACTGCTGATAAATGAGCGTGCTGTGGTGTCCGAGTGGTTAAGGAGTTGGACTTGAAATCCAATGGGTTCTACCCGCACAGGTTCGAATCCTGTCCGCAGCGAATATTTTAATTTGTTTAAAATTAGCTTGTAGGGACCTTCACTCCTAACACGAACTGCAAAGGTTAGGCCTACGTGATGTGGTGTCTCAGTGGTTAAAGAGTTAGCCTTGAAATTGAATTGTTTCTACCCGCAGAGGTACTAAATACCTCCAAATTCCGTTCTTCGAGCGTTCTGTAAATGACAGTATCCAACGACAATGGTGCAAACTGAAGAAACTCCAACAGAGTTCTTCAAGCGGAACAAATGCTGGAGTGATTTCCTGGCCCGCTCCTGTAACGAATATCTCACAAGATCCATCCAGTGGGTCCTCCAAGCTTATTTCCAGCAAATTAAAACTTCCGCTGCGGACAGGATTCGAACCTGTGCGGGTAGAACCCATTGGATTTCAAGTCCAACTCCTTAACCACTCGGACACCGCAGCACGCAGAGGTATGATGTGGCGTCTAGTACATCGTACAATGCCAACTTAACCTTCACTTCAGTTGTACTGTTATCAGCTTGCTATTTCACTGACGTGGAGGAACGTCACTGAATGGCTTACGGATGTGGGCACGCCCCCTCTCTCCATCTGCGCTGTTACGAGGACGAACTGGCAGTGTGTTGCAGCTTCAGACAAATTTGATAAGGAATACGGGGTAGAAGTCCGTCTGTTATCCAGGGAAATGAAAGAGAGGTAACATTTGTCTAGACTTGGAAGTGGGGAAACCATGGCGGATCATTACAACGACGGTAGATGGTTCAATTCAGAATCGATGGACTTACACGAGTTATCATTTCAAGTATTAATCTGATTTAAGCCTGTGGAACGTACATTTGTTTGATGAGTAATTTAGGAGCCGCCTGTCTGGTGTAGTTGTTAGTGCGATTATCTACTTCCTGCGTAGGGGCGGGGGGTCGATTCCCGGCTCTGTCACGAAATTTGAAAAGTGGTACGTGGGCTGGAACGGTGTCCACTCAGCCTTGAGATGTCAACTAAATGTTGGGGGTTCGATTCCCACCTCAGTCATCCTCGAAGTGGTTTTCTGTGGTTCCCCATTTCTTCTCCAGGAAAACGCCGGGAGGTACTTAAAACCACGCCACGTCCTTTCTCATTCCAATTTCCCATCCTGCAAAAGCCTACTGTTCAGCATAGGAAGTGAGGCCACATGAGTGAGGTACTGGCCCTCTGTACCAATTGTATCCACGACCAAATATCTTACTCTCCAGGAGTCTGCCCTTGAAGCGGTGGAGGTAGTATCCCTCGCTGAGTCCGGCCGAGAAATCCTGAAGGGTAAGTGACTATGATGATGCTTGTTGTTTAAATGGGCCTAACATCGAAGGTCATCGGCCCTAGGAAGGTAAATTGATTAATTATATAAACATCAACAAGATGATGAGCAAAGTCACTGTAGGAAGTTTTTTCCCCTTGGACTCAGAGAATGATTCAATTCTACCGCCTCAAGGGCAGTGACCTAGAGCGCAAGACTTTGGGTCGGGGTGATGAAACTGGAAGGAGGACCAGTACCTCGCCTAGGTGACCTCGCCTAGGAAACCTCACTTGCTATGCTGAACAGGGGCCTTGGTGCGGGATGGTAAGATTGGAAGGGATAGACAAGGAAGAGGGAAGGAAGCGGCCGTGGCCTTAAGTTAGGTACCATCCCGGCATTTGCCTAGAGGAGAAGTGGAAAACCACGGAAAACCAGTTCTAGGATCGCTGAGGTGAGAATCGAACCCAACTCTACTCAGTTGACCTCCCGAGCTGAGTGGACCCCGTTCCAGCCCTCGCACCACTTTTCAAATTTCGTGGCAGAGCAGGGAATCGAACCCGGACCTCCGTGGGTGGCCGCTAATCATACTAACCACTACACCACAGAGGCGGACTGAATTTAATTTATTGACGATTTAAATAAATGATTTCTTTTCTTAATTGTTTGTTTTACATCGCACCGACGTAGCAGCTCTTATGGTGACGATGGGATAGGAGTGGGAATGAATCTACCGTGTCCTTTATTGAGGTACAACCACAGGATTTGCCTGGTGTGAAAATGGGAAACCACGGGAGACCATCTACAGGTCTGCTGACAGTGGGATTCGAACACACTATCTCGCGGATGCAAGGTCAGTAACCGCACGCCAACTCGCCCGGTGTAATGTACTTCCAATGGACGCTTCATATTCATAATTCTGACGTTGTTTGCTGGTGGCGATTGGATATTGCCTCGTGCGATGATGATAATGCGGTAGGGAGAGGGTTGGCACGTAGCCTGCACCTGTCGAATAACATCAAGAAGACTGCCTAAGCCATCCGACGGACGAGTCACTATCAACAGAGTCGTATGACCTCACCCCATATGAACACCGCGGAAAGGTCTGGAATTGAATCCAGGTCCAAACTCACGGTACTACGGCTCTGATTGGCCTTGGCCTACTGAGGGACAGCTGCCCAGCCCGAAGACCTGCAAATTATGAAGTAAGGTGGGGTAGCACGACGGATCTTCTCGGCGGCCATTCTTCGCTTTCTAGATCGGGGCCGACATCTCACCGCCAAACAGTTCTCCAATTGTTAACACTTCGGCTGAGTACACCTCGAATCACACCCCAGATCTTGGTAAAAACCCTAACCTCAAACAAAGTATTATTACCGCACTTTCTTTGGTGGGCTCTGAATCTTTACCTCTGTCGAAATTCGCTCAGATAGCGTCAAAAACTTCACAATTTTTAGCTATATATTTCCCGCCTGTTCTATCACTCAAACCTGGGTACTTTATGTTTTATATACATTTCTGTGCTCCCCCGACATCCACACACACTTCTAATACTCAATCGCCGCTATCGTTTCCTGGCTTGCTCTGGCAGCGAATATCTCACAAGATCCTTCTAGCAGCTTGTACTAGGGGCGAAGATTCCCTCCAAGCTGATTTCCAACACATTAAAACTTTCGCTGCTGGCAGAATTCGACCTCTGCGGGTAGAAACAATTGGATTTCAAGTGTAACTCCTTAACCACCGAGACGCAAGTGTGAACGTTGCAGCTCGTGCTAGGAGCGAAACTAATTAAACAAATTTAAAACAACGCTGCGGACAGGATTCGAACCTGTGCGGGTACAACCCATTGGATTTCGAGTCCAACTCTTTTACCACTCGGACACCGCAGCACGCTTTAATACTGTTAGCTGCTCGAACTTCGATTTTAAACCCCTCCAAGCTAATTTCCAACAAGTTAAAAAACTCGCTGCGGACAGGATTCGAACCTGTGCGGGTACAACCCATTGGATTTCGAGTCCAACTCCTTAACCACTCGGACACCGCAGCACACAACCACTACCATAGCAGTGAAACATTGTTCTAGCACAGAATAGCATTTATTTCCATTTAAAACGGGTGTTGATGACATTGTTTTCTATCACAGCTTGCTACTGCGCAACTGGTACTAATTCCCCATCGACAACCGGTCGTCTAGTTACGACGATCTACTTTAAAGATCACAACATAGTGTTCGTCGCCACTTCTCCGGCTTGAGTGACTTGTTCAATACCTTTTCATTCTTTCACTCCTATTCATCTCGTCTTCTTCTTCTTCTTCTTCTTCTTAATCTGTTCACCCTCCTGGATTGGTTTTTCCCTGATTCAGCGAGGGATCCCACCTCTACCGCTTCAAGGGCAGTGTCCTGGAGCTTCAGACTCTGGGTCGGGGGATACAACTGGGGAGGTTGACCACTACCTCACCAAGGCGGCCTCACGTGCTATGCTGAACAGGGCCTTGTGGGGGGGGGGATGGGGAGATAGAGAAGGAAGCGGTCATGGGCTACGTTAAGCGGAAAACCACGGAAAACCACTTCAAGGATGGCTGAGTTGGGAATCGAACCCACCTCTACTCAGTTGACCTCCCGATGCTGAGGCCCTCGTACCACGTTTCAAATTTTGTGGCAGAGCCGAGAATCGAACCCGGGACTCTGGCGGTGGCAGCTAATCACACTAACCACTACACCATAGAAGCGGACATGTCGGCTTCTATGATTTCATTATGGAAGGCGGAGAAAAAACTGGGCCACAGCTCTAGTGAAAATTTTTAGGTGGTAGTTAAGGGGGGAGATCTAGCTCAACACGGGAAAAAACAGGCCAATATTAATTCGATTGTTAAATATGCTACAAACGTTGTTGAAAAATTCTGCACATATCCCAGTATTGGCATGCTTCCTAGCAATCAGAAGCAACAGCAATAATGTCAAAATTCTAATTATAACATTTTAAATTAAATTTCCCGCCTTTTAAACATTATATATTACTGTTTCCCTTATAAGTTCCAAGTTTATAAGAATTTTCGTACTTTTCCTCTTTTAAAGAGTACCGGTATATCAAACCCCCACCTACAAAATGAACCTCAATCACTAACATAGATTGTGATTTAGATATTTTTGTCGAGTTTTTATTCCGCACACCTAAAAATACTAAAAATAAATATTTTATATAAAATCTAATATAAATCCCATTGACCTGAATGAGGTACAGATTGTAGTACAACACTATGGGAGGAAACCCTGAAAAAATCGTTATTATCCGTGAAACAGTAAGAGAGTTATAAGGGAAACAGTGATATTTTGTTTAAAAGACAGGAAATTTTATTTTTAAATGTTATAATTAGAATTTTGACATAATTGCAGTTGCTTCTGATTGCTTGGAAGCATGCCAATACTGGGATATGTGCAGAATTTTTCAACAACGTTTGTAGCATATTTAACAATCGAATGAATATTGGCCTGTTTTTTCCCGTGTTGAGCTAGGTCTCCCCCCTTAATTCACTGTCCGCCTCTGTGGTGTAGTGGTTAGCGAGGGAAAAACCACCGTGGAGGGTAAACCGATTAAGAAGAAGAAGTTAATTCAAAGAGATTTGTGGAATGAATGCTGAAAGGCATAATAATCTATAATGAAAAAAAAAAAAAAAAATACAAAATACAAAATAAAAGCAATTAGGCTTCAGTACAGTTACCCGAGAAACATTTTAATTTCTTTCTTCTTTCTCCTTCTCTTCTTTCTCCCTCTCGCGAGCTAAACTCTAATTTCATAACGTAATGTTTAGTTTTGCAGTTGGCACACCTTTTGATCTGTGGATTGTTTCGTTTATGTACTGAAGTTGTCATCACTTCAGTTGGTACCTCATCTATTGTAATCAACCTATCAACAATTTGAAAATATTTTCTCTATCTAATTAAAATCGGGGCTGTCTAAAAGTACCCAGCCTATATGTAAAGAGTTCTGGAAGCTTCCCCTTAAAGTACTATAAGAATAGGCTACTGTAGGGCCGTCTTGTCTGAATTACTCCGGTGTTAGAAGGGTGACTTGATGTGAGCCAGGGGGAAGTGGTGAGGCCTGCTTGAGGAAGGCTCAACGACTCAAGGTAATGGCAGAATTCTCATAGACATGTGATAGCTCCTGCGAATAGTTTGAGGGAAGGTTTCACCTTATTTTATTTTACGTAAATTTCTAAATCTTGTGCTTTAAATGTAGCACTTTAGGGCAAATCTGAGGACTCTGTTCTATTCCCGGCTGAGAAGAAAGTAATAAAGGGAACAAGGAGTGATTACCCTCTGCCAGTTCCCGTTCAACTTTGCATGGGGTGAGTAAAGATTTCCAAACCTCTAAATTTCGTAAACCTTGTTTGGCATTAATGATTCTCATTTAGACTTCCCGGCGTAGTATAGCATTAGTCTCTGTATCTGTGGGCCATAAACCCACTACTCCTGTGGGTGGGGGCGATAGAATAACACCTACGGTATCCCCTGCCCGTCGTAAGAGGCGACTGAAAGGGGCTCTAAACTTTGGAGCGTGGGGTGGTGACCACGAGGCCCTTAGCTGAGTCCTGGCATTGCTTCCACGTACTTGTGCCAGGTTCCTCACTTTCATCCATCCTATCCGACCTCCCTTGGTCAACTCTTGTTCTTTTCTGACTCCGACGGTATTAGGTTTGCGAGGGCTAGGGAGTATTTAATTTTCATGATCTTCGCGACCCTTATCTTCCTTTGGCCGATACCTTCATTTTTCGAAGTGTCGGACTCCTTCCATGTTCTCTCTCTGATTAGCGTTATATAGAGGATGATAGTTGTACTTCATCTTAAAAGAATAATCACCACCACCACCACCATAAACCCACTTAGGTTTTGAACAATTTCTAGAAGGGGTGCAGGTGCTACGCCTCCTTGCACTTTGTTTATGGCCGGTTATGTACAACCACTTCTTTTGTCATTAAGGCCATTTAGTATGGGCAATTATGCCCCCTATATATTTATTTCAGGGTGTAAGTTTTCCTTGTGTTAGCTCCAAATTAGGAACAGTGACTATTGTGCTATGGTTAAGCCCACATTGGGGCAACGGTGAATGAACATTTTACTTTTTAATGCGCCGTAAGGAAATGATGCCTCCGCGCGGCTAGACTATAGTATTGTGGAGCTCAGACTCCTGAGCAATGTAACTTGTGGAAGGAAATCCTGAATTATAGGATATTTATACCTGTCGAGAGCAATAACGCTCTTTTCTACCGAATCAAATAAAGTGTAAATTGTCGAAAGCTTTGTATCTGATTTTCTGGCTTCTAAGTCCCTGTTATTGTTAGAGCTAAGGAGCTCATTAATATTGCTGTACTTCCATCAGATTTTCTAATTCTCAATTTTCAAACTGAAAAAGAAGGAAAGAAGTAAACTTTAAACATTTGTTGCTTTAAGTCTGCTGTAGTTAATTCCTTGTCAGGCCGTTCAACCCCTACGCTTGTTATGCCTCTGTGAATCACGGAAACCCCGGAACACCAACATTCTTGAATTAGAGAAGGAATCAAATTGTGTTGCTGCGATTATCTCTGCATTAGAAGCCCCTGTGGGTGGGGGCGGTAGAATAACACCCACGGTATCCACTGCTTGTCGTAAAAGGCGACTAAAAGGGGCCCCAACGGCTCTGAACTTTGGAGCGTGGGTTGGCGACCACGGGGTCCTCAGCTGAGTCCTGGCATTGCTTCCACTTACTTGTGCCAGGCTCCTCACTTTCATCTATCCTATCCGACCTCTCTTGGTCAACTCTTGTTCTTTTCCGACTCCGACGCTATTAGGTTTGCGAGGGCTAGGGAGTCTTTCATTTTCACGCCCTTCGTGGACCTTGTCTTCCTTTGGCCGATATCTTCATTTTTCGAAGTGTCGGATCCCTTCCATTTTTTCGTCTGATTAGTGTTATATAGAGGATGGTTGCCTAGTTGTACTTCCTCTTAAAACAATAATCACCACCACCACCATCTGCATTAGAATCTACAGTGAAAAACTACAGGAAAGGCATAGTCATGCATTTTTAAGTTTCTTCTTCTTGAAAAGAAGGGGGGGGGGATGTTACAGTGCAGAGTGATATCATTTTGAGAAGGAAGTCGGAACTGCTTATGACTAATAGAGTACCTGAAACAGGGAAGACTTCTTCTTCTTATTATTATTATTTATATGTTTACCCTCCAGGGTTGGTTTTTCCCTCGGACTCGGCGAGGGATCCCACCTCTACCACCTCAAGGACAGTGTCCTGGAGCTTCAGAATCTGGGTCGTGGTATACAACTGGGGAGAATGACCAGTACATCGCCCAGGCAGCCTCACCTGCTATGCTGAACAGGGGCCTTGCGGGGGAATGGGACGATTGGAAGGGATAGACAAGGAAGAGGGAAGGAAGCGGCCGTGGTCTTAAGTCAGGTACCATCCCGGCATTTGCCTGGAGGAGAAGTGGGAAACCACGGAAAACCACTTCCAGGATGGCTGAGGTGGGAAACGAACCCACCTCTACTCGGTTGACCTCCCGAGGCTGAGTGGACCCCGTTGCAGCCCTCGTACCACTTTTCAAATTTCATGGCAGAGCCGGGAATCGAACCCGGGACTCCGGGGGGTGGCAGCTGATCACACTAACCACTACACCACAGAGGCGGACACAGGAAAGACATAGTCATACATTTTAAAGTTTCTTAAAGTGAAAGAGATTCTTGAAAAGAAAGGGGGGGGGGGGTGTTACTGTGCAGACTGAGTTAATTTTGAAAAGGAATTCGGAACTGCTTATGACTAAGAGAGTACCTGAAAAAGTGTCCAACTCGTTGGCTGAACGGTCAGCGTACTGGCCTTCGGTTCAGAGGGTCCCGGGTTCGATTCCCGTCTGGGTCGGGGGTTTGAACCTTAATTGGTTAATTCCAATGGCACGGGGGCTGGGTGCATGTGTTGTCTTCATCATCATTCAACCTCATCATGACGCGCAGGTCGCCTACGGGGTCAAATAGAAAGACTTGCACGTGGCGAGCCGAACCCGTTCTGGGATATCCCGGCACTAAAAGCCATACGACATTTCATTTCATTTCATACCAAAAAACGTGGGTGCCTCCCTATGAACAAATCAGCCATTTAAATAGATGAATGTAGGGAACATTTCAACATGCGAAGATGTAGAAAAAAGCATATTATATTTGCAAAATAATACAGATATCAAAATTGTAGTTTTGTAATTTTCTGACCCTCTGAACCGAAGGCCAGTACGCTGACCGTTCAGCCAACGAGTCGGGACACTTTTTCAGGCACTCTCTTAGTCATAAGCAGTTCCGAATTCCTTTTCAAAATTAAGAATCAACAGGAATCAGCAACTTAATTGCGGTGCATGCCATTCAGAATTCCTAAAGTTAACTGAATTCCAAGTCATAATGTAAACATTCTCTCTTTCTTTCGTAATCTGTTTACCCTCCAGGGTTGGTATTTCCCTCGGACACAGCGAGGGATTCCACCTTTACCCCACAGACGGCAGTGCCCTGGAGCGTGAGACTTTACGTCGGTGGTATACAACAAGGGAGTGTGACCAGTACCTCACCCAGGCGGCCTTACCTGCTATGCTGAACAGGGGCCCAGTACGGGAGTGAGAAGATTGGAATGGGTAGACAAAGGAGAGGGAAGGAAGTGCCCGTGGGCTGAAGTTAGGTAACATCCCGGCATTTACCTGGAGGAGAAGTGCAAAACAACGGAAAAGAACTTCGAGGATGGCTGAGGTAGGAATCAAACCCCCCTCTGATCAAATTATCTCCCGAGGCTGCGTGGACCCCATTCCAGCCTTCGTACCACTTTTTCAAATTTCGTGGCAGTATCTAACAACAAGTCCGCCTCTGTGGTGTAATGGTTAGCGTGATTAGCTGCCACCCCCGGAGGCTCGGGTTCGATTCCCGGCTCTGCCACGAAATCTAAAAAGTGGTACGAGGGCTGGAACGGGGTCCACTCAGCCTCGGGAGTTCAACTGAGTAGGGGTGGGTTCGATTCCCACCTCAGCCATCCTGGAAGTGGTTTTCCGTGGTTTCCCACTTCTCCTCCAGGCGAATGCCGGGATGGTACCTAACTTAAGGCCACGGCCGCTTCCTTCCCTCTTCATTGCCTATCCCTTCCAATCTTCCCATCCCTCCACAAGGCCCCTGTTCAGCATAGCAGGTGAGGCCGCCTGGGCGAGGTACTGGTCATACTCCCCAGTTGTATCCCCCGACCAAGAGTCTGAAGCTCCAGGACACTGCCCTTGAGGCGGTAGAGGTGGGATCCCTCGCTAAGTCCGAGGGAAAAACCGAACCTGGAGGGTAAACAGATGATGATGATGATGATGATGATGATGATGATGATCTAACAACAAAACAACAAATGTGCAGACTGAAGGAACCCGAACAGAGCTCTTCAAGCGGATCAACTGCTGGAGTGAATTTTCTGGCCTGCTCCAGTGACGAATATCTCACAAGATTGTTCTATCGGGTGCTCTAAGGTGATTCCAACAAATTAAAATATTCGCTGCGGACAGGATTCGAACCTGTGCGGGTAGAACCCATTGGATTTCAAGTCCAACTCCTTAACCACTCGGACACCGCAGCACACAATTCTGTGATGTGGAGCCTAGTACATCATACAATGCCAACTTAACCTTCACTTCAGTTGTACTGTTATCAGCTTGCTATTTCACTGACGTAGAGAAACGTCACTGAATTGGATTACGGATGTGGGGCCCCTCTCTCCATCTGCGCTGTTACGAGTACTAACTAACTGGCAGTGTACCGCTGCTGGAGACAAATGTGATAAGGTATACAGGGGAGAGATCCATCTGTTATCAATGGAAATGGAAGAGAGGTAACATTTGTCTAGACTTGGAAGTGGAAAACCAGACTGAACGACGGTGGATGGTGGAATTCAGAGTCAATTGATATATACGAGACATTATTTCAATAATTAGCCAAAGATTAACCTGATTTAAGCATGCGGAACGTACATTTACTTTGATGAGTAATTTAGGCCGCCTTTGTGGTGTAGTGGTTAGTGTGATTAACTGCCACCCGAGGAGGCCCGGGTTCGATTCCCGACTCTGCCATGAAATTTCAAAAGTGCTGGGATCGTACCTAACTTAAGGCCACGGCCTCTTCATTTCCGGTTCCCTGCTCATCGCTTCCAATCTCCCCAATCCCCCAAGGAACCTGTTCACCATACCAGGCTAGGCCACCTGGGCGAGGTACTGGACCTCTTCCCCAGTTCCATCCCCCCCCCCCCCGGTCCGAAAGGCACAGCCCTTGAGAGGGTAAAAGTGGGATTGCTCGCTGAGTCTGAGGGAAAAACCTATCCTGGATGGTAAGAGATTAAGGAAGAAAGATTATTTAATTACACCAAATGTTCAAATATGACAAAGACTAGGTATTGACCTCTTAATCTCGTTATTCTTTGATTGCATTTATTGAGAAAACATGTCCGCCTCTGTGTTGAACTGGTTAGTGTGATTCGATTCCCGGCTCTGCCACGACATTTGAAAAGTGGCACGAGGACTGGAATGGCGTCCACTCAGCCTCGGGAGGTCAACTGAGTAGAGGTGGGTTCGATTCCCACCTCAGCCATCCTGGAAGTGGTTTTCCGTGGTTTCCTACTTCTCCTCCAGGCAAATGCTGGTATGATACCTAACTTAAGTCCACGGAAGCTTCTTTCCCTCTTTCTTGTCTATCCCTTCCAATCTTCCCATCCCCTTGCAACGCCCCTGTTCAGCATGGCAGGAGAGGCCTCCTGGGCGAGGTAGTGGTCATCCTCCCCCGTTGTATCACCGACCCAGAGTCTGAAGCTCCAGGACACTGCCCTTGAGGCGGCAGAGGTGGGATCCCTCGCTGAGTCCGAGGAAAAAACCGACCATGGAGGGTAAACAGATAAAGAAGAAGAAGAAGAAGAAGAAGAAGAAGAAGAAGAAGAAGAAGAAGAAGAAGACATTGGGAAACGTTTCCATTCGGATACCCATGCATTCGTCATTATAAACCCTTACCTGCTGTTCCTACTGTCAGGCGCCCTGAAAATTGCTTTCTGTGGTTTCTCTTCCTCTTCGGGCCATCACCCTGTGGGTGGTGGCGTAGAATAACACCCACGATATCCCCTGCCTGTCATAAGAGGCGACTAAAAGGGGCCTCAGGGGCTCTGAAATTAGGAGCGTGGGTTGGCGACCACGGGGCCCTTAGCTAGTCCTGGCATTGTTTCCACTTACTTGTGCCAGACTCCTCACTTTCATCTATCCCGTCCGACCAGTCTTGGTCAACTCTTGTTCTTTTCCGACCCCGACGTTATTAGGTTTGCGAGGGCTAGGGAGTCTTTCATTTTCATGCCCTTCGTGGCCCTTGTCTTCCTTTGGCCGATACCTTCATTTTTCGAAGTGTCGGGCCCCTTCCATCTTTCCTCTCTGATTAGTGTTATATAGAGGATGGTTGCCTAGTTGTACTTCCTCTTAAAACAATAATCACCACCACCACCACCACCTCCTCAGGCCACGGACGCTTCCTTCCCTCTTCCTTGCCTACCCCTTTCAATCTGACCATCACTCCACAACGCCCCTATTCAGCACAGCAGGTGAGGCCGCCTGGGCGAGGCACAGATCGTCCTCCCAGTTGTAGCCCACCGACCAAACGTCTCACGCTCCAGGACACTGCCCTTGAGGCGGTAGAGGTGAGATCCCTCGCTGAGTCCGAGGGAAAAGCCGAACCTGGAGGGTAAACAGATGATGATGATGTTGACGAACTTTAAATATTGACAAGGCTGATTTCAAATATCTTTCTTTCTATTAATGTGTTTTCCCTCCAGGGTCGGTTTTCCCTCGGACTCAGGGAGGGATGCCACCTCTACCGCCTCAAGGGCAGTGTCCTGAAGCGTGAGATATTGGATCGGGTGATACAACTGGGGAGAATGGCCAGTACCTCGCCCAGGCGGCCCCACCTGCTATTCTGAACAGGGGCCTTGTGGGGGATGGGAAGATTGGAAGGGACAGACAAGGAAGAGGGAAGGAAGCGGCCGTGGCCTTATATTAGGTACCATCCCGGCATTTGCGTGGAGGAGAAGTGGGAAACCACGGAAAACCACTTTCAGGATGGCTGAGATGGAAATCGAACCCACCTCTACTCAGTTGACCTCCCGAGGCTGAGTGGACCCCGTTCCAGCCCTCGTGGCAGAGCCGGGAATCGAACCCGGGCCTCCGGGTGTGGCAGCTAATTACACTAACCACTACACCACAGAGGCTGACTAGAAATATTGTACATGTTATAAGAGGACTTGTTAAAAATGTGATTGGTGTTTAGTTGTATGTCCAAAATATATTTGGTAGTTTGTGTAAACCACTGATGAAGAGGTCAATAAAAGCCTAGAAACATGTACGGTGTATTATGTGATAATACTTAATTATATAAGTAACTTTAAGTATTGACAAGGCTGATTTCAAATATGACAGTGAATTTATTGGAATACAATATCTCATTCATGACAATAATTGATGTCGCTGCTCTGTCCTTAATATATCTAAGAAAGGAGTGTCCCGAAGTCTGAAGCATAATACTTAAGATATTTGCTAGTTGCTTTACGTCGCACCGACACAGATAGGTTTTATGGCGACGATGGGACAGGAAAGGGCTTGGAGTGGGAAGGAAGCGGCCGTGGCCTTAATTAAGGCACAGCCCCAGCATTTGCCTGGTGTGAAAATGGGAAACCATGGAAAATCATTTTCAGGGCTGCCGACAGTGGGGTTCGAACCTACTATCTCCCGAATACTGGATACTGGCCGCACTAAAGCGACTGCAGCTATCGAGCTCGGTACTTAGGTATTTGAAGCCGGTGATTATTCACACGGGCCATCCGATCTTCCGTAATGAGTCATTTCAGTAGCTGCAACTCTTCCTCCTTTCGATGAAATCATATGCATAATTTTGGTCTTATTTACTGAAAAGCTATTTTCTGTCGCCAGTGACATTAATTTGAGGAAAACCATTCGGATTTCCTCATGACTTTTTGAGGTGATAACCATCCCATCAGCCCACTTGTACATTTTTACTTCCTCGCTTTCTTACCTTTGTATTCTTCTACGACATTATGTCAAATTAAAACTCCCTCATTTTTTACTACCCGATCCTGAATTGCTCCACACAGGTTACCAATCAGGGCCCCACAGAGTGCATGCACTGGTGTATTGCGCGGCGCAAGGTTCAAAAGACGACTTGGCTAGGTCGATCACATTGCAGACCCCCACTACTCAATTTTGCGCAATAGCGCTGTCCCTCTCTTTGCTTATTCCTGTCTTGCTCGCTCCGCCTCTCTGCCCCTTCCTCACTTGCTTTACAGCACTCCACCACCCGAGCAGAGTTGAGTAGATCTTAGTCGAACTTAGCCGAGTCACCCCGAGACAAAGCGCTGTTCCGAACTGAGCCGAGTCGGACCGGTGCATTGTGCAAAGAACCTCTGCGCCTCGGTTAGCACGCGTGAGATTTTGGGCGTTTGAGAGACATTGGGTTACATCAATCTTGATAGAAGTGTATTACTACCTGATGACAAATAACTCGCATGAAGCAGAGCTTGGAGGGGTAATAATGGGAAGGAAGTTAGTGAAGGGGATAACTACTGCTGTGTTGCACACTTGAGATCTTAACCCGCAATACAGTTACAATAAATTTCAACGAGCCGGTGTGAACACTTCCGTAGCAACCATGGAAGTGCCTTCTCTCTCACTCACGCTACAGCACATGAGTTATTTTGGGCTCAGCTAAGGTTTTGTACCGTCATAGATTGATCTACCTCTACAATAACTTGATGTTAAGAACACCGAGCAAGAGGCTGCCTGGTTTGGGGGACGTAGTTATCAGCCTGCACTCGGGAGATAGGGGATACGAAACCCACTGTCGGCAGCCCAAAATATGGCTTTCCGTGGTTTATTACTTTCACACCAGGCGAATGCTGGGGCTGTACTTTTAATTAAGGCCACGCTCGCTTCTCTAATTGTCCTTGTCCTTCGCCATAAGACTTGTCAGTGTCAGTGCCTTAGTAAGGCAAACGGTTGAAAAATATGTTAAGAAGTAAATTTAAACGTTCGCTACGGACAGGAGTCGAACCTGTGCGGGTAGAACCCATTGGATTTCGAGTCCAACTCCTTAACCACTCGGACACCGCAGCGCACAGCGTTTGATGAGCTGTGAGAGATTGTTCTAGCATAGAATAGCCGTCATTTCTATTTAGGAAAGGGTGTTGATGAAACTGGTTTCTGTAATTCTGTTTCTGTGCTGCAAACTGGTTCTAATTCCCCATCCACCATCGTTCGTCTAGTTACGACGATCCAGTTTAAAGAGCATAGCATTTTCTCGTCGCCAATTCCCCGTCCTGATAAAACTTAACTTCACCGAAGACAACGAAGAAATATGCACGTGAAAAGTTCATTTTCAGCCAAATATAGCCCCAGGGGCTCTGAACTTTCGGAGCGTGGGTTGGCGACCACTGGGCCTTTAGCTGAGTCCTGGCATTGCTTTCACTTACTTGCGCCAGGCTCCTCACTTTCATCTATCCTATCCGACCTCTCTTGGTCAACTCCTGTTCTTTTCCGACCCCGACGCTATTAGGTTTGCGAGGGCTAGGGAGTCTTTCATTTTCACGCTTTTCGTGGCCCTTGTCTTCCTTTGGCCGATATCTTCATTTTTCGAAGTGTCGGATCCCTTCCTTTTTTCCCATCTGATTAATGTTATTTAGAGGATGGTTGTCTAGTTGTACTTCCTCTTAAAACAATAATCACCACCACCACCAGCCAAATATCTCGTTAGCTCCTTGACAGACTCCGCCTCAGTGGTGTAGTGGTTAGTGTGATTAGCTGCCACTCCCGGAGGCCCGGGTTCGATTCCCTGCTCTGCCACGAAATTTGAAAAGTGGTACGAGGGCTGAAACGGGTTCCACTCTGCCTCTGGAGGTCAACTGAGTAGATTCCTACCTCAGCCATCCTGAAAGTGGTTTTCCGTGGTTTCCCACTTCTTCTCCAGGCAAATGCCGGGATGGTACTTAACTTAAGGCCACGGCCGCTTCCTTCCCTCTTCCTTGTCTATCCCTTCCGATCTTCCCATCCCCCACCAAGGCCCTTGTTTATCATAGCAGGTGACACCAGTTGTGTCTCATGATCCAGGACACTGCCCTTGAGGCGATAGAGGTCGGATCCCTCGCAGAGTCCGAGGGAGAAACCAACCCTGGAGGGCAAACAGGTTAAGAAAGAAAGAAAGAAAGAAAGAAAGCTCCTTGACAGCTATGCCGTAGATTTTATTTCTTCTTGCTCAATCTGTTTACCCTCCAAGGTTGGTTTCTCCCTTGGACTAAGCCTCAAGGGCAGTGTCCTGCAGCGGGAAACTTTGGGTCGGGGATACAACTTGCGAGGAAGACCAGTACCTCTTCCAGGTGGCCTCACCTGCTATGCTGAACAGGGGCCTTGCGGAGGGATGTTTGGATAGACAAGGAAGAATGAAGGAAGCGGCCGCGGCCATAAGTTAGGTACTATCACGGCATTTGCCTGTAGGAGAAGTGGGAAACCACGGAAAACCACTTAAAGGATGGCTGAGGTAGGAATCTACTCAGTTGACCTCCCGAGGCTGAGCGGACCCCGTTCCAGCCTTCGTAACACTTTTGAAATTTCGTCGCAGAGCCGGGAACCGAACCCGTACCTCCGAGGGTAGCAGCTAATCACACTAACCACTACATCACAAAGACGGACTTTCTGCACGCTCTCTTTCATTATTTTTTGTCCCCATTTCAAACTCGGACATCGCAGCAGTAAAAGAAATGGCGTATGGCTTTTAGTGCCGGGAGTGTCCAAGGACAAGTTCGGCTCGCCAGATGCAGGTCTTTTGATTTGACATCCGAAGGCGACCTGCGCGTCGTGATGAGGATGGAATGATGATGAAGACGACACATACACCTACACCCCGAGCCAGCGAAATTAACCAATTAAGGTTAAAACTAGCAGTTTCCCGCTGGCTCCGCCCGCAATGTACAAAGTATGGTGTTGTTCGTTACTATCCTCACGGATGTATTTGCAAAGTTTCGAGTTAATGAAATAAAGCACATAATCTGCTGTGGTAATAGAATGTAATATTATGTCAACAAAACACTTGAAAATACATCACAAAAAGAAATTGAATTAAACGTTCCTTGGAACAACACTACGCGCCAAACTGTTAAAAAGTCCTTCAACGATCTTCTTCATGGAAACAAATATACTCATTACTTTTCTCAGAATCTACCAATTTAAGTAGTTATTACCTTAAAAGAAAGCGCTTGATCCACTCAGTGTTTTTAGACCAAAACAAACTCCGTGTCCGCCTCTGTGGTGTAGTGGTTAGCGTGATTAGCTGCCACCCCCGGAGGTCCGGGTTCGATTCCCGGCTCTGCCACGAAATTTGAAAAGTGGTACGAGGGCTGGAACGGGGTCCACTCAGCCTCGGGAGGTCAACTGAGTAGAGGTGGGTTCGATTCCCACCTCAGCCATCCTGGAAGTGGTTTTCCGTGGTTTCCCACTTCCCCTCCAGGCGAATGCCGGGATGGTACCTAAGTTAAGGCCACGGCCGCTTCCTTCCCTCCTCCTTGCCTATCCCTCCCAATCTTCCCATCCCTCCACAAGGCCCCTGTTCAGCATAGCAGGTGAGGCCGCCTGGGGGAGGTACTGGTCATACTCCCCAGTTGTATCCCCCGACCAAGAGTCTGAAGCTCCAGGACACTGCCCTTGCGGCGGTAGAGGTGGGATCCCTCGCTAAGTCCGGGGGAAAAACCGAACCTGGAGGGTAAACAGACGATGATGATGATGATGAACAAACTCCGTACCTCAAGTAGAACCAAAGATATGATTGCTTCAAAGGGTAAACAGATGATGATGATGATGATGAACAAACTCTGTACCTCAAGTAGAACCAAAGATATGATTGCTTCAAAGATACAAAAAATTGAAAAATCAAGTAATTTGGGGAAGGTGGAAGTTAAGTGATTTATAGTACCTGATAACAAATCTGTGCATGAATACCTTTCAGTTAAAAAAGAATGAAGGAAATCGACCTGATAGAACATGCAAATGCCGGGATGGTACCTAACTTAAGGCCACGGCCGCTTCCTTCCCTCATCCTTGCCTATCCCTTCCAATCTTCCCATCCCTCCACAAGGCCCCTGTTCAGCATAGCAGGTGAGGTCGCCTGGGCGAGGTACTGGTCATACTCCCCAGTTGTATCCCCCGACCAAGAGTCTGAAGCTCCAGGACACTGCCCTTGAGGCGCTAAGTCCGAAGGAAAAACCGAACCTGGACGGCAAACAGATGATGGTGATGATGATGATGATGATGATGAGAATGGCCGGACTGACTGACTTAAGTTTTCATAATTTTTTTAAAATATATAGATTCCCGACCCTGCCGCGAATCGAACCCGGGTCCCCTGTGACCAAAGACCAGCACGCTAACCATGTAGCCGGACATCGTAGCAGTGATCGACAGTGACTGGAGGAACTTCGCCCATCGTCCACGGACTATGATATAGCCTGCCTGCCCACCCACTTACAGTGTGATGTGTACCCACGGGTCGGATTGCCCTGCGTAGGCAACTCTCATCTAGCGGGTCCTCCAAGCCCGGAGTTATGAACCCTCCAGCCAAATTCCAACAAATTAAAAATTACGCTGCGGACAGGATTCGAACCTGTGCGGGTAGAACCCATTGGATTTCAAGTCCAACTCCTTAACCACTCGGACACCGCAGCACACAATGCTTTGATGTGGAGTCTAGTACATCATACAATGCCAACTTAACCTTCACTTCCGTTGTACTGTTATCAGCTTGCTATTTCACTGACGTAGAGAAACGTCACTGAATGGCTTACGGATGTGGGCACGCCCCCTCTCTCCATCTGCGCTGTTACGAGTACGAACTAACTGGCAGTGTACCGCTGCTGGAGACAAATTGATAAGGAATACAGGGGAGAGATCCATCTGTTATGATGATGATGATGCGTGTTGTTTAAAGGGGCCTAACATCGAAGGTCATCGGCCCCATCTGTTATCAATTGAAATGGAAGAGAGGTAACATTTGTCTAGACTTGGAAGTGGAAAACCAGACAGGCTATAACAACGACGGTGGATGGTCGAATTCAGAGTCAATTGATATATACGAGTCATCATTTCAATGATTAGCCAAAGATTAACCTGATTTAAGCATGCGGAACGTACATTTACTTTGATGAGTAATTTAGGCCGCTTTTGTGGTGTAGTGGTTAGTGTGATTAACTGCCACCCGAGGAGGCCCGGGTTCGATTCCCGACTCTGCCGTGACATTTTAAAAGTGCCGGGATGGTACCTAACTTAAGGCCACAGCCTATTCCTTTCCGGTTCCTTGCTCATCCCTTCCAATCTCCCCATCCCCACAAGGACCCTGTTCACCATAGCAGGTTAGGTCACCTGGGCGAGGTACTGGACCTCTTCCCCAGTTCCATACCCCCCCCCCCCCCAGGTCCGAAAGGCACAGCCCTTGAGAGGGTAGAAGTGGGATTGCTCGCTGAGTCTGAGGGAAAAACCTGTCCTGGAGGGTAACAGATTAAGGAAGAAAGATTATTTAATTACACCAAATGTTTAAATATGACAAAGACTAGGTATTGACCTCCTAATCTCGTTATTCTTTGATTGCATTTATTGAGAAGACATGTCCGCCTCTGTGTTGAAGTGGTTAGTGTGATTCGATTCTCGGCTCTGCCACGACATTTGAAAAGTGGCACGAGGACTGGAATGGCGTCCACTCAGCCTCGGGAGGTCAACTGAGTAGAGGTGGGTTCGATTCCCACCTCAGCCATCCTGGAAGTGGTTTTCCGTGGTTTCCTACTTCTCCTCCAGGCAAATGCTGGTATGATACCTAACTTAAGTCCACGGAAGCTTCCTTCCCTCTTTCTTGTCTATCCCTTCCAATCTTCTCATCCACCTGCAATGCCCCTGTTCAGCATGGCAGGAGAGGCCTCCTGGGCGAGGTAGTGGTCATCCTCCCCAGTAGTATCACCGACCCAGAGTCTGAAGCTCCAGGACACTGCCCTTGAGGCGGCAGAGGTGGGATCCCTCGCTGAGTCCGAGGAAAAAACCAACCATGGAGGGTAAACAGATAAAGAAGAAGAAGAAGAAGTAGAAGAAGAAAAGACATTGGGAAACGTTTCCATTCGGATACCCATGCATTCGTCATTATAAACCCTTACCTGCTGTTCCTACTGTCAGGCGCCCTGAAAATTGCTTTCTGTGGTTTCTCTTCCTCTTCGGGCCATCCCCCTGTGGGTGGTGGCGTAGAATAACACCCACGGTATCCCCTGTCTGTCATAAGAGGCGACTAAAAGGGGCCTCAGGGGCTCTGAAATTAGGAGCGTGGGTTGGCGACCACGGGGCCCTTAGCTAGTCCTGGCATTGTTTCCACTTACTTGTGCCAGACTCCTCACTTTCATCTATCCCGTCCGACCAGTCTTGGTCAACTCTTGTTCTTTTCCGACCCCGACGTTATTAGGTTTGCGAGGGCTAGGGAGTCTTTCATTTTCATGCCCTTCGTGGCCCTTGTCTTCCTTTGGCCGATACCTTCATTTTTCGAAGTGTCGGACCCCTTCCATCTTTCCTCTCTGATTAGTGTTATATAGAGGATGGTTGCCTAGCTGTACTTCCTCTTAAAACAATAATCACCACCACCACCACCACCTCCTCAGGCCACGGACGCTTCCTTCCCTCTTCCTTGCCTATCGCTTTCAATCTGCCCATCACTCCACAACGCCCCTATTCAGCACAGCAGGTGAGGCCGCCTGGGCGAGGCACAGATCCTCCTCCCAGTTGTAGCCCACCGACCAAACGTCTCACGCTCCAGGACACTGCCCTTGAGGCGGTAGAGGTGAGATCCCTCGCTGAGTCCGAGGGAAAAGCCGAACCTGGAGGGTAAACAGATGATGATGATGTTGACGAACTTTAAGTATTGACAAGGCTGATTTCAAATATCTTTCTTTCTATTAATCTGTTTTCCCTCCAGGGTCGGTTTTCCCTCGGACTCAGGGAGGGATGCCACCTCTACCGCCTCAAGGGCAGTGTCCTGGAGCGTGAGATATTGGATCGGGTGATACAACTGGGGAGAATGGGCAGTACCTCGCCCAGGCGGCCTCACCTGCTATTCTGAACAGGGGCCTTGTGGGGGATGGGAAGATTGGAAGGGACAGACAAGGAAGAGGGAAGGAAGCGGCCGTGGCCTTATATTAGGTACCATCCCGGCATTTGCGTGGAGGAGAAGTGGGAAACCACGGAAAACCACTTTCAGGATGACTGAGATGGAAATCGAACCCACCTCTACTCAGTTGACCTCCCGAGGCTGAGTGGACCCCGTTCCAGCCCTCGTGGCAGAGCCGGGAATCGAACCCGGGCCTCCGGGTGTGGCAGCTAATTACACTAACCACTACACCACAGAGGCTGTGAGACATTCCTAACTTGGTGCCTAACTTTTGAGACATATAAATCTGAATTTAATATGGAAATTATGAAAATTAACATTCATTAAATAAAATACACACTTGTTGAACCTTGTACTCACACTTACTTGTTACCTGCTTACTTACACATACATTATTTGAAGGGCGCCAGCTGTCACTCAGTACAGCAATAATAGAATGAGACTCTTGACTATCTCTAGGGTGTGGGGTAATAAGCTTACTTTTGACAACATACCATATAAGTTCTGGGAAAAGGAGATTGGCGTTCGGTTTCCCCATTAATTTTGAGGTTAAGATATTTTACTGTCAATGAAATGAAACTATGAATTCGTTTGATAGAACAATATATATTCTTTAAATAATATATCAAAAAATAGTGAGTCTTGTTGCGATAAAACAGATGAAAATATGAAATTATGACATTGCAACTGAAAGAAACTAGGCATGAATTTAAATTCTTCTTGACCGGACATTTAACAATTTATACGAAATATTTCCCTCACTGATTCACTTGACTGTACCTTCAACACTTTGAGTGTAATTACGACGTAATCCAATGATCTGGTGTTTACTGTAGATGTGTCACGCCTAACTTGGTGATACATCCTTGTGACTGCTTCTTCTCCATATCATCTGACTTCTTTGTAAGTCAATATGGTATTACCTCTTGGCAGGTCCAGGGTTGCCCTCTCTGACTCCATGGTAAGCCCTTGGGTCCGTGTCTTCAACTGAGTGAGCGACCAACCTTGTCCTCACTCTCTCAATGACCAATAATTAATGGCTCACTGAGTCTTCTCCATCTCTCGTTCACACTTATTGACTGACCGACTGAGGCATCTTGATCTAGTAGACTTCTTCACTGTACTGCATCCGTATAAGTAATGACTGACGCTACAATGTGCATCCACCTTTTATAGACGTTGGTTGACACAGCTACGTAATCTCCAGAAATAACCATGACATACTCCCACAACGCGGCAAATATTACATACAGTGGTGAAATAGCCCGCAGGCGGCTAACTCCGTGAGCGCATATCTAAATAAATACAATGCCGTAGCCATGGCGCGGCGATGACTTGGCAGAATCGCCACTAATATTGCACAATGCCCCAACGTCACATCCAATCTCTGATATATACAACAATTCTCACTGTACAGGTGTTTAATGATAATCTACACATACGTATATATGCATACATCTAAGTACAATCTTGCAAGCAACAGGCAATTGCAAAATCGAATTGAATAAAACGGATAATTACAATAATAGTAACAATATCACAGATAACATAATAATACGGACATAATAATAATAATAATAATAAGATCATTAGAAAAATTTTAGGCCCGAAACTCGTAGATGAACAGTACCGCCTTAGAGGGAAACAGGAAATCAAACAATTTTCTAACATTCACAGCGACATCAGAAAACGCAGATTAAGATTCTTTGGACATATAAAAAGGATGAACCCAGATAGACTTACCAAGCAAATAGTTGAATTTTATGAAAACCGAAGTAAAGCTAAAACGGACACAATAAAATGGATTGGCGAAATTAAAACAGATCTCAAACTGGCAGGAATTACACCTGAAGACATCCAAAGCCGGGTTATCTTCAGAACCAAAGTTCATAAGTGGCAAGTTGACCAAGAGGGAAAACCAAAGAAGAAGACCGGAACAACATGGTCTCAAGAGAGAAAAGAAGCACACAGCAAACGAATGAAGGAAGTGTGGGCACAAAGAAAGGCAAATGCCTGCCTCTAAGTACTTTGCGTAGTCCTAATGGGCTCATTCGCAATATATATATATACATATATATATATATAATAATAATAATACAGATAAAATAATAAAAATACAGATATCATCTTGTAACGGGATTTGAACCGTTACAGCTGACTAGAAATATTGTACATGTTATAAGAGGACTTGTTAAAAATGTGATTGGTGTTTAGTTGTATGTCCAAAATATATTTGGTAGTTTGTGTAAACCACTGATGAAGAGGTCAATAAAAGCCTAGAAACATGTACGGTGTATTATGTGATAATACTTAATTATATAAGTAACTTTAAGTATTGACAAGGCTGATTTCAAATATGACAGAGAATTTATTGGAATACAATATCTCATTCATGACAATAATTGATGTCGCTGCTCTGTCCTTAATATATCTAAGAAAGGAGTGTCCCGAAGTCTGAAGCATAATACTTAAGATATTTGCTAGTTGCTTTACGTCGCACCGACACAGATAGGTTTTATGGCGACGATGGGACAGGAAAGGGCTTGGAGTGGGAAGGAAGCGGCCGTGGCCTTAATTAAGGCACAGCCCCAGCATTTGCCTGGTGTGAAAATGGGAAACCGTGGAAAATCATTTTCAGGGCTGCCGACAGTGGGGTTCGAACCTACTATCTCCCGAATACTGGATACTGGCCGCACTAAAGCGACTGCAGCTATCGAGCTCGGTACTTAGGTATTTGAAGCCGGTGATTATTCACACGGGCCATCCGATCTTCCGTAATGAGTCATTTCAGTAGCTGCAAATCTTCCTCCTTTCGATGAAATCATATGCATAATTTTGGTCTTATTTACTGAAAAGCTATTTTCTGTCGCCAGTGACATTAATTTGAGGAAAACCATTCGGATTTCCTCATGACTTTTTGAGGTGATAACCATCCCATCAGCCCACTTGTACATTTTTACTTCCTCGCTTTCTTACCTTTGTATTCTTCTACGACATTATGTCAAATTAAAACCCCCTCATTTTTTACTACCCGATCCTGAATTGCTCCACACAGGTTACCAATCAGGGCGCCGCAGAGTGCATGCACTGGTGTATTGCGCGGCGCAAGGTTCAAAAGACGACTTGGCTAGGTCGATCACATTGCAGACCCCCACTACTCAATTTTGCGCAATAGCGCTGTCCCTCTCTTTGCTTATTCCTGTCTTGCTCGCTCCGCCTCTCTGCCCCTTCCTCACTTGCTTTACAGCACTCCACCACCCGAGCAGAGTTGAGTAGATCTTAGTCGAACTTAGCCGAGTCACCCCGAGACAAAGCGCTGTTCCGAACCGAGCCGAGTCGGACCGGTGCATTGTGCACAGAACCTCTGCGCCTCGGTTAGCACGCGTGATATTTTGGGCGTTTGAGAGACATTGGGTTACATCAATCTTGATAGAAGTGTATTACTACCTGATGACAAATAACTCGCATGAAGCAGAGCTTGGAGGGGTAATAATGGGAAGGAAGTTAGTGAAGGGGATAACTACTGCTGTGTTGCACACTTGAGATCTTAACCCGCAATACAGTTACAATAAATTTCAACGAGCCGGTGTGAACACTTCCGTAGCAACCATGGAAGTGCCTTCTCTCTCACTCACGCTACAGCACATGAGTTATTTTGGGCTCAGCTAAGGTTTTGTACCGTCATAGATTGATCTACCTCTAGACTAACTTGATGTTAAGAACACCGAGCAAGAGGCTGCCTGGTTTGGGGGACGTAGTTATCAGCCTGCACTCGGGAGACAGGGGATACGAAACCCACTGTGGGCAGCCCAAAATATGGCTTTCCGTGGTTTATTACTTTCACACCAGGCGAATGCTGGGGCTGTACTTTTAATTAAGGCCACGCTCGCTTCTTTACTTGTCGTTGTCCTTCGCCATAAGACTTGTCAGTGTCAGTGCCTTAGTAAGGCAAACGGTTGAAAAATATGTTAAGAAGTAAATTAAAACGTTCGCTGCGGACAGGATTCGGACCTGTGCGGATAGAACCCATTGGATTTCGAGTCCAACTCCTTAACCACTCGGACACCGCAGCGCACAACGACTGATGAGCCGTCATTTCCATTTAAGAAAGGGTGTTGATGAAACTGGTTTCTATAATAGATTGACACTGTGCAGCAAACTGGTTCTAATTCCCCATCCACCACCGTTCGTCTAGTTACGACGATCCAGTTTAAAGAGCATAGCATTTTCTCGTCGCCACTTCACCGTCATGATAAAAATGAACTTCACCGAAGACAACGAAGAAATATGCACGTGAAAAGTTCATTTTCAGCCAAATATAGCCCCAGGGGCTCTGAACTTTCGGAGCGTGGGTTGGCGACCACTGGGCCTTTAGCTGAGTCCTGGCATTGCTTTCACTTACTTGCGCCAGGCTCCTCACTTTCATCTATCCTATCCGACCTCTCTTGGTCAACTCCTGTTCTTTTCCGACCCCGACGCTATTAGGTTTGCGAGGGCCCTTCGTGGTCCTTGTCGTCCTTTGGCCGATATCTTCATTTTTCGAAGTGTCGGATCTTTTCCTTTTTTCCCCTCTGATTAATGTTATATAGAGGATGGTTGTCTACTTGTACTTCCTCTTAAAACAATAATCACCACCACCACCAGCCAAATATCTCGTTAGCTCCTTGACAGACTCCGTCTCTGTGGTGTAGTGGTTAGTGTGATTAGCTGCCACTCCCGGAGGCC
Source organism: Anabrus simplex (assembly GCF_040414725.1). NCBI lineage: Eukaryota > Metazoa > Arthropoda > Insecta > Orthoptera > Tettigoniidae > Anabrus > Anabrus simplex. The sequence continues at coordinate 168,402,761 of NC_090279.1, read as the reverse complement.
CGGGTTCGATTCCCTGCTCGGCCACGAAATTTGAAAAGTGGTACGAGGGCTGTAACGGGTTCTACTCTGCCTCTGAAGGTCAACTGAGTAGATT